>NC_138861.1:125185011-125594936 GCF_965194805.1 Balaenoptera borealis | reverse complement strand
GGACTCTCAGTTCTATTCCATCCATCTATATGTCTACCCTTGTATCACAGTCTTGATTATTCTTGCTTTGTTGTAAGATTTGAAATCTGGAAATATGAGTCCTTCTACTTTGTTCTTCTTTTTAAATATTGTTTTGGCTATTCTGGCTGCCTTGCATTTCCATATGAATTTTAGATCAAACTCATCTATTTCTAGAAAGTAGTTGAGATTCTATTAGGGATTCTGTTGAATCTATAGATCAGTTTGGCGAGTATTGCCATTTTAACAGTTAAGTCTTCCCGTCCATGAACACAGGATGTTTTTTCATTATTTAGATCTTTGTTAATTTTTCCAACAATCTTTTGTAGTTTTCAGAGTATATGTTTTACACCTCTTTTGTTAAATTTATTCCTAAGAACTTTATTCTTTTGATACTCTTGTGAATGTAATTGTTTTCTTAATTTTATTTTCTAATTGTTCACTGCCAGTATAGAAACACAATGGATTTTTGTGTTAATTTTGTATCCTGAACCTTTCCGAACTCACTTTTTAGTTACAATAGTTTACTAGAAGATTGCTTAGGATTTTCTACATACAATATCATGTCATATGTGAATACAGAAAGTTTTACTTTTTCCCTCCAATCTGGATGCCTGTCTCTTCTTTTTTTAATTAATTTTTATTATAGTCAAGTCTATAAACCCTTCTGACATTTATGAACTTTTACTTTATCTATTATTTTAAATTTCATTTTAATATCCTGTTCAGCACTTTTCCATCAATTGTTGTTATTGTTTTGCTTTCGACATTTTTCTTAATTTTATAGTTAAATCAAGGCTGGGTACTGATTATTATTATTATTATTTTTTTTAAATAAATCTCTCACTTGTGATATAGCTTGCCAACAACCAATAAACTCTTCCTAGGAATGCTGGAGATCCTAGCTGTTCAGAATATTTTATAATTGCCTATGACACTGTACCAATTCATGATAACTCTATTTAAGAATAAAAATGCAGCTATTGATTTTAGCATTAACTTGTTGCATCTACTTAAAATTATTTTCCAAATGTTTTCCCGTCAAAAACCTTCAGACATCTATGGAAATATTCATGCTTTTCTTCATGTCTCATGTTGAGTGCCAACAGTTGCATGGGAGACAAAACATGATGCAATAAAAAATGTACTCTCAATGGGTACCAACGACACATCAAGTTGAGTAAGACACTCAGCTTCTCATTCATAGTTAATTGCTATTGCATGCTATGTATTTAACAATGAATTGTGAACAACCTGTTTTATGCTTTCCTCTTGTCTTACTTTGTTAATGGACTCCTATAATTAACTTTTTATAAGTATTCTCAAATAAATTTGTACACTGTTTCAGGAATCATTTTAAAGCCTGAAAAAGGTGTACTCTATAAATCCTTACTGGCAAAAATTATTATCTATCAAGATTTCTAACTATTAACTATGGCACAAATATATTTACCACATTATAGTTAATATAAAGAAAGGGTTTTGTCAAAGTGGGAAAGCAGTTATGTTCCTATTTTCCCTTCTAAATAGTGGGTTTTTGAAAAATATGAATTTTTCATGTTCTACAATAGCCTATACTAGACTATTAGATTCATACAATGAAAATACCCACTTTCACTGACAAATATTTTAGTTCTGATCCACTGCTCTAGTTCTTGACAAGGAATGGACTCTGAATATTATATATCATTTTTGTCTACTGAATTGCTGAGAATTCTGATATAATACCATTTGTGAGCTAGAAGAGGAGCCGCATAACTTCTCAATAAATCATTCCATACTCAAGACTTCCACTGGCTGCTAACATTATTGAAATTCATTAATATGCTCCTATCTTCAGTGTTCTTAGGACAGTTTCTGGCATACAGTTAGTGCCCTATAAATACAGTTATTATTTCTAGCATTGATGATGGTGATGATGATCATTATTATTCCCCTCTACAGATCTATGAGTGGTACAATAAAGATGAGGTATAACAGAGAATCAGAGAGGGAAACTTGCTTAAGGTTACACAGTTAATAGCCACAAAATAAGGATTCCAAATCAAGCTATCTCATTCCATATCATGTGACCATTATTACAAATAATCTGGCCACAACTATTTCCTAACATGGGTCTGAAATACAATAAAACCAACTATTTCTATCTCTGATTTTCAAATAAGGAAATGAAGTCCAGAATGACAAATTAACCAATTAACTATAAGGCATTCACTTTGTCCAAATATCTATTTTGCACTCAGCATTTCTAGGATTTGTGAGGGATGCAAGAGAAGGAAGTATACACACAAATACACATATATGTGAATATTGACTTAAAAAGAAATGAGATATAATAAAACGTTGACATAAAATAATTGAAATCATTTTATTATTGTTTTAAAATGCTATATACTTCAGGGAGAGAAAATACATGGCCTTAACTGGAAAAGGCTCTGTGGAAGAGGAAAGCTCCTTGGTGGTCATTCAGAAACAAAGACTGTGAATAGAATGAATAAAATCCTAGGAACGCCACTGGTGAAAATGTACCACACTGGAGCTTGCTTAAGGTGCCTGAGAAACACTGGAAAATATCATTGCTGAAGTATAGCAAAATCATATTATGCCAGATCATGAAAGCCAGGAGAGATGATTAGATTTAATAAATTAAATAATAGTGTGAATTTATGTACATAGGAGAACAATAGGAAGAAGGCAATGCTTTATAAATGTTATATGAACAGACTTCAGGCTGAGATTAAAAAAAAGGAATGCTATAGATGATAATAATGTATTTATTCAACAAATATTTAAAACCAGTTCCAAGAGGATAAATGGTTCAGTGGGGAAAAACAGCCACTTTGGGTAGGAAAGTTTAAGATCATAATACTCAGTAGATTGTGCACGTTTAGACCAGCATCTGGATAAGGTAAACCATTCTGTCAGTGGTAAATATGCCTGGCAGAGATAGAACTAGAACTCATACCAGTGAGGTTGGTAAGTTGTAGAGTAATAAAGCTGCCCAGGGCTAGTTCTTCCTAACCACATTGCTCCTTTTACTGTGCTAAAGGTTGTAGAAAATGTAAATATAGAAAGTTGATTGAGAGAACACAATCACAGAACAAGGGGCTTAGAAAGAAATAAGGGAAAAAAGACATGAATTATATAGCAGCTAGGAAAAAAAATCAATTAAAAAAATTTTTCTTTTTGGATGTGAACCTATGAGAAGAATGCCATGAACCACTGATACTCTGTCTGGCTCACACTGCTTGAGACAGATCAGGACTTTGTACTTGCTATTCCCTCTGTCTGGAATATGATTCTTGTCCCTGGTCTTCATTCAAGTCCGTCTTATAACACTCCACTCTTTGGAAAGGAGGATTTTAGATTTACAAAGACTAAGACTGTGAAAACTTTACTTTCCCGAGTAGGTCACTGAGTGACTCAGTCTTTGAGAACAGGGCCACTCCTACTTCAATGTCTTATTCCCAGGCCCATGTATTTTACCTGTTGGAATTATAGAACCATACAGTGTCCATTGATTTAAGGAATTTTCTGCACCATGAAAGATAATACACCAGCCTCATGTGGTATAATCTCCAAGCTGGTGTTTCTGCTACATTTTCAAGAGGCTGTCCCATTGCTCTTTCAGGATGGAAACTTCTGGATGGTACAGCATTTGCTGGGACCAGTGTATTCATGGTAGTGTACCCACTGCAACACCACATTTTCCATAAAGTAGATCTCTTAAGTATGAGGCATGTTAAGCAGAAGCACATTCTAGTAAATTGAGACTTCTCAGAACCTCAGGTAGTGATGCTGGGTGAAGTCTGTGGTCAGGAGAGGCAAACTTATAACTGAATACATGTGAACACAATTAGGATGAAATGTGGTTATTTCCAGGGTGGAAGGGATGCACTGTTATTAACTTGCCACAAAGACATTGGTAGGTCTCCTTAAGGATCATGGCATTAGCCTTTGCTGCTGGTAAGACAGGTGCTCAGTATGAATAGTAGTCCATCAGCTTTGATGAAAGAAGATCATTGCTGTTACACATTACATGTAGGAAATAATTTTAATAGAAAAAAATTTAAAAGACAGCTTCAGGAGAATATATAAACTACAATCAGACATACAACTATTAAAACATGGAAAGTAATTATATATATGTATATATGTGTACATATGTATGTATACATGTATGTATGTATGTATCTATGTGTATATATGTATAGTTAGTGTTAGTTTAGGGATACAGCAATGTGGTAGTAAAACAACAAAGAAATTCATGGAAATTATGTAAACTATGTGTGATGGAGAGGGTGGGAAACAAAAAGACTGAGCAGAAAATTTCATTATTTATACCTATTTATTTATTACATAGTTCATAATAATTTAGAGACATTGCTTGATAAGCCACTTCTAATTTAGATAGCTTTTTTGTTGGCCAGGTCTTTGTTCCCAGTGATCTTGCTGTTTTTGTTTTTTAATAATTGAGCCTATTAGTAACAGTAATGCATTATGTTTAAATAGAACTTAGCGCACTTTATACTTTCATATATGACACTTGGATGAAACCACAGAAGTCACATAAAGAGATTTTCAGAACTAAAGAAACTAGGAATAACAGTAAATTATTTTGATGGAAGTATTAGAATCCAAAATTATCCTAACAGGCTGGAATAGTGGGCTGTTGCAAAAATAATTAAGCAGTGGGTTTAGAGATAAAGAACTTACTGACACAAAGAAAGCATCATTCCAAATAGTCCCTGTGGAAATGGAAACCAAAGTGTTTAGCAGCAGGCTCTTATTTTATCTATATATGTGTATATATGGTGAAACTTTGATTAGTCATGCATGACTGAAATGGAGTGAGTTTCTTATTTTCTTATTTTTGAATGTGTATAAACCTAGATCTCACTGGTCATAAGATTGAACAATTGAAAATATTCAAAGAGATTTATGAATAAGGATGGGTTAAATTAGAAAGTCATATTCTCCAACCCAGATATATTTGAATAGGATATTTGAACTGAATATTTTTATGCATATTTGTTTTAATGTGAGAAACATGTAGTACATAATAAGAATAGAAGAAAAATTAACTTATTTTTCTAAGCTTTAAGATAAGGTAATCTCAAAGACAAACAAAAATAGGAAGTTTAATAGAAGGATCTCCCTGGAGTAGTAGTCAGTTCTCAAATACATGAGAATTTCTTATTTTATTCTTATTTCTTATATTTTTCTGTGTGTACAACATATAAACACCATGGTTTGTCCTATAACTATGTACCCTTAAACCTAAAAAAGAACATTTAAAATTATCAAAGTATAAATCTATTTTTTTCTTAGGAACTAACATGATAGAGCAAAACATAGAAAACTTTTAGGGGGAAAACTCTTGATGGACAATGAAGAATACTAAAATGTTTATCAAAAAATAACCTACCCAGAGAAATAGTCCTTTAAATCTTTAAAAAAGTTTTATGCAGGTAGCTGTGTGTACCAGGTAGCAGGACTGGCTGTGTGTCTCAACAATGTCACTGTCATCTGTCATCCCATCTTTAGTACTTCAGGTTACCTTCTGCTCAACAAGATCAAAACTAGAGTGCTAACTACTAATTCCTAATCATACTCAGAAAGAGCAAGAGAAGGGGAAAGTGAAGGAATGTGCCAGCTTTTCCTCAAAGACCCACTAGATGACTTTGCAATATATGTTCTGACTACTTGTTTTTGCAAAGGGAAGCCAAGAAGTGAAGGGGTTTTTTTATAGCTGAATTTATTCATATATTCTTGCATCTATCAATACACTCTTTTTGTTACTAAAGTAAAAGGAGAGAACTGATTTTCAATAGATAATTTGCAATCTCTGCTGCATTTCCCAAATAAAGAAAGTTTCAAATGCCCATGGATAAAAATCACTTGAAAACTTTGGGAAGCAAGATTGGATTAATCAACATATTTGAAAAATTCTTTTTAAACTCACTCATATTAATTTTTTCAGTATTTCTTGAATGCAAAAATATTGATTTTAGTAATACATAATGTAACATTCTATATATGCCATAATAAGACACGTTCATTTCAATTCAAATCAGAATAATAGGCTTTTGAATAATGAGAATGACCAATTTGAAATGACCTTTTATAAAATGATTTTATATAATCAATAGTAATTTTAGGAAAATAATTGCACTTATGCTCCTTACAAGAAAATGTTAAATATAGCCTTTAATATTTTGGTTTAATGTTGTTACCAAGGAAATAATATGAAAAGAATGTATTTTCTTTTAAAATAGAGTATAATTATTTAAATTGCAATAATGTTATTTATTTTCATATTTTTATGGTCTATATCTAAGATTGGTGCAATGAACCAAAGAAACATAATTAAATTGCATATATTTGGCACTAGTATGCTGTTAGGTGTGTCAGGCTTTTTATACAACTTACTTTATTAATGAAATTTTTCGCTATTATAATGCCTTTATATATTTTCTATCTTTTCCAATTTTATTAGAATTTTCTCAATGTAAATACTAACCTTCCTCTTAAAACATAGTATTCAAGTCAGCACTTTCAGCATATCTAATGTTTCCAGTTGTGAGGGAATATGCACAGGACGGCCTAAGCAACTATCACTTGTTTTTCACTTCCCAGGCCATTCCCTAGCTCATATCTAAGTCCCAGCAGTGTTTTCAGTGACCACAATCACCCTCACCACTGTGAGAAAACAAAAGACTTGAAATGTTTGGGAGAGCAGGAATTGATGAAGAGGAAAAAAAAAAAAAAAAGCAATGAGAGAAGAATAGTAGTAGAGTAAAAAGAAGAAAAGAGGAAGAAAAAGAAAGGAAAATATTGTGAAGTTTCAAGTAAATATACTTTACTTGAAAAAGTATATTGAAAATATCCATTTCAGTTCTCATTAATCTATTAAATTATTTCCTAAGTTTTTATGTGAACAGCAGCTCAACTTTCCTTGTTGGAAAATGAAATCCAAATAAGAAAGACCATGTCAGAATATTTTTCATTTTTCTTTACAGAACAATATCACAGTCATTATTATTCATAAGTAAGTCAAGTACCTGGTGAGGCCACAGCTGAGTAATAGAGAATTAAACAATGCAGGCTGAAATGCTTCTGTAAGTAGTTTGCTTACACTTAAAGAAGCAATGGGAGAAAATAAACAACTGAATAAATAAGAGGCTGAATATTCATTCACTTGGCTGGACTCCTCTCTCAGGTATGTTTGTAAAGTCCACATCAATTCCCAATGACATGTACAGAGCAGCTGCTTGCAGGCATTGACTGGTTTCTGCACCCGCTGAGTTAATCTCAAAATGTCCATTTTGCTGCCCCTTTGCTATAGCAACGAAGTATTTTACTATCTTGATAACTGGTTAGTCATACACCCAAATCTACAGCTCTACTTTTTTTCTCACTGTTTCTTTTCAGTCATGGCTATTGCCATTTGATTTCAACTTTTAGCTGATAATTTCAAGCATACTCTCATTTCTGTTTTTTCAGTAAAGATGTTATGTGTAAAAGTCTGCTGCTTAAAGTAAGACATTTACAGAAAATTAAATTGAAAAGTTCACAGAGAACCTATGATTTTAAAAGCCTTGAAATGGCTCATGCTGTTGCCCTGCCTCCCTTTGGTCTTCATTTTGAATGAAATTTTTCTTCATCGTTTTTGATTATGGATTCAATTGTGATTCCTCTTCAACAGAGACCCATTCACTGATGTCGATGATTGCTCTTCCGAGGAATAGAGACAGAACATGCAGACTATTGAGGAGTCTTAATATAATAGGAAAGGCAAATATGTAAAAATTGAAAAGAATGAAAATATTTATTAAGCAAATCACAAATTTAAGTAGTATTTTACTCTAATTTTTACCAGACAGAAGAAACACAGGAATTTATACTAATTTAGAGCTATTTGCCATTTTATGTAGCAGTTATAAATATCAGTGCTGACCAGATTTAGATATTCAATGATGTTCCATGAAGAGTTTATGATTACTTTTCTTTATATAGCCTTCAGCCTACTCTATTTAATTAAGCAATCTTTTTTGGGTTTTTTTTGCTTCTTTTTTATTAAGGTACCTACGTACCTCATTGATCGGCTGGGGATACAATAATTACATTAGTGTTTGCAATTATTAAAATATAATAATTTTTTTACTAAAGTTAAGTTGTATTCTGTCACTCAGCGTATCTGGCTTTACAAGAGAATGCTTATTTTAAAAAGCGATAGAAGTGATAATACCTTGCATTCATACCTTACTTACAGAGATTTTAGAAGAAGCACTCTCTCAAAGAAAATACGAGGAACCAGCAAAACGACCTAAGACATTTTAGGTAAATTCTGCCCTCAGTTGTTCAGATTTCTACACCAATATCCCATCTGTGATTTTAAATGAAATTACTACTTCTGTGAGAAACATATGTTAAAACTTCTACCTAGACAAAACAAAAGGAATTATTACTTCTGAGAATTTTATGCCAATGAAAAGTTTGAAGGAGGTCATACATTATTTTGAGGGCATGAAAAGATAATTTTAGTTACATAAAACCCATAATTTATATTCATTAATAATGGGAAGATATTTATAAGTTTTTCAAGACTCAATTATTAGATATTTAAATTAAACTATGTATTCATTTATTGCATACAGAAATTAGATTGAATGCAGTACAATGTTTCTTATCAAATATTCTTTCTTCAACAAATCATAGTTTAAAGCAACCATTAATTTGTTAAGTCTAAGCATTTCTATGCCTGCATGCAGACCCTGGGCTATATTAAGTATTCTCATGGACACATATACTATGGCAGTGGTTCCCAGCCTTGGCTAAATATTAGAACCACTTAAGGAAATTTTAAAGATTCTGGTGCCAATTAAATCTCTATTTCGGGGAGTTAACTTTGGAGAAGTATTTGTAAAGTTTTCCAGGTGATTATAATGTGGAGACAGAGTGGAGAACCACTGTACTATAACCTATCCTAAATGAATCCTAACCAAGGTCTCTCTGGTCTGTATCAGGATACCCAACATAGGTAAATTCACCTACCAACTACATCATCAGAGAATCCATAAATGAGAAGTGCATGCACTTTTCATTCTCATGCTGTTCAAATGCACCTCCTTTCTGAAGACGTCACAGATAACTCCAACTTTGTAATGTCTCTGGAATCTTAAAGAACTTTATTTTCTTCAACAAGTTTTCAATGAATTTTTATGGAAACATACGATGTAACAGATACTGTACTATTTCTTCCATACTCTAATTTTATGCCTTGATATCTGTCATTTAAATGAAGTATCTAACATCTCCAATAAAATTGTAGTCACTTCGAAGGCATGGATCAGCACATTCATCTCTACAAAGTAGCACAGTGTAGCGGAACAGTATAAACTTGGCTGTGGAACAATATGGAATATGGAATCAGACATGTATGAGTAAGTGTCCCAGTTTTGCTACTGTGGAGTCTCAGATAAAATAATTTCTATGAACCATGGTTATCTGAGCTATAAAATATAAGTGATAAATGGCTTCATCAGCAAACCATAAAGATCGAATGATGTATTATGAAGTACCTACCATAGATCTGAGCAGGAAAAGCATGCATTTGTACATCTCTCCATTTATATAACAAATATTTGAGTGCTTGTTCTCTGTCACTTTTTTAGATGCTAAGGACACTGAGGTGAATCAAAACATATTAAATCTCTGCCCTGATGGTGCTTAAATTCTTACGAGGGAGTCAGACAATAATAAAAGAAACAAGTACATATATTTTACGAAGAAAGTAAAGCAGGGTAAGGAAATGATAGTTACAGAGAATATTATATTACATAGGTTGGTTAGTGAAGGGCTTTTTGAAAACAGGACATTTGAGCAAATGAAATAACACAAAGGAGAATTTGAAGCGTGCATCTTTGAGAAGACTTATCTTCAAGGAAGAAGGAAAAGGTGATACAAGGTCCCTGCCATTTGACTGAAATCCACATTTTCAAAGAACAACAAGGAAATTACAATGTCTTAGTTGTATGAAGAGAGGCATAGAATGGTAAGAAATGAAAGTGGAAAGTTCATCAAGGGTACATTATATGAATTTATAATAAATATGTATGGTAGGCGGAATAGTAGTCCCCAAAGATGTCCACATCCTAATCCCCAGAATCTGTGAATATTTTGTTATATGATATGGGGGAATTAATATTTAAAATGGGATTAAATTTGCTAATCAGATGACCTTAAAATAAGAAGATTATCCTGAATTTTCTGAGTGGACCCAATGTAATGGCAAGGTCTTTAAATATGGAAGAAGAAGAAGGCAGAAGAGCCCGGGTCAGAATGATGTCGCATGAAAAAAACTTGGCTAGCCATTGCTGGCTTTGGAGATGCAAGGAGGACATAAGCCAAGGAAATGAGTGGACTTTAAAAGCTGGAAAAGCCAAAGAAACAGATTCTTTCCTAGAGCCTCTGCAAGGAGCACAGGCCTGCTGACACCTTGATATTAGCCCAGTGAAACCCATTTCAGACTCCTGAACTCCCAAACTTGACATAATAAATCCATGCTGTTTTAAGCTACTAAGCGTGTGGTAATTTTTTACGGCAACAGCAGAAAACTAATACAGTATGATAAAGATGATTCTGGTGAGTCCAGAGAAGAGCATGACCTCTTCTGATTAACACTTTAAGAAAGGCATTCAGCTGCCATGGAGGATATTGTGTAGGGAACAAAAGTGGAAACAGAGAAGTCAGTTGGGTAGATGTTTCAGTAGTTCAGGGGAGAAGTGATGGGCACTTGAACTTGGGTGGGATAGGTTACGGTTAGATGCAGTATTATTTTGGTAACAAAAGAGACAGAATTTGCTGATGGATTTGATATAAGGTATGATAATAATGAGTCTTAAATATATTCAAACTGCATTGATCAGTAGGATGAATTGTGAAGCTATTTACTGAGATGAATTTGGGGTGGGACTTTTCCTACTGTACCTATAACACCTAATATCTTAACAACATGGTTAGCATTTAATAAACATTTAATGAAAACAATAAAAATACTGATGAAGATGATGATAATAATGGCCATGTCAGTGGTAATGATGCAAAAAGATGAGAAGAAAAATAGAACCTTAATGGGCTTCTATTGAGAACTACAAATAAGCATATTAAATAGCACTAATTAATTGCCCCCCTTTTTTTAGAATTCTAGTGAGTCAGTTGCAGTGAAACAAAAACAGAATGTACCATGAGCTACATATAGATTTCGTTCCACTCTGATGCTTAGGATTTTCTCTCAATTTGTCTTTTTGTAAACTTTTATTATCATCTTACCTTTAGTCAAGAAACTAAAAGTTAATTTCTATGATCTTCCTTATAAATGCATTATGCCTCCATATAATATAAGAAAGCCTTAGCAAGGACTATATATTTAAACCTTGTTAACATTGAATTATTGAAAGTATTGTCCATTAAGATAGAACTTTGCTTTGTTTACTGCTGTGCCCCTATCACCAAGAACAACAAATTGCATATAAAGCTCTCAACAAAGACTTGATAAAATGAACAAGTGGATATGTCTTGTCTAATTTTTTTTCTTCAGAATTGCCTGAATAATGCAGATCCTCAGTGAGTCAATTCACCAAAATGTCCAATAAATTAAGTTTGGTTTACAATTCTACATGGGTTATACCAGACATTTTTATGAGGACAATATAGATCATATTCCAGACCCAAAGTTCAGATTTTATTAAAAAGGAAATTACTTCTGTGTGGGATGATACATTCATTCTAAGCATACCATGCAGAAATAATAAAAGAAGACATAGATTTAATATTGTGCTTATTAATATACTACTAATTTTATCTCCAATTTCATAATAAAGAAACATTTTAAAAGAAGCAACTACTTTCTCTTGAAGAATTACAGAGAACAGATGATCAGATATTTAGGTATGCAGAATACAGTCAGTCTTCTGTTAGTGAATCTTCAAATGCATAATTCTCGTTTGTCTTCAATGTTCCCAATTTCCACATTCAGAACCTGAGGAATAGTCCAAGCCAAAACTGCTAAATATTTAGAAAAACTTTCAAAATAAGACATTTTAAATATTAAAAAATGATTTCAATCAACATTTATACCATATTGAAAATTAAAATGAAAAGAACATGTTGAACAAGTTGAATGACTCTATTTTTAATCATAGTTGAATTTAAATGGCTAATTACAATAGTTTTAGTTACTTAGATTTACAACTATAAAGCAATCATTTATTATTGGCAATATTTATTTTTCAACTATTTGTGAAATTTACAAAATTATTTGTACCCAATCTCAAATTACATATAATTGAAATGAGTTTAAACTGTAACAAACTATTACTTATTTATGTACCAAAGAAAGCAAGCAAAACTGTCCCAACTTCTAAATGTGCTGTAGTTTTTATCACTGAATAGTTTTATCCTGCTAAGCTTGCATAAAAGCTCAACTAAGAAATTTTAGTTGGTTAAAATGGTTAAAATAGCCATACTGAATACTGAATTCAAAACAAAAATAGGATGTTAATTTGAAAATCGTAATGAAGTAACATATAGACTGCTGCAAATCTTAAAAAATGATTGAATTTGCTCTTTATGCACACACGTAATGATATAAAAATTCCCATGATCACTGCAGAAATGGTAGAATATAATGTAATTATAATAGGTAGCCTACAGAATGTCCATATTTTTTTAATTGATAATATAGGGTTGGGAGTTATCCATGAGCACACTTAGGCGTTATACTTTTTATAATGATACATTCATCACAAAGTATGGGATCAAATCAAAGATATAACGTAAACAGTGTGGGAATATCAAGAAGCAGTCTTTAGAGACTTATTACTATCTTTAGTGTATTTGCCGGGTTGGAATGCCTTAACAAAAGACCATAGACTGTGTGGCTTAAACAACAGAAATCTGTTTTCTCAGAGTTCTGGAGGCTGGGAAGTCCAAGACCAAGGTTCCAGCAGGGTTCAGTTCCTGGTGAAGCTTCTATTCCTAGCCTGCAGACAGCCACCTTCTCACTAGGTCCTCTGATGGCTTTTCCTAATAGTGTGGAGAGGAAGAGAGTGAGCAAGTATTCTTGTGACTCTTCTTAGAAGGACACTATTCCTATCAGATCAGAGCCCCACCCTTATGAATTTTTTTTAACCTTAAGTACCTCCTTTAAGCCCTATCTCCAAATACAGTCACAGTGGGAGTCAGGAATTCAACATATGAATTTTAGGAGGACACAATTCAGTCCATAGCATTTAGGAATATTACTTAATGATGGCAAGTAAACTTTATGTAACACCATATGCCATACATTCTTCTAAGTGATTTATAAGTCTTATCATCCAGTCTTCTAACTCCATTAGATATCATCTCATCATCATCATCATCATCATCTCCATTTATAAATCAGAAAAAACATGATCAAAAGATGCTAAGAAACATGTACAAATTTACTCATCATGTACAGACTAGTCTGTTTAACTGAAGCAGTTTATGATCTGAATCACTATCTAATGCTGTCTCTAAGGGAAATACTGTTAAAAAAAAAAAAAGGGAAAACTTTAGACTATTAATCAAAAGACTATTTCTCAGGACATGAAGTGTCTCAGATTTTAGTCATAATTAAGACATTTAAGTGATTTCCAAAATTACTCCAATATTAAAATTACAATGTGAATGTTGATTAGGTACAATGACATCAAAAAATTTTATATAAAAAAGATTTTTAAAACTCAAAACTACATAGGACTCAGTAATAGTCTTCTGATTTTCCTACTACAGTTTAATTTTTCTTGCTATTTAACTAAATTTCTGCTCTCTTCTGAAAAGGCACGAGCTAATCATACCTTGATTTGTGTGCCTTAAAGTCAAAATTCTCTTTACTTGTTCATTGTAGGCAACTGAATGTTAGAATACCAGTGTAGTAAATGCTTCCAATGAGTTCTTGAACTGCGGCAGGTATGGAGAGTTCATGAATTTAGCTATGATTATTAGTAAAGGCATAATGCCCAGTGTCCTTTTCTATGACTTTTCAAAAACTTCTTTTTGGGGACTTCCCTGGTGGCACAGTGGTTAAGAATCCGCCTGCCATTGCAGGGGACACGGCTTCGAGCCCTGGCCTGGGAAGATCCTACATGCCGCGGAGCAACTAAGCCCATGTGCCACAACTACTGAGCCTGTGCTCTAGAACCCACGAGCCACAACTGCTGAGCCCATGTGCCACAACTACTGAAGCCCGTGCACTTAGGGCCTGTGCTCTGCAGCAAGAGAAACCACCACAATGAGAAGCCTGTGCACCACAATGAAGAGTAGCCCCCGCTCTCCACAACTAGAGAAGGCCCGTGTGCAGCAGTGAATACCCAACACAGCCAAAAATTAATTAATTAAAAAAAAATAAAAAACTTCTTTTTGGAAATAATTTTAGATTTACAGACTAAAGTACAGCACAGTGTTCTTATATACCCTTCCTCCAGCTTCCCTTAATATTCACATCATACATAACCATTTCATATGTAATAGAACTAAGGAGTTAATATTTCTGTAATACTGTTAACCAAACCACAGACTTTGTCTCATACCAGACTTTTCACAAATATCCTCTTTATGTTCTAGAATTCAGTCTAGGATCCTACATTGCTTTCAGTCCTCATATCTCCATAGTCTTCATAATCTGTGAGAGTTTTTCCATCTTTCCTTGTTTTACCTGACCTTGGAACTTTTATAGAGCATTAGTTAGGTATTTTGTAGACTATCCCTCAAATTCAATTTGAAATACCCCAGGAGAGATGTGCCCGTCCTATTATATTATAGCAGAGGGTACATGATATCAACACAACTTATTGCTGATGATGTTAATCTTGATCTCTTGGGTAAGGTTGTGTCCTCCAGGTTTCTCTACTGTAAAAAAGTTACTATATTACACTTTCCATATTCAATTCATTGAAAACAAGTCGCTAAATCCAGCACACATTCAAGGATAGGTTAATTAAGCTCTACCTTCTGGAGAGAAAAGTATAGAATATCTGTGAGTCTATGGTAAAACCACCACAAATATTAATAAATATTATAAAAATGATACTTTGAGACTATGTAAATATATACTTTTTTCTTAAAGTTTATAGATTCTTTGGGATTTCCTACATAGATAGTCATGACTTCTGTGAAGGAGAAAGTTTTACTTCTACCTCTCCAAGTGGGCATTTTAGTTCTTCTTCTTGATTTATGAAAATTACCAGTATTTCCAGTAAAATTGAAGTGCTGAGAGCATTCCTGCCTTGTTCTTGATCTCAGGGAGAAAATATCCAGTCTCTCACCATTCTTTATTATGTCTTTTTATGTTTTCTTGTAGATGTCTTTTACTAGGTTACAAGATTTACCATCTATTCATAATTTGCTGAGAATTTTTAATCATGAATGAATTTTGAATTTTATTGAATCTTATTTCCATATTAACTGATACAACTATGAGTTTCTTATTCAGCCTGATAACATGGTGAATAACATCAACTGATTTTCAAATATTGGGTCAGCTTTGTATTATTTGAATGAGCTCTACTTGGTTGTGCTATATTATCTCCTTAATATATTGCCAGATTCAAATTGCTAATATTTTGTCAAGAGCTTTTGCTTTTACATTCATGAGTAATATTGGTCTCTAATTCTGTTTTATGGTAATGTTTCAATATTAGAACAATGCAGATCTCATAAAATAAGCTTGAAAATATTCTCTCTTCTATTTCCTGAAAAAGTTTATAAAAATTGGTATTCCTACCTTCCATCCTTTGTGCTATTGTATTCATATATTTCACTCTTATATATGTTATAAACACACATTACATTGTTTCTCTTATAGCTTTAAACAGTCAGCTATCTTTTAGAGTAATAAAAAATAAGGGAAAAAAAAGATAAACATCTTTATTTATTCTGTATTTGATACTCTTCATTTCTCTAAGTAGATCTATCTTTCTGACCACATTGTATTATTTCTGCCTGAAGAAATTATTTTAGTATTTTTTGTAGAACAGGTCTTCAAAACCCCATTTTTGAGGCTATTTCCATTGGGCATAGAATTCTCGTTAACAGTTGTTTTGATTTTTTTTTTTTTTTTTAGTACTGTAAAGATATCACTCATCTTTTTGCTTACATGGTTTCTGATAAGAAGTTTGTTGTAGTTGTTACACTTATTCCTTTCTAGGTAATATGTATTTTACATCAATTGGAATGATATGCATTGGTTTAGGGTTTTTTTGTTTTGTTTTGTTTTGTTTTTTTAAATCCTGCTTGATGTTCTCTGAGCTTCTTGGTTCTGTAAATTGGTGTCTGTCGCTAAAAAAAACTGTCAGCCATTATTTGTTCAAATATATTCTTCCCATTTTTCTCTTTTCTCTTACTGAGATTTCAGTTGTGTCTGTTGACCTCTTACTATGGTTACACAGTTGTTGAATGCTCTATACCCTTTTCCCTCCTTTTTTTCTCTTTGTGTTTCAGACTGAATAATTTCTAGTAACCTTTTTTCCAGCATACATTCTTTCCTTGGATATCTTGAACCTACTGATGAACTCATCAAAGGTATTATTAATCTCTGTTACTATGTCTCTGATTTCTAATATTTCTATTTGATAATTTCTAATAATTTTTATCTATGCTGAAATTATTTATCTGATTTTGCATGTTGTCTACCTTGTCCATTATAGCATTTACATATTTATTTACTTATTTTAAACTCTCTGTCTGATAGTTCTAATATCTTATCATGTTTGAGTCTGGGTCTTTTATTCCTTTTTCTTTTCTGACTGTGATTTTCTTACTTTTTTGTATGTCTTATAAATTTGGTCCAAGTCAGCCATATTGTATAGGATAGATAGAAACTGAGATAAATATTATTTTATGCATAAAGGTGAGTATGCCATCCTTCTGGCATACTTAGCCTTTAGTGGGGGTGTTTAGTGTTTATGTAGTCAGAAGTTGAGCTGGGATCGAATGTTTTTTCCTGATTAGCTTTAGATCTTCTGATTTAATTCTAGATTTTTCCTTTCTTACCAGAGAAACTCGATCACTTGCAGCTTTCCCAAATGTATTCTGCTTTTATTTTTTACTTGATGCTGTTAGCACGATGACGGGTATGAGGTTGGGAGGTCATTTCTCTGATGTTCTGAGTAAACCTCAGTCCTAATAGACACTGTGAATTTTGGACTTCACAAGTGTTGCTATCCATTTTCCAGAAGTAATACTGGGCCTAGAGGGTATAACTGACCCTTCAAATGTAATGTTTTCCTTCCTTCCTCCCTCCCTCCCTTCCTTTCTTCTTTCCTTCCTGTCTTCCTTTCTTTCTTCTTTCTCTCTCTCTCTTTCTTTTGTTTGTTTTCTATTCCCTTCCCTCCTGCTGCAGTGGGTTTACATATTTGTTCCAATGTATTATTTTGTTTCCATTCTCCCTGCACTGTAAAGCTTTTGTTCTCTAGGGTGGGTAGAGAAGATAGATAAAGACATATCTTCAGTGGTGGCTTCTATTCTGCTCCCCAACTCCAGTGGGTATCCACCAGTGTCCCAGGCTACTTTCTCCCTTGGCCTTCTCCCTATAACCAAAATCTACTGTTCTATATGGGAAAGAAGGAAGATAGATATAGGCTTATTTTGGCAGTGGTTTTTATTTCTCTCCACAGCACCACAAGGAAAACTTTTTCAAGATTCTCACCCATATTTCCGGTGAATCCCTTGGGGTTCTTGAAGAAAAGCTATTAAGATAGTGCACATTTCCCTATTTCTGTGATTCCCAGGAGCTTCATATATTCAGCTAGCCCACCATCAGTCTTTAGCAGTTTTTAAAAACATTTCTAGCTGAATCTTACATGTACAACATCCAGTAGAATCTGTCCCAGGTAGGCAAATTCTAAGTCATTATTCTCCCTGCAGGTGCTTGTATTTCTCCAAATTTAAAGTTAGTGTTTATTTGTTTTGTTTTGTTTTGTTTTTGTCCTGTGACTTCAGTTCTCTAATGACTTCAGGGGAAGTTTATGCATCTTTTTCCTTATTGCATGGAGCAACACCCTTTCAAACACTCTATATCTACAAGCTAAAACTGTGTATCCCTTCTGAGACTTCTGATTTTGTTTTGTTCAATCAGTACGTTAAAATTTAATCTTAAAAAGTATTCAGAATACCTTCCTCATGCAAAAAGACATTTGTTAATAACATATTCTCAAGTTTTATATAGATTATAAGCGGAGGACTTGGAGATACCATATACAAATACATGAGCTTAGAATGTTTTCTACCATCAGGAAAACCTGCAGGAAAATCCTGCTCTTCCGTTTCCAAGTTGTTTGCCATGGAAAACGTGAATGAACTTAAGTCATATTGATGTGAGTTTTAAACATCTAATGTATATGAAGTACTTAGAATAATACCTGTCATATAGTAGATATACAATACACATTAGAAGTCATTATCATTACTAACACAAATGTCATGAAGGTCATCTGCAGAGGTTTTAAATGAAAACTTCTGCAAGAGCCATCCTAAATATTAAATTCTATGGCTATAAGATAAATAGTTACATTTTATATTGAAGTCAGTCCAATTATCATTTTGAAAAAGCTTATAACAGCAATCTACAGCTGGCCATATAGTGACTGCTTAATAAACATGTCTATTGTGTTCTCACCATTGTCTGGAGCTCTTTGAAATGCGTGTGCGTGCACACACACACACACAGTTCTTATCTTGAATTAATTGCCACATAATATGTTGAGATAAAAACACAACAGAATTAGAGAAAATGCATATTTTTTTTTTTGCTCCTGCAGATATTAAAGGAGCTCACAGAAGAGACATATACAGTTGATCCTCATTATTAGTGAATTTCTACTACATACAATTTATTTGTAATACTAAAATTAATACTCACAGTGCTTTCAGGGGCATTGCAGATATATGCAGAGTAGCAAAAGATTTGAGTCACCCTAAGCTCATGTTCCCAGCTGAGAGGTCAAACAAAGCAACACTGCCTTCTTGTTTCAACTTTCATACAGAAATAACCAGGGGACAGTGCAGTTCAAGAGGCTCTTGCTCTGGGGCCAGTGGAGTGGAGTTTGTAATCCCAGCTCTGGCACTTGAGATGTGCAGATATAGATACACGATTTCTCCTGGGTGTAATACTCCAACATTCGGTAGTTCAGTGTTCACAGCAGCTTTATAGAACACAACTTCCACAAATGAGGAGAATTGACTGTATATCACTGTGAAAACAAAAATGAGTGGTTTAAATATGTATGTGGTGAGAAGACACATCTCTCTTAGGTAAGACTTCACAGTCAAGAAATGACTATACATTTAGAAATACAAGCAAGCATGGGAAGTGAGAGCTGGGGGCAAAGGACAGCGAGAGAAGTTCAGGTTATAGGAAGTCTTAGGTGCCAAATCGAGCCATTTGGATCCAATATGCTAGACAATTCAGAGGAGCAAAAGATTCTGACCAAGGGAATAAAGTGCTGAAAGCAATGTTCGAAGAGTGTTAATCTGGAAACAATATAAAAGTTACCTGTCTGATTATTGCAAAAAAAAGAGAGATTGGAGAATCTTGTTGTGACAAGCCAAACAGATAGAAAAGATGAATCACGACCATTAACAAAGAAAAATTGATAAGTGATCTGATTGGAGGTGAAGCGGTAATAGGAGTCAAAGTAATGCGAAAACTGTGACCCAGAGTAATTGGAAAGAATAGTGATGATCTTGATGGAATTGTGAATTTAGAGAGCAGAGAAGGATGAGAAGACAGATGTAAAGCATGACATCTGAACAGCTGGTATTCTTCATTTTAAATGAAGGCAAAAGAAATACTATCAGGATGCACCAACACACAGCTGAATTCACCAAGGCATAGATGTGGAAAACAGAAATAACAGTGGCAAACAAACTAAAGTGATGCCCAACCCAGCAAAGATGAATTTCTCTTTTTCAGCAATGACTTAGCAGAGGTTGCTAACCCTGCCAAATTATTGCTGGGGAAACTGAAATGTTCAAAAATAATTTTAGACAGGCAAGAAACTTCTGAGTAACATATGGATATAATGGGAAAGAGATTTTTTTTCTCCTGGTAAAGTCACAAGATGACTAGCGTTGATTCATTGTAATGAGGCATCTGGATGTCAGACCAGCTGTTTCATCTGGCCTCTTTGGGCATGAATCTCATTCTTTCTGGAGAACTACATTACGTGGATCTGATTAGACTGGAGAGGCTCTTCCTTTTTCCTCTAAGAAGAATAACAGTTGCACAGGGCATGCACTGCTCACGTTCATGAGAAATTCCTCCTCTGGTTCTGTTGATTTCCCCCTGGTCAGTGGATAAGGTTTTCCCTTCAGGCTACCACCACAGACAGGGTATACAAAGCCCCTAGCTTCCATTGGTTTGGAACAGAGCAGAGGGTATGCTTAGAAATGTCTTTCACTGTTACAGTGTAGGCGGCCTACAAATAAAAACTAGAGGAGCATGCATGCTCAACGGTACTTTATCCCTACAGTCCCGCCCCGTCTCCAAGGCCCTCTGTGGTAGCTGTCTCCGTTATACTAAATACTTCTCTTCCACAATATGTCCCAGCACATTGCTTCTTTCTTTCCTCTCCCTTTCTGGCACTTAAAGGTGAAATATTGCTTTTACAAGTCAGACTTTTTGTTACACTAAGATTTGTGTTTTCTTTGAATTGTTGTTTTTGATTTACTGTGGTTGGGGAAAGAATATGTCCTGAAAAAAGCAAGGGGGGAAAACAAGTAAACACAGTAAAAAAAAAAAAAAGTGATTTTATTGTTGTTGTTCTGTTATAGCAGTCTGCTTCCACCACGATTGCAATGAACATGTTTTTTCACTCTCTTGTTTACAAATCCATAATCCATGAATCTTAGAAGAATCACAATGCAAAAAGTCAAAATGACAAACTATAAGAATCTATTATCAAATTACTTAATGAATTTCACATATTTTCTTTGTGGGAAATAGCTTATTTGACCTCAAATATATTCAGACTTCAAAAGTTCATAAAAGTATATGTACAAATAGTAAATTAAGTGTGTATGTTTCCTATAGACAGGCAAGAATGTAACTCATGGCTACTTTTAACTGTTCAGCTATTGTTTATTGATTATCAATTATGTTCCAGGTTCAGTGAGGGATTCAGGTTTAAATTAGATATATTTCTTGCCTTCTTTGTGCTACATTCTGGTGAAGCAGGTGGTTGTAATTGTCGTTTTACTGATGTATACTTTGCATAAAATAAAATTTGCCTATTTTAAATATATGGTTTAATGAATTTTGGCAGTTGTATATTCATGTAACCACCATCACAATCAAAATATAGAACGTTTACATCAACTTAAATTTCTTCCTGTGCTTTTCAAGTTGAGCTCCACCCCCAGCTTTCTGCTCTAGGAACCACAGCTCTGTTTCAACTATTAATTTTCCTTTTCTAGATTTCATATGCATCAAATTATACAGTATGTACTTTTGATGTTTCACTTATCAATGTTTTTGATGATTATCCATGTTTTGTTCATCAATATTTTACTTTGTAGATTGCTAGGCATGAGAACATAGTATGGATATAACACTATCTTTTAATTTACCAGTGATGGACATTTGACTTCTATTAAAGTCTAACTATTGAAAACAGTAATGCAATAAAATGATTCTTGTTTACTAATCTTTCTTTGAAAGCATGTTTCCATATCTTGGCTAATGTAAATAATGCTGTAATGAACTTGGGAGTGCAGATATCTCTGATATACTGATTTTATTTCATATATGTATGTGTGTATATATATATATATATATATATATATATGTATATATATATGTGTATATATATATATATATATATATGTATATATATATATATATATACATACACACACACTCAGAAGTAGGTTGATGGATCATATTGTTAATTTTTGAGGAACTTCCATAATGTTTTCCATACTGGCTATACCAATTTATAACCCCACCAACAGTGCCCAAGAGTTCCCTTTTCTTCACATCTTCACCAACAGTTGTTGTCTTTTGTCTTTTTGATGATAGCCATTCTAAAAGGTTGAGGTGATATTTCATTGTGGCTTTAGTTTGCATTTCCATGATGATTAGTGATGTTGAGTAAATTTTCATGTACCTATCTCAAGATATTTTTTTATTTTCCTTTTGGAGGAAAATCTCAGCTCCGTGCTTTTTTCCCAGCCTTGCAGAGCAGTGTGGGGTGTAAGAGGATGTCTGCACCTTTTCTTTATTGCTAACTTCCATGGGACTGTGTTCTGTAGGTTGTTCAGTGTTTGGTATGAGGCAAGATAGAAACTGGCTCCATGGAGAGTGTTTTAAAATGCTGGGGATAAGGCCCTCTTCACTTCCTTCTAGCTCTAATAGAAGAAAAATAACCTTAGTTATGTACCTATTCCCAGTCTCACAGAGCCGTGCTTGGCTGTTAGGGCACGCTTTCCCCTTTCCTTCGTTCCTGCCTCTCGCAGGGTAGCAGGCTCTGCAGGTCACTCAGCACTCCATATAAAGTGAGATAGAAACTGGCCCCATGCAGGATGCCCTGAGAGGCCAGGAGCACACTCCAAAATCTCACTTTCCTAAGGGAAATAGCTCTTCTTACCCATTGAAATGTGACTGCTCTCAGTTTGTGCTCCTCCAGAGTTCTACTTCTTAGCTGGATACTGAATTTCTCTTCAAGTTATGTTGGTGCCAGTGTCATCATTAGATCATTGTGTTTGTGGAAGAAAGAGAGGTAGGGCTTCCTATTCCTCCATCTTGCTGACATGATGCTCCAAAGCCTATTTCAGGATCAAATATTTCAGTCTCATCAGATATTTTTAATTGAGCTGCTTTGACTCTGTTTAGCATGTGCTTCCTTCATATTAGCCAAAATGTGGGTAGAGAGAATTTGGGGATTTTCTCTATGGCTTTTTTCTACCTGAGATTCCCTACCTACTAATCCAGCAGTTTCCCTGGATTTAGGTTTCTGGTTCCTCGGGCAAGAATAATTGCATATTTTCCACCAGAACCAACACCCCAGATGCCACACTAGAATGTGGTTTGCAAAAGGCTAAAAGCTGTGAAAACAAGAACTCACGACATAAGACTTTGTTCCTCCAAGTATGTATGCTCAATAAGAATTTGCCGTCTGTATTTTACTCTCTAGATCCTCCAGGTAATTCCTTATGTCTAGATTGTATAGTTGTTTTCTGCAGAGGAAACAGTCCTGTAGGAATTTAGTCATTAGTAGAAATGGAAGCTTGTTTTTGTGTTTTGACTACATGGAGATTTTACTTTCTTTCTCAACCATACTGATTTTTCAGTTCTGATAGAATGTTAGTAGGGACAGTGAACTCTTAGGAAAGAGAGTATATGCTATTTAATATTGCATTACTAGTATTTAGTACAGTGCCTGAAAAATTGTATTTTTTGTAAAGCCTTTAATGAATGGACATACTTTTTAACCAATAATTTTATTAATAAGTCAGTTTAGTAATATTGCAGCACTAATTTACTGTGACAATTTATTTGAAAGAGATTGTTCTCTCACAAAGTATAATGCATAAAGATGACTTTGGTGACATATCCAATGTGTGTTCTATGAAACATCAGTTACAAAAGTTCTTCCAAAGGAAAAATACAAAACATTCATGATGAAATGCTACATTATATATTTTTCTCTTGGGGATGTACAGTCTAATTAAAATATTTCATGAAAAATTACTTTATATATTATGGAAATTCATCTCTTTTCACTGTCTATCCCTTTACACTGCTTTAATTTTTATTGTATTGTTAATCTCCTAGTGATACATTATGTGAGAGTCCCTATGAAATTTGTTTTGTTCTCTATCTCTTTAAAAATGTAAAATCCATGACAGGAAAATTCCATGTAATTTTTTGACTGCTGTATCCCAAGCCCTAGAACACAAAGGAGAAATAAATGAATGGCAGTATCCCTTGTGCATTTACTCAGAAAACACATTATTAAACACCAATTAGATGTAAGGCTTCATTTTTAGCTCTGGGTATAGAGTAAGGAACAAATTACTGATTTTCCTTGATGGAATTTATATTATTGATCATTTCTGAGGAAGTAAAGATAGCAATTATCATATCGTCTATAAAGAATATAAAATTATTCTGAATTATTGTCATCATATGTGGCTAAATTGAAAACAGACTTGAACACAAAGTAGTTGTTCTGGCAGTAATTTAAATATACTCGGAAAACTAAGTAGAGAAACGTATTCAGCTTCTAAATAAAATGTATGGTTCATTTTTCAGTCTCAAGGTATTTTACTGCTTTCTCTTACAAGCCATAACTTATATAAAATATTTAAAAAACAGTACTTTTCTGCAGAATAAAGTAAATTAAAAGAAAATATACTTGAATAGTTTTAAAACTTGACTGTTCTCTTATTCATTTTAATATTAAGCTGTGTAGGCAAGATTACCTCGTAATCATTACCGTAAAGAGAAAAGATTGTACTTGTGGTTACATGAGTCCTTTAATGCGTAAACTACTATAAGGAATTAGTACTTTTTTGATCCCTAGTAGGTATATTTTTGTGGACTTCATTATCAAATGTGCTCTGTAATATAGACAGAGTTTAATTATTAAAATTACTTTCATAAGAGAAACAATACTTAGAGAAATTGTTAATTTCTTTTAAGAAGTGAAAATCTTGAGTCTCCTCATTTGTTGCTAATTTAGCAAAGAGCCACCACATATGAATTTAATTAAGAGCTGCCCTTGCCCCATTTACCACTCAGTGAGCTACAACAGGTTTGGAAGAGCTACTGCCAGATTTCTGACTTAATGCAATATTTAAATTAATGATATTTATGGATAATATATGAAACTTCTAAATTGAGTTTACATGAGGAAATGTTACCTAGTATGATTTTGTATTCAGAAGAAAATTTGTCACTGCAGTCTCTTCTTTGAAGAAATATAGACTGAAATACATACAAAGTAATGCAAATTTTATAATCTTATTGATTCATATGTTCCTGTTTCTCATAAATGTCAAATATCGATTGCTTGTGTCTTCCTGATACCATATTTTGATGATATTCCTTCTTCTAATGAATTTTCCATGAAGTGTATATCTGAAGTTATGTTGCTCTGTAAGCCTGTTTCTTTGCTGTAAACTCAATGTGTAGCTGAACTCTACACCTGACTATATCATTCTAAGCAAATTATAAAACTTCTTTGCATTACTTTTTCATTTATAATAAAAGGAAAAAATATATCTTAGACTATGTGATAATTAATATAGCGATACTTTAAATCATATTCAAATGTAGAAATTTAATAGTCTACTAGAGTTCAACAATGTATTTTTTTTGATATTTTGCCTGCCTGATAATCCTCAAATGATTTAAAACATCAGTTAAAATGCAGACTAAATAATGTTGGTCATAATTCTGTACAGATGATTTCTTTTATCTAACCAGGATGGAATCAATTGAAAGGGCTTGCCTTAGAAAATGTATTTATTATATTTTTGATGGTATCTTTGGCTTTTATAAATTTTTGAGTGAAATACCACATTCTTTTCTAAAAAGGAAAACATGTTCAGAGAGTCAATAAGTTTTTGAGATAAAAATTATTAAATAAAACACTTCTATATTTATTAACAATCTATTATTTAACTGTGAATTCAATATTCACTTTTTTCCATATAAAATAACTATATGATAATTATATCTGATTTAAATTTAATGAGTATCCATTCATCTGTCAATGGGCATTTAGGTGAATGGATAAAGAGGATGTGGTATGTATATATCTATATCTGTATCTATCTATCTATGTATCTATCTATCTATACACACACATATACACACAATGGAATATTACTCAGCCATATAAAAGAATGAAATAATGCCATTTGCAGCAACATGGATGAACCTAGAGATTATCATTCTAAGTGAAGTAAGCCAGACAAGGAGAGAAACATATCATATGATATCACTTATATGTGGAATCCAGAAAATGATACAAATGAACTTATTGACAAAACAGAAATAGACTCACAGACATAGAAAACAAACTTATGGTTACCAAAGGGAGGGGGGAGGAGGGATAAATTAGCAAATACACAGTACTATACACAAAATAGACAACCAACAAGGACCTACTGTATAGTACAGGGAACTATATTCAGTATCTTATGATAACCTATAATGGAAAAGAATCTGAAAAAAGGAGATATATATATATATATATAATATAAACACATATATATATATATATATATATATATATATATATATATATTCTGAATCACTTTACTGTACACCTGAACCTAACACATTATAAATCAACTATACTTCAATTTAAAAAATTAAAAATAAAAAATAAATATAATGAATAATAAGTCAGTACAGAGCTTTTTCCTCCAGCTGAAACCTAATGTGAATATACTAAAAATTATTCACTAATTATTTAATTAAAATAATGTGTGAACATTACTTAACTGATTTAAAATTATATAAGTTCAAATAAATTACAAAGTAAAAGATAAAATATTTGTATTCATTGAATTAATCAGATTAATTGTTAAACATATTAGTAGTTTGAGTGCTAGACACTCTTCAGAATACCTGTATTCTGACCCCTGCTACATATGACTATTTTAGTAAAGTTTATAATGTTTGGATTCTGTAACAGTATTATTAAGATCATGGGGGTTAATACTGGTAAAGTATTATCAGTGATAAAACTTTGTATTTCTTTATTTTAAATAGTTTACTGTCCTGTTTAATAATATAATCATTCTAAAAAGACAAATAATCATGTTTCATTATTATTGTTACGATATATTTTGTAGGTTTTATAAGCAGATCTGTATATAGTCAGAAACTTCATAAGTACATTACATTATAAAATATGTCAGAGATGAGATTTCTGGTTTCTTTGAAAAAATTTTCATGTAATACCCAAATTTTAGAATATTACTTGTTATATTATTTCAAGGAAAATTATTATTCCAACTGAAATTTGTCCTAAACATCCAATAAGAACTTGATTCTCTGAGGAGCACAAGATTCCTCTGAGGAAGAGACTGTGAAACATTGCAGCTGGAGAAGAGTGATCCAGATATATCATACTGCAAAGTTTCTCTGTTTTCTCATACTTCTGGGTAAACTAAGCATTAAATTTGATGCTTATCTTATACTTTTTATTGGAGAGACATGGTAGAAAAAGGAGGGAATTGTGAAAAGAAAACTGTTCCTATTTTGATACCACTTAATGTTCTCCTGTACTCTAAAATATTTTCTTAAATACTTCAAATACCAGTTAAAATTATCATATTTCTTTTAAAAGTTGTCATTATTTTGTTTTTGAAAAAGGCACATATATAGACCCATATGAAATTCTAATAGTTCAAGGATAAAACATAATCAGCAATATCCAAGAATAAACCATTATTTTAAAAATCTTTCAGGCAGAAGAAGGAGATATACTACTCCGATTCTCTGCCTACTGTAGTGTATGTGTAGAGACTGCCCTTCATCACTTATTGCGTCCTTTCTTCTATCAGTAATATCCTTATTTCATTGGCAGAATTATTCCCTCCTTATTGTGTTGTAGCAGTCACTCAGAGAAATTCACAGGAGGACTCAAAGTCTTTAATAGGACATATCATCACCCTGCTCCCAGTGATTGTTCTAGGGATGGACGAGTAAAACATTTTGAGCTAAAGAAACAAAAATTTTGTAGAAGGCTTAGTAATTAATACATGTGATTTTGCTCATTAATAGATGTAGTACAGGCATTCTATATTTCTCTAGATTAGATAACATGTTGGTTCTTGCCAGTAAAGATGACAGAATTGAAGCACACTACAAAAGTCAAGATTGAGTTTCCTGCTAGGAAATGAAGCAGGAATGCTGATGATATTATGAACTTTTGGATCAAATGGCACTTAAAATGAGAAGCATTCCAGAACTCCTCTTCAAAGTGGAAATCTGGACCAAAAACATTACTTTAGCTAACTAATCCCTCTATTATTTTTCTTTATCTAATGAGTGTCTTTTTTATTAAAATAGCAAACATACATAATAAGTGAAGAGATGGTAAGACCAGCATTAGACTTCTCATATTTGACACTGAAATATAGTAAAATCCTGGCTGGTGGATAAGTCAAGAGAGAAGTGACAAAAAATGAAAATCAAAGGACCTTTTAGAGCCATGATGACTTTCGTCTATCAGGAACAGAGAATAAGATTTTCAGAATGCAAGGGCTGAGTTACTGTACCTCTTGTGCATTTTGTCTGAGGTCAATACCAGATAAACTACTCTGACATTATTGAACTAGAGAAGATATCTCAACAGAAGAGAATTTACAGCAGAGACAAGGTGATATTGTGTTGGCATATTGTTAAAGGTGAACTAGTAAATTTCATTTCCATAGACAGAGTCCCTGTAAGTTAAATGAGAAGAAAATCCTGTCAAATAATGTGTTATTTGTATTCCAATAAAATAAAATGTATTCCAGTATAATAAAAAGATATAAACAAATTGTGCCTGAAAACATTAATATCAAAGTAGAAGTTAAGACTAAAAGGGTTATAAAGTAAGGAAAAAATAAAATAACAATGATTATGTATAATAGAAACAGTAAAATATAGAAAGCAAAAAATCCTTTAAGAACAAAATATGATGAAAACAAGTTCAGCAGGAAAAAAATGAAGCAGAAAATAATGATATACCTCTATCCTTATATTCAACCAACATGGTGCTTTTCATATGTCTTTGAAATTGTATCTAAATTTTGCACTAAATATGTAGAGACTAAAAGCCAAATTTCATATTATACATCAATAACATAACGGTACATATAAATAATAAAAAGATACCTCAGATTCTTGACTACTTACGACTACTTAAGAATAATTTTCAGGAAAACTAAAACAAATTATATATTATCTAGAAATGTAAGAATACTTCTTAAATTCTGTAATATAATGTTAAAAGATGTGCAGATTTTTAACTGTTTTATTTAAAAATATAACAAATTTAATAAAATAAGTTCAACTTAATAAATCAGAAATATAAAACAAAATAATTAATAAGCACATAGAAAATAAAAAAAGATGAAATGAATACATGGGAGTGTACCAAATAGTGAGAATGATCAATAAATATAAATATAAACATTTTTTAAAACTGAGTACTAAGCACTAGAATGATGACGCTGTTGAGCAATTGTGCAGCTATGCACAAACTAACATATCTTTTTGTGGGATAATGAGAATTCAGGGCATCATTTGTGTTCTACTAATTCTTTGAATTTGTTTTTCTAATAAAGCCTATTTTGTATTTATATCACATGATATTAGTCATTGGTGTATTTGTGCTAGTTTTGTACAGTTCAACTATAACAATCAGACATCATAATTCAGAGGCTTAATGAAAAATAAATGCTTATTTCTCTAACAGGTAACATCTCAAATGGCAAGTAGCTCTGGTTCACATTGTCATTTATGGATCAAAATCCCATCTATCTTTTTTTTCTGTCTTCTAAGTGTTTCATTTTCATGTATGAAACTGTTTTGCAGGTATTTCCATGTTCTAGCTTGTGGATAGGGGAAAGAACAAACCTGAAAATGTTGGGTTTTTTTGGTTTGGGGGTTTTTTTTAGGCCAAGTGTAGATATACACATCTCATCTTATATTGGGAAGAAATAAATCAAATATCTACCCTTAACTTTCATGAGAGCTGGAAGATTCACAGCCAGTCAGTCCATCCCTGCTACAACTCTTTTACCAGGAAAGTGGTAGAGAATGGATCTCG
This sequence comes from Balaenoptera borealis, assembly GCF_965194805.1. Classification (NCBI taxonomy): domain Eukaryota; kingdom Metazoa; phylum Chordata; class Mammalia; order Artiodactyla; family Balaenopteridae; genus Balaenoptera; species Balaenoptera borealis. The sequence continues at coordinate 125,565,054 of NC_138861.1, read as the reverse complement.
ATAGGCTACCAGCCATCTTACCGTAACAGGAATAGAAATGTTGCAGGTTCTGAAAATTTGTAATTCTTATAGTAAATAGGTTTATGCAATCTCTTTCTTTAGTATATATTTTAAAATATGTGAAATTCATATTTATATACATTTTTTAAATTCAGAAAGCAATATTTTATACCTATGATATTGTTTAACTTTTGGGAGATAAGAAAATACACAATTGAAAAAAGTTGACAATAATTTACAGAGCCTTTACCTGAGACTTAGTTTTATTTTTAAAGGAATGTATATATTCAAATTCATTAGAAGAACTTTGGTCATCATACCATATGAACTGCTGCAGAACATGGAAATACTTCAAGCTTCCTTTCTATTCAGAGGAACACACACATACTTAGGTTTATCACAGATTTTGGAGTAAATACTAAAGCTTTGGAAAATGAACTAACTTTTTTTTTCAAAATAAAAAATATCCAAAGAGAAAATGTCCAAAAACAGTATCAGATCCAGTGCCTTTTCCTCAAACCCTGGGCATTAACTACACATAATAATATTAACTTATGTTAAAAGTCAAACTAACCACTTTCTATTATCCACATTTTTAAAAATAATATTTACACTTGGGAGAGTAGCAGCACTTCACCTAGAGTGTTACTTCCTAAGGTGCCCCATCTGCAGTTCAGTTTTCCTTTTTCAGATCAGAGATCTCAGAATAAGTCATTCTCCAAAGAGACCTCTAGCTCTTCCCCCAAGATTCACAAGACTTTTTCTGCTATTCAAAATGCCAAACAACCAGGTGTCAAGTTGGTCAATTGGAGCAATGAGCCAATATGAAAGTAATAATCAGGCCTTTATTCACATACTTCAGCAGTGTAAGCAAGAAGCAAAAAAGGAAGGGGCCAGCTGCCCACTGTTCCATTTCCCCCCCATAGAATGGCACCAGATAAGGGTCCCGTGGATGGAGCAGAGATATGGGGTATCTTCTTATTGCCAAGGAGCCCCCAAAAGGGTGATTGCCTCTTTATAGACCTGTGGGCCAGGGAAGGGCTAGGAGTAGAAAGGTAATGAGTCAGAGTATGGAAAAATCCCTTGGCCGGTTCCCCTGATAAAGCCTCTGAATAGAGGCACCAGGACCAGGTTCTTGAGTCTGGCTGGCCTGCGGATGGAGGAGGGTACTGAGTCCCAACTCTAATGCCCTGCAGAAAACTACAAGGCATTGTTGTGCACCAAATCTGGCGTGAGGAGGGCAGCTTCCCCTGCATAGGGCTGTCATTCAAATTGTGATTGCCAATGATGGAGCCTGAAATATTATCCATAGGATTTTGTCATGGAGTAGACTTCTCAAATAGCAACTAGGATTCTCTTAAACATATGGATGTGTTCAATCATAATTCATTCTATGATTCATGCATTCATATCTTTCTTGGTCTTTATGGTAGAAATTTTATTGGTAGAAAGTTTTATTGTTTATCCACATCTGGTTCTCCTTCTTTTCCGGGAATGCTAGAGGATTATACTTCTTTGTCCCCTGGAAGTTAGGCAGAACCATGTCTGGTTTTAGAAAAGCAATGGGTATCAGTTCTGGACCAAAATATTTGTCAGTGAAAACTATCTAGTGTTTTCATTTCTTGCTGGAGAGATAAAAAAGATTACATGTTCCAGATGGTATAGCTAGAGGACATTGGGGCATAGTTTCAATGTTTATCCCCTGTTTATAGTTGATTAAATTTTGCATTCAACATTATGTTTAAAATTAAGCATTGTTTTACATCAAAAATAATTACTCTTTTACACCCTATTTTAATGAGACAAAAATTTTAATTTATATTTCTCCCTCTTATATAACACATTTCCAGGAAAACCATTTTCTTTATTAGAGGTGTTGTACTAACGAAACATTTTTAAATCATAATTACTGACTCCTCAGATATATGGGGGATCAGTTTTATATGTCATTTATTAAATAAAGATGATTTGATGTCATTGATCCAAGAATGTCTTAGAGTTGTATACGATATAATGATTAGAACTGACCAAATTAAGTCTTGTTGAAGTGATTTAAGAAAAATGACTAGTGGAAGAAATGGTCAGCAAAATATATATGGACATAGGAAGTAGGAGAATTGAAATGGAGCCAACTAGATAAGTAGATTTGATCCAGGTGGAAAAGAAAATTAAAGTGAGAAGTAGTTATTTTGGTTCCAGATAGCCAAAATAATTTCATTTAAATGCCTATGGAAAATGTATGGAATATTTAAGGTATAAACAATCATGAAATAAATTCACTTTGAAAAGGAGTATAATTGATGTGCCCTGCATTAGTATATAAAGTACAAAATTTTGAATTAATAAAACAATTAGAAGATGATACTTTACCCTTAACATGGTTTTAACTTTGTAACATTCCCTTTGAAGAAGACGTGTCATGGGATTTATCAAAACAATATAATACTACTACTACTAATAATAGCAATGATGATGAATGTATTTTAGGAAATTGGTAATACATTTCCACACAAAAGGATCAGAATAATTGATAAATAGAAGAAATGGCATTGATGAACCCAAATTTATATTCATTAGCAACATAATTAATCCCAAATAGATAACTTTAAATCAACTTAATTCAGCTTATTTGACTAAAGACCTTTAACTTAAATAGTTCTACACATAGTCATTAATATCTTCCGGTTACTGGAATAAATTTAGTATTAAATTCAATCCTTGTATGAGTTTTTATGGCATAAAGCAATTTGAATCAAAATATATTTTGACATTGCAGAAAATGACATTAAAATTAAATTCAATAATGAAACATCAAGACTCTTTCTTTATATTGTTTATTACTTAAATCTGCACTAAATGTAACAAAATTAGAAAAGAGTTTGATACTCTCATGTTCTGAAAACATAAATGTTTTTGTATATGTGTTTTGAAAATTGTTACTAAAGAAAATTATTTGAAGATGTCTGTTCTGAAAAATGTTTTAACTAATACATTAGAGGAATGTAAGGAAGGAAATGTTATTAAAAAAGAGATGTCTGTTCAACATCTAAAGACAAAATTAATGTTAAAAGTACAATTAATGAAGCAAAAAAGGAAATTATAACTTTCTTTTCAACATTGTTATCTCTTAGAATTAATAATAATGCTATTTAAACATTTCATAACATTTTCAAATAAAACAATGTATCTCAAATATTTAAAAATTTAGCAACATTATGCATAAAAACCAGGCCTGCTAACTAGAATTCTTTTCCATTGGGTATTCATTATTTACAAGAGCCAAACAAATCTGAAGCAAAAGCAAAAAACAACTTATAAGAATACATTTTTCCTCAGGGCATCATTATGATAAAAATCCAGTAGTAGAAATGTTCCTAGCAACATAAGCTTAGGTCATTCTTCTAATCCTCGTGAATGACAAATACAGAGACTTTCAACAATGGGATGTGTACTGGAAGGAAATGTTGGAAGGAAAAGTGAATTTTCACTAACTTTTTTCTTACAATTTGGATGAAAACTAAATGGGAATTTTTCAGAATATATTATTTGTGCCAAGCATATGTTTTTTTAGATTACCTTAACTCTATCTTTATTCTCTGCTTATATATAAATATTTTTATATATTTTATGAATTTGCTGAGTATTGTTTATGCTGCTTTTAATTTGAACAAGAAAAATGGAAAGAATGGGAAAGGCATGCCAGCAGGGAGACAAAGATACCCATTTCCACGTGAACAGCATGGGTATTGACCCTGTAAACCATAAGGAGAAGTATCAACAACAGATGCTCTTGAAATGTCTCTGGCACGTGGTCATCACTAATGACAAATAAGCTCTGCACTAATAAGACAATTCTACATATCAGTATATCAAGAAATCTCCTGTAAAATGTTTATCAAGAAAGAAATTTCCTGCAATGTTTGTTGAAAAAAACTCCAGCAACCTTGAATGTTTTACTTCCCATGGCAGAGTGTGATATCTTACAAGTGAATTAAATATTTTACAAGTAAAATACTGTGACCCTTTCTAAGTATATCATTATTTAGAGCACTTATTGCAAAAAACCTTTTTTTAAATTGTAAAGTTTAAAGATACACTTTCCCGTCCCCTACCTGAGTGTGCTCAGCTCTCTTACCCCACATCAGTGTCACAGATCCTACATCCCAGTTGACCACAGGCCATTCTCAAACAAGTATTTGGATGTGCTTTTCAAAGGAATGCTTGTAGAAAGAAAACACATTTTGACATGTTGAAGAACCAAATAAGTAAAGGTACCCAGCCTCTGGCTGGGAGACATTTTACTTCTTGCTTCCTTTAGTGAAGCTTTTTTAAAGGGTCAAGTCTCATGAAATTTCTGAGTATGATATCAGTGTACTAGATAAATAAGTGATCTAATAGCTTTCCATAATCTATCCCTCAGTTTTCACTATTTTCTTATACAATAAATGGCATTATTTTTCCATTTTTTATTCAAGTATAGTTGATGTACAATATTTCAAAAGTTACAGGTATACAACATAGTGATTCACAGTTTCTAAAGGCTGTATTCCATTTATAGTTATTACAAAATACATGCTATATTTCCTGTGTTGTACAACACGTCCTTGTAGTTTATTCATATTAATAGTTTGTACCTCTTAATCTCCTATCCTTATCTTGCCCCTCCCTCCTTCCCTCTCCCCACTAGTAACCACTACTTTGTTCTCTATATCTGTGAGTGTGTTTCTTTTTTGTTATATTTGCTAGTTTTATTTTATAGATTCCACATATAAGTGTGTCATACAATATTTGACTTTCCTGTCTGACTTATTTCACTTAGCATAATACCCTACAAGTTCATCCATGTTGTTGTAAATGGCAAAATTTCATTCTTTTTTATGGCTGAGTAGTATTCCATTGTGTGTGTGTGTGTGTGTGTGTGTGTGTGTGTGTATACACACACACATACATATACATACATATATAGTATGTGTGTATATATATATGTGTGTGTGTATGTATATATACACCAGAGCTTCTTTACCATTCTTCTGTTGATAGACACTTAGATTGCTTCCACATCTTGGCAATTGTAAATAATGCTGCTATGAAAACTGGGTTTCATGTATCTTTTCAAATTAGTATTGTTGGGTTTTTTTTGTTGTTGTTGTTGATATATACTCAGGAGTGGAATTGCTAGGTCATATGGCAGTTATATTTTTAGTTTTTTGATAAACCTCATACTGTTTTCCACAGGGACTACACCAATTTACATTCCTACCCACAGTGTAGGAGGATTTCTTTTTCTCCACGTCCTTGCCAACAATTGTCATGTGTGTTCTTTTTGATTATGGCCATTCTGACAGGTGTGAGGAGATATCTAATTGTGGTTTTGATTTGCATTTCCCTGATAATTAGTGATGTTGAGCATCTTTTCATGTGTATGTTTTATGGATATTTTACTACTTTTGTCTTTTAATGTCCCTACTAGCCTTGTATGTAGATGGTTTCCTACCTTTATTGTATGTTTGCCTTTACCAGTGAGTTTTTTCATTTCATAATTTTCTTGTTTCTAGTTGTGACCTTTTCTTTTTCACCTAGAGAAGTTTCTTTAACATTTATCGTAAAGTAGTGCTGTCTCCAAATATGTTCTCAGCCCCCTTCTCTCTATCTTCTCCTTCTGGGGACCCTTAATGTAAAAATTAATGTGCTTTTTGTTGTCCCAGATGTCTCTTAAACTGTCCTCAGTTTTTTCATTCTTTTTCCTTTCTTCTGTTCAGCATCAGTGATTTCCACTATTCAGTCTTCCAGCTCCCTGATCTGCTCCTCTGTATCATTTAGTCTACTGTCAATTTCTTCTATTGTATTTTTCATTTCAGTTATTGTATTCTTCATCTCTGTTTGGTTGTTCTTTATATGTTCTAACTCTTTGTTAATAACTTTTAACTTCTTTCTCTATGCATCCATTTTTATCCCAAGTTCTTTGATTATCTTTTTGATCATTACCCTGAACTCCTTCTTGGGTAGACTTCTATCTCCAGTTCATTTAGTTCTTCTTCTGGGATTTTATCTTGTTCCTTCTTCTGGATCATGTTACTCTGTTACCTTATTTGCCTAAGTTGCTGTTTGCATTTTTATGTATCTGGAAGGTTGGTTACATTTCCTGACCTTGGAGGAGTAGCCTTTTCTAGAAGTCCTGTGCATCCCACCATGTCTCGTCACCCAAGCTATATGCTCTAAGGATTCCCCCTATGAGGACTGCATGGGTCCTTCTGTTGTGGAGGGCTAATTATGTGGGCAGTCTGGTTGGCTTGGTTTGGCTCCCAGTCCAGTTGGTTGCCAAGCCCTGCCTTGTGTGGAGGCTCCCAGCCTCTGGTTGGTGAGACCAGCTCACAAGGCAGCTGACTGCAAAACCTCAGGAGGGTCCCAGGGCTAGTGCTGGCTCACTGGTGGCTGAAGTCAGGGTCCAGAAGACTCCAGGACTGTTGCCTGCCCACTGGTGGGAGAAGCCAAGTCCTGGGGTTAGTGCTGAATGATGGGCAGATCTGTGTACTGGAGTCTGGTTGCAGTGCCCTGATATCCCAGAGCTTCTGTTGGATCACTGGTGGCGGGGGGGCGGGGGGCGGTGTGAGGTGAGGGGTGGTTCCTGAAACAGTTGGGTATAGCGTCCAGGGTTTCCCAAAGCTTGTGCTAACCTGCTGGTGGGCAGGTGCAAGGCCCAGTTGGTCCCAGGGAAGGGTCTGGCCTGCTAGTGGGCTGGTTGGATCCACTGGCTGCCAGATTGTGGTTTTCTTGCATCTGGTGTCTGCCCCCTGGTGGATGAAGCTTGTTCAGAGGCTAGAACAAGCTTCCTGGAAGGCTGAGCCAGGGCCCAGGGGATTTGGGGACTGGTGCCTGCACACTTGTGGGTGGACCTGGGTCCTGGGCCCTCTGGTGGGCAGGGCCTTATCCAGAGGTGGCTGTGGGCTCAGGGGGTCTTAAGATACCATGTCTGCTGATAGGTGGGTCTGTGTCCCTGCTCAGTTAGTTGCTTAACCTGAGGCATCCCAGCACTGGTGTCTGCAGGCTCTTGGGTCAGGGCAGGGCTGGGTCCTGGGGCTAATAAGCTACAAGGAGGATTCTACAATGACTCTTGCCAGCCCCAGTGCCCATGTATTAGAAGGTGCTCTCCAAAATGGTTGTTGCCAGTGTCTGTGTCCCTAGGGTGAGCCGCAGTTGCCTCCTACCTTTCTGGGAGACTCTCCAAGGTCAGTAGATAGGTCTGACCCAGGCTTCTTTCAAATTACTGCTTCTGCTGTGGGTCCCAGAGTATGTGAGATTTTTGTGTGCACACTTCAAGAGTGAGGTCTCTATTTCCCCCAGCCCTCTGGAACTACCAAGAGTAATTCCTGCTGGCCTTCAAAGCCAAATGCTCTGAGGGCTCATCTTCCCAGTACAGGACCCCCAGGCTGGGGAGGCCAACATGGGGTTCACAGTTCATTCCTTTGGAAGAACTTCTGCAATGTAATTATTCTCCATTTTGGGGGTTGCCCACCAGGGTTATGAGACTTGACTATATCGCAAGTCCACCCCTCCTACCTGTCTTGTTGTGGTTCCTTCGTTATGTCTTTAGTTGTAGAAGATCTTTTCAGGTAGGTTCCAGTCATTTTCATCGATGATTGTTCTGCCAATAGTTCTGATTTTAGTGTGTCCCTGAGAGGAGGTGAGCTCAAGGTCTTTCTAATCCACCGTCTTGCTAAATGGAAATTTTTTTGACATAAAGATTTCCCCAATAGCTGCAGATAGAGAATTTGAGTACATCTCAGGAAATGGACTAGATTTCATTCCACTGAGTAGTATGAGACATTGAGGTTCCATGAAAAAGATAGTTTAGAATAATCAGTATAAAGAAACACCTCCCTTTTAAAATATGCATCAAATATATTTGCCATTTATAATTCAGCTGAGACTGAATAAGGCAAAGTTACAGAAAGGCTTGGAGTTTTAAATGATATCCAATTCATCCTAACTCCTTTAAAGTGAAGGAGCCAGACTATTCAAATAAATGAAAATAATATCTCATAAAAACTCAACTATAAACATCATCCTCCACTCTGACAATCCTCTATTGGTTAAAGTACTTCTTCACTCTAACTTTTCAGTTTTTCTGTTTCTATAATTCCTATTTTGCCCTGCACTTCTACTCCTAAAATTTCCTCAGGTTGACTTATTTGTGATTATATGGAGTTAGGCCTAACTAGAGGTTAAAGTCAAAGTCTTCCAGACTGCCAAGTCTGTACAAGACTTCTGATACCAGTCACAAGTTTAAGGTTCCCCAGGGTTACCCTCACTTCAGACCAGTTGACTGCAAAGGTATGGGTCTCCAGAGAGGGCTTCAGATTTGATAACTCCCTAGAATGACTCACAGAACTCAGAAAATTTCTATACCACTACTTACAATTACAGTTTTATTATAGCAAAATTATACAAATTACAATCAGCCAAAGAATAAGAAACACAGAGTAAAGACTGGAGAGTTCCAAATGTGAAACTTTCATCATCTTCAGGAATATGGTATCCTTCCAGCATCCAAGTGTGATGATTATCAGAATATTACCAACCAGAAAAGCTCTCCTTTTACCTAGGTATGATTGATTAAATTTTTGCTCATTTGGTTGAATTCATCTACAGCCCTATCCCCACACCAGAAGTTGAACAAATATCACGTGGCTCAAAACCCCAACCCTCGAATATGGTTGACCTTTCTGATATGGCCAGCCCCCACCCTTAGTCACTGTGTTAGAATAAACTACCTAGGGGCCCACTATAAGTCACCTCATTAGCATAAACTATCAGGTGTGATCTGAGGGACTAACCATGAATAACAAAGAATCCTATCAAGTGTGAAATTTCAAAGGTTACCTCCTAGGAGCTGGGACAAAGGCCAGACCTCTCTTGGGGTAAAGTTAATTCTTAACTACACAGTGATGCATTCTAATCCACGGTCTTTGGATCGGTCTTTGCATGCTCTTAGTGTCTGATTTTGTTTTTTCTCTTTTCTTAAGGTGTGGTGATATTGGGTAAGAAGGGGCCTTGATTAGTATATCATCCAGCCAGGCCCACCTCCCCCCTGGACTCCTTTTAGGGAGGGGAGGATTGTGAACCACTAACTTCCCTGTTTTTCATCAATGCCAGATTAAATCAAATGACATTGTTTTCTGTGGGTCAAAAATTGTCAAATACTGTCAATTCCATGTAGTTCAAACTGTCTACTGTCCAGATTAAAGATGTGATACTACTCAAGGGTGACATGTTTCATGGTCAGGATAGTTTGGAAATGTATGCTTAGAAATTTTTAAATTCAACCTCTTCATTATATCAGGATTTTGCTTTTACCGAAAGTGTCATTTTCCTCAAAGCATGTTTGATCCTACTAGGACAAATAAATTGAAACTCTACCATCAATACATATATTTAGATAAACATTCCAACAACTCAGAAAAGGAAGCTAGAGAACTGAATGATGAGAAAGTTGCCCATTTTTAGAGATTTTTTTTTGAATGATACTATTTTTTTTTCAAAGTGCTGTTAAGAATTTTCCATACATCTTGTAAGTAGTAAAAAATTACTTAGAACATATTTCAACTATAAATGTTGGAGAAAGCCTAAGGCACATTTTTTCTTCTTGAACTACAATAGCAGTGGTGTTCAACTTCAGTTAGTTGACAAAATACAGAAAACAAAACAAAAAAAAGTGGTCTCCTTTTATTACTATTTTACATCTTATTATTTTTAAAATATTTTTGCATTTTTAATTTAAAGTTTTTTTTTATTTTAAAGCCTGAGTCCTTGAAAAATATTTTTTAAAGTATTCCTATGAAAATCATGTTAGTTCGTTACTCCGTTTTTTAAAAATTGAGATATCCCTATGTTATATTTTGGTTGAATTGTTTCCCCAAACTAAGGTATGTCAGAGTCCTAATCCCCAGTACCTCAAAGTGACTTTTTTAGAGTCACTGAAATGTTTTAATTTAGTTAAAGTCAGGTCATTTTAGACGTAATAGGAGAGGTAATTAAGTTAAAGTCAGGTCATTAGGGTAGGCTCTAATACAATATGACTGATGTCCTAATGAAAAAGGAAACTTTGCAGAGAGACAGGCATTTATAGAGAAAGGCAATGTGAGGAGACAGAAAGAAGCCATCTACAAACCAAGGAGAGAGGCCTGAACAGATCTTTCCCTTAGCCCTTGGAAGGAGCCAACCCTGCTGACACTGAGTTCTGATTTCTAGCCTCCAGAAATCTAAGACCATACATTTCTGTTGCTGAAAACACCAGTTTGTGGTATTTTGTTACAGCAGCCCTGGCAAACTAATATACTTTATTAATGTAGTACTATTACTATATTATCAATACTAACCTTATACCTACGAAGGTAGTATTTACTTTTGTAGTAGTATTTTCACTGCAATTTTCTCTATAAAATTAATATAGGTGAAGAACTTAATAATTTATTATATGAAGTTTCACATGTACAAAGTTGTAATTCTGTGAACATGTAGTAATTGAAAGTTGATAATTACAATGTAAATTCAGTGCATTTTGCTCCATCCTGTTTGAGATTACAGTGTTTTCAACTTCTTATGTAGTTCATTTTTTTTAACACAAAATTCAGTGCTGTGAGACATTCTTTGATAAGATGGCAATTTTGCCTTTACATTCTACTGATAATGTCACAGTTCATTGAACCTAAATGCACTGTTAATAGTTGTACCTCAGATTAAACATTGCCATTAAAACTGCAAACTTATTCGAGTCATACAGACATAAATAGAAAAAGCAAAAGTAAATTTAATATTCTATAAAAAGATATAAAGAATTAGTAGGTATAAAAATTTTAAAAGATACTCTCAAGACAAAATACCATGTATTTTATCAAATCTTTAATAGTACTGCTTAGTTGTCTAAAATGTATGGGTTTTGTTGTCTTTCTTAAAAATGAAAATTATCTTCATTATGAAATCTAAGAATATTAAATTGGAAATAAAAGTAGAAAGGGATTATAGAATGTCAAACAAAGACTTATGAATTCTTCATTTTGCTGCAGTGAGAATATTTTAGGAGAATTTGAGGGCAAAAACATTGAAAGATAGGAATTAGAATTAGAAAGGATGAAAAGGTTGCAGTATCTAAAATGAATGGAATGGAGAAATATTAAAAGCGGGACTAATTTATTATGATTATAATATATTTAAGCACTTACTAAAGCAATCACTCATACTTGAATTACTTCAAGGTTTTTCTTCTTAGTAAGTTTTGTTCATGATCCCCTCAACCAAACATAAAAGCTTCTATATTTAAATTTAATCAAACTGTTTTCACTTTAGAGTTTTTGATTCCACTTTAAATCATATCTGGCATGATTTTTGACTGACAAGTTCCTCAATGGCAGGAGCCTGTCTTTGCCATGTTCATGTATTTCTTAGCATGTTACATCACACATTACATGCAGTAGAGCACTCAGGAAATGATTCATAAGTGAATAAAAGAGAGTTTAAATAGCAGAATAATTATTTGGCATTGCTCAAGAGCAAGTGTAAATTTTACTTTTATATTCCTTCAAATTTTTAGAATTTGTACATTGTGAATCTGAAGATTAAAAATATTAAAATTAAAATATTGTTTTGGTTTTGTCTGAGCAGAATGGTTGATTTCTCAGGACCTCTTGTCATTCCTGAAATTGCCATCCATTTGAGAAATATAAACACTGGCAAAAGAGACCAGATACTGAGGGGGAAACAGCAACAAGGAAAACAATAACCTGATCTAGAGACAAGATAAAGTTAAAAATGCCAAGTTTCAGGTTAAGATTTGGCCTTGTGGAGAGGAGGATTCTCAGGCAATAGGCATGAAGAGTGGCCAGAGGAAGATTATTTAAGATTTACTGAATTTACCCCTTGATAATCAGTCATGACCAATTTAAATTAAGAGGTTTACCATAACCCTTAAATTTTAATGAACAGAAAGGATAAAGACATTAAAAGTAATCATAATTTGATGCACTATAATTTTAGGCTTGTTGGTAGAATTTTAGATGTTATTTGTATATATGTGTATGCTTGTGCCTCTATGCAAAAGCAAGGAAGATGTATACATATAAATAAATATTTTTCTATCATTTCTCTTTTAGTTAACAGTCTCCTAGAGAGAGAACAAAAGAATTTTAAAAATTGTTGTTCAGTTCCCTCCTGTTAATACACAGTTCACAGGAAGCACCAGCATAGTTAGCAGCCTTTAAGATTAGCATTACACTTATAGCCATGGTTGTCAATTGGTGATGAGATGGGCACCACAGATATTTTGCAATGTCTGGTGATATTTTTGGTTGTCTTAACTGGAGTAGAGCATTGATACTGGCATGTAGTGACCTAGTGGGTAGAGAGAGGCATACTGTTGAACATCCTATAATGTACAGAGCCGATTCAGTAACAAGGAATTATCCCACCCAAAAGAGTGATAGTGCTGAAGTGGACAAACTTTAACTCAGAGGCTTGTTGACTTTGACTTGACATTTCAGCTTTCACATGCCTGTGTTCTATCATTAATAAATTCTGTAAAACCTTTTAGGTATCTAGTTATATATTCAATTTAGCATGGTATGATAATGCATCCCATAAAGTAATTACACACTATATAAAGCAGTCCTCATTTGTATATGATTTATTATTCCCTTTTGCAAGCATGTTATGAATAAGGATTATATTTGCAATCTATCATACTAAGAGTAATGCTCAGTTTGTTGTGTTTGTTTTTTTTTTTCTTTGTCATCCATTTTTATCTTCAAGTTTATGAATGCCACACACTTTTGTGACATTAAATTACTCTAAAGTCCTAGGAAGATATATTTGTGTTGTGGGGAAAATAATTACTCTGTAAGTATTTAGCTCACCGGTGGTGTTGTCTCAATCTCTTCCCCTTCAACATCTTAGTCTCACTTGCCAACAAGGGAGAAACACACCTAACCTCACACTGAGTCATCAGGAAAACCAGGTATCCATTTGCAGCAATGGAGGAAATTAAGGAAACAAATTAAGGAAATTTTGATAATGGACCACAATATCCTGTTTTCTGTTAAGACAAACTCTGTAGACTTAAATCTTTGTGGACATGCCCAGATTAAGCAAGCCTAGTTTTTCATCCAAGCCACAGCCATCTTACTTGGAAATGAAGGCCATTTCAGAGTATTCCTTTTGGAGACATCCATTGCAAATGAGTCTGCCATCAAGCCTTCCAGAGACTAAACCTTCCATATTTCCCAATGCATTTTAGTACCCTAAGTCCTTAGTATTTTCTGGACAAAGACAAAAGGTATGGCAAACTCTGAAAGACAAAAGACTTTATCTGAGTTTCACAGATCTGAGGTTTGCAAAACTCAGATTTGCTAAAGGTCCTTACTCCCATCTGTTTCCCACATAAATGAGCATTACTGGACGAAGAAGTCTGTTGCAAAGCTTAAGACAGGATAATATCTCGAGGTTCTAACAAGATCAAGGACAAGTTTCCTTTTTAGGATTCCTTGAAAATGTATGTAGACAGCAGATAGTACCAGGAGAAAGAGGAAATAAGTATTAGAGGATAAGTAAGAGGTATGACTCATAAAAGATGTTGGAGAAGATAGATTCGGGGTGGGAGGGTGAGATAATACTCATGGTAAGAATGAACACTGTTTTCCTCAGTGATTACATGAAAAAAGAAATAGATATTTTTCAGAGAAAGAGAAAGGAAGTTACACTGCATGGTCTTTACCATCTGCCATATATAATACAGGGTATTCTGCTCAGCAGTAGTGATGGACAGGAGGTTGGAAACTTTAGTAGCATGGAAATATCTAGAAAAATAGCTAAGGGAAATGTGACAGAGAGTTTAAAATGAATCAATGGCTTAGTAAAGAGCAGTGAGCAGTCAGTAGATAGTAATTGCTTTATAATGGAACTAGCAAAAGAGAAAACTGATTCTGATCTCCACACTCAAGTAAGGACTCAAAAGTTTAAGTACTAAGTAGGTTTAAAGAAAGTTTACCCAGCCACAAAGGGAAAGCAAGGGAATTCTCTCAAAGATGATACAAATTTACAGACTGGGGAGAGTTGAGAAGCTGGGGTTCATAATGAAGACAGGAAGACTCTTAGTAGAAAAGAATAAGCATATGGTCAGAGTGGATATTTTAAGTTTGAATGCTTTTTGCATTTATTCAACAAATATATTATGGCATCGTTGTGAGTGATGGCCACTCAAAGGCAAATTTTGCAAAAAAACAAATCCCCAACAAAACAAAAAGCAATGATGCTTCAGCATGGCTTGTTGCTCATTACCCTTTGAATGATAATTTATTTGTAGTATACATTTAACTATGTGTCAAATAAAATCTTTCCTTGCCAAAAATATTATATTTGAGTATAATAAATTTATATGAATTTACTTTAAGCAATGTTTTACATAATCAACATTCTATATTTTAGAAATGTTGACTCTAAAATAAAACTCATGACTGTTTCTTTTGAATGTTACAAAGCTATCACTGGGTATTTTATTTTTTGTTTCCTGACAGGATTTTTTTTCCATCTGCACATCCACTTTCAACTAGTGCTATGAAACTAAACAAGTAATCAAATTTTTTAAAATCCCTAGTATAATTCAGTTAATAAAGCTTCAAAGAGTAAATAAATATATCCTCTCTTCAAGGATAGAATATTAAAACTCATGTAATTTGAGCATTCTGCTCAAAAGTATTCTCCAAGACATAGGCTTATTTCCAGTGATCAACCAGTTGTTTTTCCTCTCATAAATATTTTTGAAGAATCATTTAAGACTTGATTGTAAAGAATTAAGCTTTTGAAGCAATAAAATTTATGACCTGAGATTTGCTTTTGTATAAAAGAACAACTTCATCTCGACGCAATAGATTAATTTAGTAGCTATCAGGCTTTAATTCATCCTCTGTAGTATCCTTTATCTTATAATTAGTAGGAAGTGGCTGATCAACCTTCTCTTTCTATTTAAAATGTCAAGCAGAGATATGAAGGGTAGAAAGGACAGGGAGAGGCTTCTGTGAATGGTTAAACCATGATATTTACAATGTGCACATACAAGCAGGTATATGTAAATAGTTAGATCCTTGGGCTTCAGCCATCACATTGATAATATGAAGCTAATTGTAATATTCTGAGAATAATGTTGACGGTTGAATTAAATACTGAACGCTGTCTATAAAATCTAAGAACTTGTTAATATTTAGTCACATCTGCAAAATATCCATTATTCCCAAATATTCCCCCCCGCCCATTCTGTTTACTCATTTTATAATGTGACTTTGAAGTTTGTCCCCAGATGAAAAGAGAGCTTCCTTGCCTGTTGACTTTGGGCTCATCGTAAGACTTGCTTTGGCCAATAGGATGTTATATCAGACTAAATGCAAGCAAAGGCTTGAAATGTACTTGTGTCAGTGAAATTGCTTCTTTTTCTTCTTCCATCTTGTAATAAAAAAACATACCCTTGTCTGGCCAATGATCAAAAAAAAAGACACGTATAGCAGATCTGGGCCCAACCTGGAGGTTGGAGGCAAGTCCAGCTTAGACCAGCCAACTATCAACAGAAACGCAGATACGTGAGAGTAATGATTATTATTTTAAGCTAATGAGCTTTGCAATGGTTTGTTACACAACATTATTGTTACAACCATTGTTTTATGTCTTTATTTTATAATGAGCAGTGAAAGTATAGAAGTCTTTTGCCGAGAGTAAGAAAAGACTATAAGAATTAGAGGAACTGCAAACAATTAAAACACAGTCCTAGAAACACAGATGTAGAGATTTCCTCATTGTAGTTGTGGAGGGGTGTCAGGATTATAGTGGTACTTGGTCCCTTTCTCTCTTGCTCTAGTGGTTGCCTCTTGTGTTTGGTCCTACTTAGAATTTGTGGATGCAGGTTTTTTTCCTATACTTTTGTCATTTTGTTTGTGGGAGGCGGAGTGGCAGAATAACAAACATGGTGTTGGGGATTTTCCTTCAAACATTGCAAGTGGTATTTCTACCATATACACCTCAAATATCCAATCCAGTTGTGTCAGTCACCGAAAATCCGAGAATGAATTGTGACCACTGGCCATGCTCTTTAGTTCGTATTTATGAGGCGTTGACAAGCACCCATCTACCACCTCTCTTAAGGTAGCTGTAAATTTCCTGTTGTCCTGGGGAAAGCCACTCTATTCTGTTCGCGGTGTGTTGGATATCAACAGGTACTGTGCTGGGTAGAGAAGTGCCTGTATTTCTCTACCCAAGACGGCAGGAAGGAAACTTACAGCTCCCTGGGAGCCTAGATATTACTGTATCGACCTGGAAGGACAGAGAAATAAGACCACTGACAGCGAGGCTAGCCGAGCTGCACTGGTCAGACCAGGCAGTGGCTGACCTAAGGAAGATAACTTGCTTTGCTTACAAGTAGATGTTTAAGTGATGCTGAATACAGGCAATATTAACTTTTGTTAATTAACTTTTGTTTAAGAACAAAAGGCAGTACTCGCCTTTTGTTCAGGCCATCAACATGTATTGTTAAAATTACTGCATATCCCCTCCTCAGATACTAAGTATACACTGTTCATGTTGGTGTGTGTGTTCATACCCGTGTGTCCCAAATCTTGTGTTTTTTGTTTTTTTTTTTCCTTTTCCTGAATGTGATCATGTTTTGGATGATACCTGAGCAGGGTTGCCTTTTTTTATTTATTACCATTATATATTATATTATATTATATATTTTTTGCTTTCTTATAACTTTAGAGGAAAGTCAAATCTTGGTATTATTAAAATTGTTTAAAAAAGAATAAATCGTCCAGTTGATAAATGAAGATCACTGGTCTGTCTCTAAAATAATATGAATTTTTCTTTAATTATTGTGTAATAATGTGCCAGCTATCTAGTCCACACAATGGTTTTGTATGTAGGATAGGGAAGCAGTGATGCGCTCAGTGGGAAGATGTGCAACACAGACAAGGGGGACTCCATGTGTTTTATCTACTTCAGCAATGGAACTGAAACTTGGGGCTTTTGTGAATAAAACTTAGCTGCCTTGTACAGTCCTTTGAAAGAGACATACGTGATCTGTGAGAATTATAGTTTTCCTTTTTAGAAGAAAAATTTGCAAAAGATCTTTCCAAAGATACCGTGCCACAGATCTTTTGTTTATTGTTCTCTGTAATAAGGATTAATTGCTATTTAAAAAACCATGTAATTGATTTGTTCATCTTCAAAGTCTTTACTTTTCACAAGAGGATGGAGCTGTAAAAAAAAAAAAAAAAAATTAATAAAAATTTAGAGAAATTAAAAAAAAACAAAACAAAACATAGTCCATTGAATCTTGACTAGAACCCTCCAGCCTCAGTGCTTATTTTGTTTTGTTAATATATCTTAATAATCTTAATATTTCTTGATCCATAGTCATTAAGTCACTAGGAAGTTTTTGTGATGAGTATAATTATGCTGAGAATGACACTGAGTAGCCAGCCTATCAGGGCTAGTTTCTAACCTAATTTTCATGTAGGTCATGTTGTTGTCATAGAAAACAGTGAAAAATGATACTATTCAAATTTTAAAACAGGAAAAAAAAAATCATTTACATCTGAGGCATCTACAAAGCACATGTATCTAGTCTGAGGGCTTGGTCATCATAATGGTAATAATCAAAACATGTTAGTGATTAACAGATGTAAGAGTTATGTAAGAAATTAGATGAGGTACTGTGTAGGTTACTTATTCTTAAAGTGTCAAAATTGATAATGAAGTGAAGTATAATTTTAAAATGTTTCTAAAAATAAACAGCAAAGTTGATCAAAGAGCAGGAAAGCTAACAGAAGAGGATTGGTGATTAACTGCCACCAGATACCATTACCTCTCCTAGGCTAAACCAAATAGAAGAATGTTGTGGGCTGAATTGTGTTCTTTTAGCATTCATATATTAAAGCCCTAACCTCTAGTGTCTCAGAATGCGATTGTTTAGGAGATAGGGCCTTTAAAATTTGATTAGGTTAAAATGAGACCATTAAGTTGCGCCCTAATCCAATCTGACTGGTGTCCTTATAAGAGGAGGAAATTTGGACACACAAAGAAACACTAGAGATGCACATGCATGGAGGAAAGATCATGTGAGGACACAGCAAGAAAGTGACCATCTGTTAAACATGGAGAGAGGCTTCAGGAGAAACCAAACCTGAGGACACCTTTATCTTGGACTGTGAGAAAATAAATTCATGTTGGTTTAACTTTTTTGGCAGTCCAAACAAACTAATACAAAGAGATAAGCCAGACTCATGGTAGGCCAGTCAGGCAAGAGGTGGAGCCATGAGGAAATGTAACCGCTGAGAGATATAGTGCAACACAGAGGAAGTGATATCTCTCTTCCTCTCATTTTTCATTCTCTAACCCTCCTTGCCAATTAGAAGGGGAAAAATACATTTGCCTATTTGCTTCATACCAAGTTTCAGGGACTTTGTTAATTTGCTTCAGCCAAAATTGGAATCACCACCTAATTAAGTTTACAGTGACAGTGTTCCTCAAAATTCCTCAGGCTTAAGTGCTGGTGCAAAATGTGATCTCCTTTCCATTGCTTTTTAGGCAGATTGAATTTTAGGGTTGATCTCTTCTATCTAGGGTAATTCAGAAGTTAAGTATTAATTTGAAAATGGTAATATATTTGTTATATTTTCAATATTTATTTTTATTTTGGGGTATAGTGATCACAGATAATTTGCTAAGCCTTTTTTTTCTTTTGCTAAACATATGTGGAAATGTTCCATCGACATACAAAAAATAGATATTCCTCATTCAAAAATAGATACAGGAATTGCTATATGTTAATGCAATTTAAAACTTGATTATATTTTAAATATATAATGAGTTACTTTGGGCTGTCTAAGCTGTCCAATTATAAAATAATGTGTACTAATATCTCCCTTTCAAAGCTTTATTTTCCTTTTTTACATAGAATTTTTAATAGTATTGACTTCATACATTTACAGAAAGTCCCCTACATACGAACGAGTTCCATTCCAATTTGTTCATAAGTTCAACAAAGTTAGCCTAAGTACCCAACTAACACAATCGGCCATATAGTGCTGTACTGTAATAGGTTTATAATACTTTTCACACAAATAATACATAAAAAACAAACAAACAAGAAAAATAAAGGAAACATTTTTAATCTTACAGCACAGTACCTGGAAAAGTACAGTAGCACAGTACAACAGCTGGCATACAGGGGCTGGCATCAAGTGAAAAGGTAAGAAGAGTTCCTGACTGGAGGAGGGAGAGGAGGTGGGAGATGGTAGAGCTGAAGGATCGTCAGCAGTAGGAGATGGAGGGCAAGCTGCAATTTCACTCATGCCTGACATTGATGGCACAGGTTCTGGTTCCTTGCTGGATTCAATTCTATCTACTCTTGAAAAAACGATCCAGTGATGTCTGGGTAGTAGCTCTTTTTTTCTCATCATAGGTGACATGGTAGCACGGGATTGCATTCTGAACGGCTGCTGCAACCTTCTTGTGCAGTTCTACATTCGGGTCCTGTGCCTCAAAAACTAACAGTGTCTCCTCAAATAAAGAAAATCCCCTTGCCATTTCTTGTGTTGTGAATCTCTTCTGTTCTTCAGTTACTTCTTACCTCTTGTTGCTCCACTCTCTCAATCATTTTCACTTTTGTTTCCATCTTTATCACTTCGCACTTGTAGTACCAGCTACATCACTGCTGCTTTTATGCTTGCTTCCAGACATCCTGGGCTTGAAATAAAAATACTGTACTACTGTATTCTATACAGTACTGTACAGTAAAGTGCACAAAAGCACAACCACTTGTAGAGGATGCACGCAGGTGACAATGTATGCCAGACACGTGAACTAACTTATGTGATTGGACATGAGAACAAATGTTTACATCTTTGAAAGTTCACAACTTGAAGATTCGTATGTAGGGGACATACTGTAGTTGGTATTTTGAGGTGTATGTTAATTTATGAATGTTATATCTAATTCCTAAATTGAGCTTTGTTATCAATACACTGTACCCATCTTTAACCTATTTAAAAATCATATCATTTGAATTAACACTTATTTGATGTTTAGTGCCACTTAATATTTATTTCTATGTGGTTATCTATTGTGCATCTGTAAAGTTCTTTAACTTTTATTTTGCACTTTGTTTAAAAGTTATTTTAAGCAATGTAGAGCTGTTTATTTACTTTAACCCAGTAGGATAATCTCTGATATTTTATGGATTATACTAATCTAATATATATATTAGATTTATTTTTTATCACATTTTAATTCTCTTGTTTGAAGAGATTTTTATTTTGGCCAGTTTGATACATATTACTATTAATTGTCCTCTTTCCCACTAGTTAATCTGGTGGTTCTACTGCACAGAAGGAACTCTTAGACTAATGTAACTTTTGAATTTTTACCTGCCCTGCTATGATCTGTAAAAGATTTCACTCCTCACCTTCCTCCCATCTGGGCTTTGATGTTTGACCCAGTTTCTATTATTCTGTTTTTCCTTGTAATATGTGTACTAGATTTTAAAAATCCTTTTCAGCAGAAATGTTACAAGCTGAGACATTTCATTAATACTATCTTAGATTTAAACACACATACACGGGGAGATGAGAGCGAGAGAGGACAGAAACGCTGATTACTCACCACAATTCTTCGTCTTCCCCTATCTCCAGTTCTAGTTTGGCTTAATGCACTGTTTTGTTTATGACTTTTTACAAAATATTTTCTTCAGATAAGGGCGTAAGTGATATAATCTCTGGATCCCTGAACTTTGCAAATATCTTTTTATCACCCTGATTGATGAATGATATATTTCTTAGTTGCATAAAAGATATTGAGTTTCAGGCTTATTTTTACATTATTATGTAGATGCTATTCAGTCTTCTAGCTTCCAGTTTTGCAGATAAGAAACCTAGTATCAGCCTTATTATTTCTACTTTTACAAATCATTTATTTTCTCTAATTGAAAGCTTGTAAGCTTTTTTGTTTATCCATGGAGTTGAAAATTTTTAGCAATATATGCTTGTGTGTGTGGGTGTGTTCTTTCCAGTCTTACCCTGAACTTGGAAAAAAATTTAAAACAGCAGAATTTCACTTCAAAAGATTTTTGAATTTATAATTTATTTTGTTTGCCTCTCCTTAATTTGATTCTTTTAAAATATCATTCATAACTTTTTTTAAAAAATGTTTTTACATTAATTGTCATTATCTGCTCTAATTATTTTGTCTCTTTCTTCATGATTTTTACCTTTCTGGAATTTTACCCTAAGTGTTATGATATTTCTTCCATTTAATCTTCCACGTAACAATTGATCTATCCACTAGTGAAAATTCTTTCAATTTATCTCATGATTGCTTACAGGAAATATATTTCTTAAGTTCCACAGACTGTTTTGTGCTATAAAAACACTCCCTGACAATACTGAACCTTACTTGAGGCCTGTAATCCTAGAAAAGAGTGAAGGTTAAGAAATCTCCTCACCCGTTGTGTTGTAAAAAAGGGTTTACTACAAAGAACCACTCAAACCCATATGACAGATAAAACTCATGGACATCTCCACGTGTACTTAAAACTAGACGAGACACAGCTCCTTCAAATTCCCATTCTTTGTCTCATAAAAGATTGTCTGATCAGTTGGAACAAAACACTTGTTAAGCAAACTCTGGTTAATTTTCTCTGCTTCCCAGAGGTCCCTGAACTTGGCCCACCTTCAGCCTGAACCAGCTATCAGCCCCCCTCAGCCTCCCCTGAGAATAGGCTGGCCTTCAGGTAAAACATTCTCTGATCTTCTGTCCAGTTATGCCACTTCCATTCATCCCACTTGCCCATGCTTGGTCTTCTAACCTTGTTCCGTCTGCTCTATAAAAGAAAAATCCTTGAGATACTTGCTGCTCTTATGATCAGAATGTTCTCCCTTTTGCAATAGTGCCTCACCCTTGTTGAAATAGTACCTTTCCTCTTCTTACAATATCCTTTCTTTTTTTTTTTTTAAACTTTCTATCCACTTCTTATATTTTTTTAAATCAATTTATTTATTTATGTATTTATTTTTGGCTGTGTTGGGTCTCCATTGCTGCGTGCGGGCTTTCTCTAGTTGCAGCGAGTGGAGGCTACTCTTCGTTGCAGTGTGCTGGCTTCTCATTGTGGTGGCTTCTCCCGTTGCAGAGCATGGGCTCTAGGCACGCGGACTTCAGTAGTTGTTGCACGCAGGCTCAGTAGTTGTGGCGCACTGGCTTAGTTGCTCCGTGACATGTGGGATCTTCCCGGACCAGGCCTCGAACCTGTGTCCCCTGCATTGGCAGGCAGATTCTTAACCACTGTGCCACCAGGGAAGTCCCTACAATATCCTTTCAAGTAAAATTTCTCTTTACTAAGTTTGGCTTTGGTTTTTATTTTACATCCTAAAATCAATCTCCCTCTCTGTCTCTCTTTTCCTCTCATTGTTGTTCAAGTTGCCACCTCTCTCTTCCAAAAATTCCACTTTACTATGATTTATCTGTTTGATATGTTCAGTTTGTTTTCTTTTTTGTTTTTGTTTTTCTTTTTTTCTGTCTGCTAGAACACATTAGGTACGTTATCAGAGGTTTTTGACTACTCCTTGGAGCGTGGCTTCAGGTACTAACTTAAATGGACCCCAAGAGGGGTAAGAATTATTGGAACTCCCTCTCTGTGGACTAGAGCTACACCAGCTTAGAAGTTGTCAGTTCCCTTGTCCAGGAACTAAGAGGAAACTTTTCTCCTCCTAATGTTGGATAGAAACTTTAGAGCTTTCCTAGCTTTAAGGTTAGAGAGGTTTCTGTCTATCTGATTTACTAATTTTCAGCCTCTTGAGAGTCAGGGAGAATGCCACCTTTCCTTTCTACACTGCATAGATCTGCTCAAGGCAGTGATTCTCCAGAGTCTCTATTCATGAGTGTGTGCCCTGGGATATTCTACCTGTGGTCTCCCAGATATCATTTGATCTAAGGGAAAAACGTCTTGTAACTATTTTCATTCCATTGGACCACATTTTTTATACTAACTCTCATATTTCAAAGAGCTATTTGATTTTAGAGACATTAGTGTTTGGTACAGAGTTGGGGAGCACATTTAGTAGCAATGCTTTGTACTGCCATTTTCCAAGGTTTCACAGTAACCTTCTCTAGTATTAATAGCTTCCCTGGTTTTATATCAATACTATGCAATCTCGGGGTTCCCTACGATACAGAAATATTTCTAATTAGTTGAGGAAAAAGAGAGGGCTTAAATATGATCTCAAAAAGATCATTAAAGGCAAAAGGGTGGGGAATCTGCTGGTATAAAAAGGCAAGAGGAGGAGATTCAACATTCTGTGTAATGCTAGGCAGTTATCCAAGGCAATGAACTTCAGGCCTTTGCTTTAGCCAGGGTAAAAACAAGCAATCCTTCCGTTATAGAAGCAATTGACAAAGTGATATCACGGACTTAAGTAAGCAAAATGACCTTTTCCCAGGCATGTAACATTAAAAATGCTGTTGCTGATGTTTATGGAGAATGCCCAAAGAAATATAGGTTATTACATCACTTCTACTGAGAATTTCTGGAAGAATTTATTTGTGTGTACTTGTGATTACACATCAAAAAAATTTAAGTGAATATTTCTGATACAATAAAAACTAGCCAAATACTTTGATACTACCAAGTATGTCAGGCTACTGAGCAACAACTGAGTTTTGATTTCTGATTCTGTTGCACTCATAATTAAAATAAATAAAAATAGGACTTTCCTGGTGGCATACTGGTTAAGAATCAGCCTGCCAATACAGGGGACACAGGTTCGAGCCCTGGTCCGGCAAGATCCCGCATGCCGTGGAGCAACTAAGCCCGTGCACCACAACTACTGAGGCTGTGCTCTAAAGCCGGTGAGCCACAACTACTGAGCCCACGTGCCACAACCACTGAAGGCTGTGTGCCTAGAGCCTGTGCTCGGAACAAGAGGAGCCACCGCAATGAGAAGCCCGTGCACCGCAACAAAGAGTAGCCCCCACTCACCACAGCTAGAGAAAAGCCAGTGAGCAGCAACGAAGACCCAATGCAACCAAAAATCAATCAATCAATCAATTTATAAAAATAAATAAATAAAAATACAAAATCTACAAATTTATGCAGGACACTTACACCTACTAAAAATTGCTATATTGCAGTAGAATTCATAACAAAGAGAGCAGAGAGTTAATGGAAGAGCAGTCTATGAAATTGTCTTCTATTATAATCAAACCTTATAAAATGGCAGAAGAATAAATAAGACCTTCAATCAGTATAGAGGAGAATCAATAAAGTTGGCAAAAAAGAATAAAAAGAGGAATGTACAATTGATGCTGAAATGCAAATGAACACTATCAACCAGCCCCAAGGTAGTAAAACTAGTGCATCAGGAACTTGAAAAATGAGAACCTAGCTCTCTGTCACATGCATGGTAAAATTTGCCAGAAGTTACCTAGAGGAAATCAACATTTTGTTCCCCAGATAAGATAGTTTGGGACCAATATTGATGAGTTTTCTTATGATAATATTTACAACCAGTGTAAAAAAAGAATATGAAATCTTGTTGCAGTGTCACTAAGAAAAACTGTATTTGTACTCTATCTACTACTGACTCAAATGCTTTCTAGCCTGTGCTGAATTTAATTTAATAGAAAATAATATCTGTTGCCCATGTTGGGACAATGAAACTATGTTGGCTAATTATATTAATTAAGATGCTAAAGTAGGGATCATTCAGCATAAGTATCAAATCAACATTTAGTTAATACTATCTTTATCCATATTGATGACCAGAAATTGTAGAGCCTTTGAAACCAACTAAGTGGGGAGTCAAGGACAAAATATATTATAGAGAACACAAACA
This sequence comes from Balaenoptera borealis, assembly GCF_965194805.1. Taxonomy (NCBI): domain Eukaryota; kingdom Metazoa; phylum Chordata; class Mammalia; order Artiodactyla; family Balaenopteridae; genus Balaenoptera; species Balaenoptera borealis. The sequence goes on along the minus strand of NC_138861.1, from coordinate 125,540,140 downwards.
ATAAAGAAATTGGACACAAAGTTATTCCAATTAAAAATTTGCTGTGCCATAGAAATAAAAAGAAAATAACATGCATAATTCTATGATAACTTTGAAATGAAAAAAATACATTTTTACAAAAAGTTTAAAAAATGGACTTAAAAATGAGTGGGAATGAATAGATCAATAACAGTTGTAGAAATTTTTTAAATTGTTAAAGAATTATTTTCAAGAAAGTGACTGAATCAGGATGAATGTCAATTCATTCATTTATTCAAAACCTATTTAAATTGATCTCCTACTCTCTTCCAGGTGCTGAATTAGGTGCCAGGTACTCAATGTTGAAAAGATCTTGTGTGGTGGCTGCCTTCTAGGCCGAGGAAGGGGGAAAGGCAACTAAATATTATAAACTTTTATAGGATATTAGATTTATAAAGGAGCGTATCACTCTGATCTCATTTTGGAATGCTGACTAGAGGAAGTACCAGAAACGAGAAGGACTGGAAGAGTTAGAATATTTTGCAAGGAAAAATAATAAGAAAATACAGGTGAATATCTGATCTTGGTTTACAAGTGAAATGTTAAATGAATATGTGATCTATGGTACAATAGCAAAGGAAAAGACCATGAAAGAAAATATTGTTAGATTTATTAACTAAAATTTCATCATATTAAAATGTCATGAAGCTAACAGAAAGGCAAAGGACAATATATAAAATTTAAAAATATGTAAAGCTGAAAAGTATGTAATATACTACATGAAAGTTTAATATTTTAATATATAAACTAACCTACAATAAATCAAGGAGAACCAATACCCTTCAAATAGAAAATTTTCAATAAACATGCATAGTCCATTCACAAATTACTATTGAGGAAAAAGATGTTGCTAGTAAAAATGAATGCAAATTAATAATGTGCAAATAAAATAAAATAATGTGCAATTTTCTTTTCAAATTATTGATGATCAATACAAAAGAAATAATAGCAAATGTTTAATGCTAAATAGACATTTAAAAATTGCTGTTGGAACAACAGTTTGATTCAATTTTACTTGATTTAACAAAACCATAGAAACTGTCAGAGTATTTGACAAAATAATTCTACTTTAAGGAATTTCTATTACAAATATAGCATAATGGTTTATAGAGATATATATTCAAAGAATAATAATTAAGGTACTTAAAAATTGAAAAATAATTGTGACAGTCAGTATTGATGTTCAAAAATTTTTTATTCTTGTTTACTGAATATGTAGTAGGTGTTTATGGATTCAGTCATGTTCTCTCAACAATAGATTTGTTGAATTCCTAACCCCCAGTACTTCAGAATGGAATCTTTTTTTTTTTTTCCAGAATGGGATCTTATTTAGAAGTTGAGTCTTTTCATTATGCAAATTAAGATGATATACAGCTATATAGATACAGCTATATATATGCAGTTACTTTCCTAACGGTTGCTCTAGGGCATATGTATATTTGAATTGAGGACTTATCTGCAATACCACGCACTAAAAATATTATTGTGCATCATCCACAAATCTTGTACTTTGAGTTCCATGCTGTGACTGGATAGGACTTCTGTCTGCCTTCCTTCTGTAGGAGTTAACTATATGTTTGAGTGGGAAGGAGGGTAAACTGAATATTTGAGGACTAGAGGTCCATTGATTTTAGTGTTCATGAACATTTCACATCTCAGCTTCTTACAAAAACAAGTTAGTTTTATAATTCTGTTGTCTTTTAGTTGAGTATGGCCACATACAGCTAGTACCAGCAAAATATAATTAGGAAACTCCATATATTTTGTCAATTAAATGGGGGTAAAAATAACGCGTGAGTCGCTTCTCAATGCAAACTTTAAGAGCCAGTAAATGGTTTGTTTTGCTCCCCTTCTCTCTAACAATGTCACGTACGTGTGGCATTAGAGATCTCAACTCTTCCACCAATCTAAGTGCAAGATTCAGATGATGTGGACCTGTGACCTCATTGACTTCTTGTTGGACATGCTACAGAAGTAATACATTTTTATTATTAAAAGCCATTAAGATTTTGGAGCTGCTTTACTGAAGAATACCTAGAATACACTGATCAATAAAATGATTGTCATTGTCCAACAATAGAAACATTTGACAATAAAGAAAATATAAAATATAGTGTTAAGTAATTAAGTACAGACTGTAAAACGTGATTTAGTGAAAGATTGTATGTGAAATACTCCACGTATGTATGTTTATATTAATGTATGATGTAGGTGGATACACTGAGATAAATAACATGAATGGATATACACCAAAATATAAATAATTTTTATGCTTGTGAGATAAAATAACAAATAATTTCAGTTCTTTTCTTTCACTTCTTTTGTATTATTTAAAATATCTCAAAAAATGACAATCAGAAAAGTAAAACACATGTAAATTTTTTCTTATAAATTTATAATACATTCAACTTTTATATGCAAATTAATTTTTTAAAATTTTATTTTTGGCTTTAAAAATATTTGGTTGAACTCAATATATACAGTCTACTTTTATGGATACTTTTCAAAATGAGTTTAAAATGATATTGTTATTAAACTAAAATTGCTTTGATAAAGAAATATATCTCTAAAGACTGTGAAAGTATTATAAATGAACCAATACAACTTTTAACAGCTAATATATAATTCTCAAAAAAACTCTTGGCTTCTACTAGAAATTTATTTCCTCTGTATAATTTTACTAAAGAAAATGTTAAAAGTTTGTGGCAATCCTTACGCTTATCAAAATTATCTTGATTGGGATGAAGCTGTGGTATCATAGAGATCAAATAAATAAATTCTTATGTCCTATGTTATGACTAGTGTGGGTAAAAAGTGAAAAGAAAATGAGGTAGGTGATCAATATCTGTATAGAAGATATTAGAACGGAAAGCTAAATGCCCTGAATCAGAATAGTAAAGAATACTATATGTGAATGAACAAGGATAAAATGGCTGAGAGAACAGGTGCTGTGGGCTTATGAAAGAGAAAATAAATTTAAGAAAATGTTGTGTGTAAAGAACAAGAATAATGTTGGATCAATGTATGCAACTGTAAAAAGATTGCTTTAGATTTTAAAACACAATTATGGAGAGACTTGATATGGAAAGAAAGAATGGTAGGAGGTAAAGACTACCAAGGATGTTTCCCAGTTCCTGTCCAGGTAGTAAACTAGTACAGTCTGCTGGTTCCCCGCTCTAGAAAAAATGGTGGAAAATTACCGAAAGAGAGCAGGAAATATGAATAATAGAAACAAACAAAGCTATTATGAAAAAATCTTGGAGAAACTGAAGGCTGCCTTGAAGTGGAATATGTGTTGGGTAGTGGCTGCAGCTGGAAGGCAGGGGCAGATTGATGCAGCAGTGAAAGAGTAGGTGGAAAAAAATGTTTAATATCTACCTTTGACTTTTCTTCAGATTGTTTTAGGAAATATTGACTGTCTCTTAGCAGTAGTTGGGGTAAAATCAAAGCGTTAAAGGCCCTGACGGAGTCCTCAGTGCTAACATCTGGTTCTTTGACTTTCCCACTTCCTCCCTGTCTGAACTCCTGAGGCTAGTGTATTTAAACCTATAAGGACATTCATCAACTTTTACCACCTTCTACAAAAGAGTTTAACGTGAAATGCTGAGGAGTGCTATTCACTGCTTCCCTCTCTAAACACACTATGGCAGATACAAACGTGTCAGCATCAGGATTTAGGAGTCCCAAGTGGAAAGAAATACAAATAAAAGAAGAAAGTGTTGAAGAAATAATGGGAATAAATATCTTAGATCTAGAGAAAGATGAAAATGCAAAAGTTGAAAGGATTCATGGAGTGATAAACGGAGAGATCAAGAAAATCCCACACCTAGACAAATTGCAGTTATATTTAGAAATATCAAGTATAAAAAGAAAATTCTAAAAGCTTTAGGAAAGAAAGAGCAAATAATCTTTTAAAAACCTCACTCATTAAATGGATATAAGACAGTTAGAAAACAGTGATGGATAGCATAATATATTTTAAGAAAAAATATAAAATATAATTTATTTAATAAAGTTTTATATTTAATATAAAATTTTCTATAAATATAAATTTATATACAATATAAAACTTTATATGAAAGATAAATATTTTATATATTATATAAAGATATATTGTATGGTATGAAATATAAATATTTTATATATTATATAAAGATATATGTAATATAATATATAATATATAAATATATAGATATATAATATATAAATATTTTATATTATATATTAGACATAATATATTAAATATTAAACATATATATTTTATTTATATATAATATAATTTAATTTATATATAATATAATTTATAATTTATTTTTATATAAATATACATTTTATAGAATATGAAATTATATATGATATATTTAAATACATTTAAGGTTTTTAAAGTATTGCAATATTTTAAAGCATTAAAATAAAAATGTTCTTCCTAGAACATAAAATGGTCATCAAGAATATAAAGGTGATCTGAATAAATGCAGATATGTCCCATGTGCTTATACAAAAAATATTCACAAGTAAATTAAATATCAATATAAACTCTACTAAAATTGAAGTGGGTACTTTTTAAGAAACTTGATAGGTTTACTCCAAAATTTACATAAAGGAAAAAAGCACCATGAATAGGTGAGCCAAGCTGCTAACTGGAAAAATAAGTAAAAAATTAAAGAGGTATTGCTCAGCTATAGTTATAAAATAAAAAATGAAAAAAAAAAGATGAATGTGATTACATCAAAATACATCAAAATAAGGGTTCATTACAATGAAGGGCATCACTGAAGAAGCTAATAGACTGATGATATCTTGGAAGAATACATTTGCAATGTCCAAATGGGACAAGAAAACGATGCCTAGAATATGCAAGGAATCCTTACAAACCAAGAAAAAAAAATTTTTTAAATGAAGAAAAATTCATAAAAAAGGAAATGCTTAACACTAACATATATGTGGAGAGAAGCTCCGATTTATAAGAAACAGTAAAATGATGAAAAAGATGAAAGAACATTATGATGACTAATTGTCAATATTTCAGTTCTCTTAATATCAGCTCATAGGACAAGGCCTTGTTGCAGGTAGTTGTGGGAGGTGATCACAGGAAATATACTACAAATGAGGGACTAAGGAGAGTAAGCTGTGAATGGGAGAGATTAACTATACAGTGATGAACAGGTGACTGCTATGGGCAACTGGGACTAATCCTGTCTGTAATTCTGAGGAAGTACATGGACTGCGCTTAAGAAGTGTTGCAGCAAGGAATTGAGAAATGCTCCTCCTATGTTCCTGACCAGTTAGTCAAATGTATTTTCCACTGCCTACAAGTTAATGTATATCTTTATCTGAGACGTTTCTCCCTCCATGCAAAATTGATGACCACGTATACTGCTTGAAATTCTTTCTGCTAAGGTATTTCCCTTCAACATTATATTTAATGCTACTTCTTATGTGGTAGCAGTCCATTTTTCAGCTCACATATATATTCCACTGACCCATCCTTGAACTAGTCCTCAGTATTTTTCTCCTCCATCAACTATTGTATGAAACCAGTTCCTAGCTGAGGAAGCCATATTGGTGCAGTAAATGTAGCTGATGTTGGGTTCTGTTCATATAACTCATTTGTACCGTCTCTACCTACTCAATGATTGTGACTCCATCACAAATGAATGATTTCCATCATGTGATGTATTGCTACTGTGCCCATCTAAACTTATTAAGTGGTATATCTGACAACCCCAGCTTATGAAGAGCAGAGTCAATTTCACAGTCTCTGGATGCAATATTTTCAGTAACTGAGTCTCTTCTAGGGTCTAGTAGAATGCTAGAGGCTACTTTTCAGAGAGCAATCATAATTATTGTTTACTATTTACTAATAATTCTTTACTGCAGAAGGCATGATCTTGCTCCAGCATCCTAGTGGTCTGCACTGTTAACCCACCTTTTGGAGTTGGCCTACACTCCTCATATGGATACCTGAACCTGCTGCAGATTCATCTCTTGCTCTGGGCTTCACTTAGAATAGGTAGCCCTTTGATCCCTCCTTCCCAGATCTGAGTGGTTCTCAGAACAAGAGTGGAACCAGAAAAAACACATTTGCCAGATCAATAGCGGCACATCAAATGCTAAGAGGCAAATAGATGCAGATAGGCTTCCCATTCTCACATAATAAATCCACCCTAACGTGCCTATCTCTCTGAGTCTTCTGACTCCTTTTTTTCAATTTTCTGTCAAGGCAGTGATGATTACATCTTTTCCTAAGCTTTAAGAGAGATCAAATATTTGAAAAATGGCTCAATTATCTCCTCCTTCTACTACCCATTTCTTTGTAATATGACTTTGCAGCTCAAGAGGTAGAATCGGTTTCCTTATTCTCTGAATCTCAACTGGGTCTTTAACCTGCATTGACCAATAGAATGAAGTGGAAGGAACAATGTACATGTATCTAGCCTAGAGGCTTACATACTTCAGTTCTTTCTCTTGAAACTCTGCCTCACCAAGTATAAACAAGTATAAGTTAATCTCCAAGAGGATGAGAGACTAACTGATTCAAGGTGGTACTAGAACAACTAGATTCAGACCACCCGTCTGCTAAAATTATATGCCTGAGATAATCCACTTGCCATAAATTGAGCCAGATCTAGAACAGCAACAACAAAAAATCCTGAATAAGTGGTTACTCTTTTAAGTCATTGGATTTTGTGGTTATCTGTTTTACAGGATTATTATGACAATGGAAAACTGATACAGAACTACTTCCGCAGTGTATTAGGAATGGCTGCAGGATTTTCATCAAATCTGCCAGTCTTTTAATCCTGATTAATCAGATATCACTCCCATAACAATATACTCTCTTGCTAACCCACTTTATATCTTTCGTTCTTTCCTCTGTGCAGTTAACTCAAAGTTCACTTCCACATGTATTCTCCTGGCTTCTGCTGTTTTTTTCAACTTTTTAAGGAATGATAGACGAACATAATTAAACATAATTATATATATTTAAAGTGATGGTACGATACACGTATATATTGTGGAATGATTACCAAGATCAAGATAACTAACACACCCATCATCTCCCATAGATAACGCTTTTTTATGTGGTGAGAACTCTTAAGATCTATTATCAGCCACTTACATTCAAGTATACAATACCATATTGTTAAGCATAGTCACCATGTTATACATTACATCTTCAGAATTTATTCTTCTGCTGTTAGATGTTGGCCAGTTTATGATGTTCTTGCATGGATAATCCTTTTGTTCACATAATATAGCCCACACTTCCCATTTGATACATGCTGAGATTTTAACTTAGATATTAATTTAGAGTCAATGAAAGCAGTAGGTAAAAGATCATGAGGGAAAGTACCATTAATGTACTACCTATCTTAGGTAACACCATCCTTGATCTTCAGTCAGTGGAACTTTTCCCTTCTATAGCAAGAGATAGGGCACATTTCCACCAGCTCAGAGGGTTCAGAAAACTCTGAAGTTCAAAGTTAAGTGAACCAATCCAGTGTCTTTTCCTGAGTCTCCAGGTCTCAGTCCTTCTCTATTAAGGGCTTAAGCTTTTCAGTGGAGACATTCTGGAGTTGTGAATTTAATATTTTTGGTGGTTCTACATCTCTTAAAATCAAAACATGGGTTTAAATTTCAGCAAAATCTGACTTTTGGCTACTAAAGATGTGGGTCTCTAAATTTTGCCATGAAGCATTTCTGACTTCCAGTGTGCCTTGAGTTGATAGTCCACTGGCCTGAATCTGTCATTTTCTATTTTTTCCAAGTCAGTAAATAATATGTAGCCAAGTTTAATATCTTTATAACTACTATTGCTCCGATATGTTTCAAGTGCTTGAACTATTGCATGAAACACTTTCCTTTCTAATTGCACCTGATTTCATTCTTTGCAATTGAGGGTCTAAGTAACTGTGATGCTTCAGTTTAGCATACATGATCAATTTAGCAATCTGACCCTATTTGTCACCAGCAGTGGGGCTCTTGGTGCTCTCTAATTCCAGCATTTCATTATGATCACCAATACTATTACCATTTTGGTACGATTTCCTTAAAATAAAATAAGTAAAGGTTTGGGATGCAATTTATTTTTCCCAGAAGGTAATCACAGGAAACACAAGTGAGAAAATGGGGAAAATGATATGGTAGGGGAGAGACAGGGCTGGGTTTATGAGTATACAAGCTGTGCTTTCACATAGAGCCTATGATAAGAAGGACGCCACCCATAATTTCATGCACTGCTGTCACCATGATGAAGTTCTTAATAATTTTATTTTTGAATTTGAGTTTTGTAAGTGATGTATGATGGAACAATGAAGTATGCATGTGAGCAAAAGAAATATGTGCAATGCGCATATCCAATGTTCCTTGCCATCCCATTACATATATTATTTGTCATGTGTACAGAATGCCAAAACTGTGAGAGTTCGTTAAGACTCACAATGCATCATTTAAGGCCCCAAAAGATAACAGAAACCAAGAAAAGGAAATGGAGTCAGAAATACAAATCTAAAAGTGATGAGGTATTAAGGAAAGAAACATTTTTTTTTTTAATGTGTTTTAACAAGGCTTCCAGGTGATTCTTTTTTTTTTTAATTATTTATTTATTTATTTATTTATTTTTGGCTGTGTTGGGTCTTTGTTTCTGTGCGAGGGCTTTCTCCAGTTGCGGCAAGCGGGGGCCACTCTTCATCGCGGTGCGCGGGCCTCTCACTATCGTGGCCTCTCTTGTTGCGGAGCACAGGCTCCAGTCACACAGGCTCAGCAGTTGTGGCTCACGGGCCTAGTCGCTCCGCGGCATGTGGGATCTTCCCAGACCAGGGCTTGAACCCGTGTCCCCTGCATCAGCAGGCAGATTCTCAACCACTGCGCCACCAGGGAAGCCCCGGGAAGAAACATTTTAAGGACAGGAGATGGGGGTGAAAAGAGCAAGGAGAGGGCAAGAGGGGAGAGACATAGAGAATATGAGTTAATAAGAACTTAAAAAGTCAACAATGTCACAATCCCACTTTAATAAATGGACACCAAAATTTTAATAATACTTTTGAAAATGCTAGTTTTCTGAGAACTACTATAATACTTCAGAATAGATAATTAATTAACTGAACCCAGAATTTGTTTGTGGAAAGAAATAAAAAGATATTCAAGAAGGATTATTAACTTTATTCATGAGAAGTTTATAAATGGTAATACCATAATAGGTAAATAAAAGAAGTCAGAATAACTTAAATCCTAATTCTTTAATACCTATTAATTCTTGATATGACTACTAGAAAAGCAGTATAACCTGTAAATACTGTAGGCTTGAAAACAAGTCCAATTTTATGCTGTATGGCACAATGATTTTGATTATAGCAATAAAATAATCTGAGATACAAGCAATGTTAATTAAATAATATTATTTATATTTAAAGGATACAGAAATCGGGGTATCTGAAAAATATACCCTAAATATTTTTCTGGAAATACACTATGAGTACAAATATTTTTATACAAGTATTGTAATAAGTTTCCCTATGGAAATATCAGAGAATTCTGTTAAACCAAAAGAAGCAAACAAAACTCACCTATAAACTGAAATCATTCAGAAATAACAATTGCTAGCTTTGGGTCATATATCTTTATGAGATGTGTTTGACAGAATAATAGCCCCCAAAGAAGCCCATGTCCTGCCCTGGAAACTGTGACTATGTTACCTTACATAGTAATAGGGATTTTGCAGATATGATTAAGGTTAAGTACCTTGATATAAAAAAGTTATCCTAGATTATCTAGGTGGACCCAATCTACTTACATGAATTCTGAAAAGTGGGAAACAACATAAGAACAGCAGGTCAGAGAGATGTAGCATGAGAAGCTGTCAACCCATCATCATAGGTTTTGAAAATGGAGGAAAGAGACTAGGAAACAAAGAATGCAGTTGCCTCTAGGAGCTGGGAACCATCTTCAGTTTACAGCCAGCAAGAAAACAAGGACATCAGTCCAACAACCTCAATGAACTGAATTCTGCCAATATGATGAATTGGCAGGAGCCACGTTCTCCCCTACATTCTCCCAAAGAAGCACAGCCTACCAGTACTTTGATTTTAGTCTGCTAAAAGAGACATATACTGGACTCCTGACCTAGAGAACTGTAAGATAATAACTTTGTGTTGTTTAAGCCATTAGACTTATAGTAATTTGTAACAGTAGCAACAGGAAACTAAAGCTCATGTCATTTCTTATCTTTGTCTAGTCTGTACAGACTATTAATTTTTTTAAACAAAAATTTGGGTTGTAATTTACATAACATTTTGTTTCCTGTTTTATTCACCCTACAATATATTGTGAATATCTGTCATGAGAAGCAATATAACGGATGAGAGTACAGCTTCTGTAGCCAGACTGCCTCAGTTCAAATCAATCGTCTGTCTTACTTAACTGATTTGTTCTCTATTTCTTCCTATATAAAATGAGGGCGAGACTTCCCTGGTGGCTCAGTGGATAAGACTCCGTGCTCCCAATACCGGGGGCCCAGGTTCGATCCCTGGTCAGGGAATTAGATCCCATATGCATGCCGCAACTAAGAGTTTGCATGCCACAACTAAGGAACCCACGTGCTGCAACTAAGGAGCTGGTGAGCCGCAACTAGGGAGCCTGCCTGCCGCAACTAAGGAACCCACATGCTGCAACTAAGGAGACAGTGAGCCGTGACTAAGGAGCCTGCGAGCTGCAATTAAGGAGCCCGCCTGCTGCAACTAAGACCTGGTGCAACCAACTAAATAGATAAATAATTTTTTTTTTTTAAAAAAAGAGCCTAACCTGTGACAATGTCCAGATATTAAATTTCTAAATAAAATAAAATGAGAGAGATAAAAATAATACTACTTTGTCAGGTTGACATATGAATATTATGTGTTCATATGTGTAAAGTAACTGAAACAGCATTAAATAAACTGTAAGTGAAAAAAATAAATAATGGTCCTTAAGTTTTGTTACTATAATGCATCCTGCTATATATAGATCTGTCTCTGCAATTGTTAAAGTTGCTGTATAACCTTCCATTTTAAGCATGTTGCATAGTACAGTTAAACAGTCCCTAAAGTATTAGTTGCTACTTCTTTCTGTGAGTAGCTTTTGCTTTGTAACAAACCACTTCAAAACAAGGTAGCTTAAAACTGCAACCACTCAGTTAGATCATAATTTTATAGGTTACTTCAGCAATTATTCTGAATTGGGCTAGCTCAGTTCATGTTTGCTGGGCTCTCTCTTGCATGACAGGTTGATAGTTTGGTGGTTGGATGTTCCAGCTTGGCCTCACTCATGTGAATGGTTTGCAGATTGTCAGCCAGGTTGATGGGGTTACCAGTCATGTATCTCTCATCATCTGGTAGCCTAACTGGGCTTATTTTCATGGTAGCAGGAGCTCCAGGAGCTGTTAGAGAGGACTAACCCTCTGTACAAGTACTAGTAAGCCCTCTGCTTCCATCACATTTGCAAACGTAGCATTGTCCTAAGCAAGTCACAAGGCCAGGCCCTGATTCAGAGTGGCAGGGCAGTTCATAAGGCAAGGAGATTACACAGTAGGAAAAGCATGTGGTCATGTTTGGAATCCACCACAAATATAGTTTGTTTCTGCTTTTATTTTTTTTTAATATGATGAACGATACCAAGTGAATAACAATCTCAACTTGTCTAGAAAAGCTCAGATGTGCTTTATCTAAGTCAGACTTCTCTGGCTCTGTTTATTCAAAGAAATGTTTTTAATAATTTGATTTCTAACAATTGTAAAGATAAATATTGTAATGTAAATTAATATATGATGTATAACATGTATGCAATATTTGTCTAATTTCTTGCTAATATGAGAATTTATATAATTGTAATATTTATTGCAGTATGCCAAATAATATGTATAACATTCAGTTATAATTTTCAAATTATTCTCCTCAGTAATTTTTTTTGTCACATATATTTTATAATCTATTGAATTTTTATAATTGAACTACATTTCATTGTTATTGCCTCCATTTTCTTACTCTTCAGTTGGAGTGATAAAATGTCTGTACTTAATTTAAGTGCTGAGGACCATCATGCCGGTAATAGAACATAATAGAAACGACAAATTAAACCTTGTGTGTGTGTGCATGTGTGTCTGTGTTTAAAGTAGCTAGACCGTATATACTGACCATAGCATTACAACTAGTGAGAGGATTTTATACAGGTTTCTATATCCATTGCTAGTGTTCTCTGTGCTAAGCCCCTAGCATTATTAGCAGTAAGACTTGCAGAGATTCTTATACAAATGAAGGCTGTACCATCTCCAATAACAAAGGAATCTGATTTGTTAGCATATAGCGTAAAATAAGCTAAGAATTCTGAGATAGTTCTGTAACTCTATTTTCAAACCTAGTGTTACTTGATCTACATGAAATTACTATTATATATTTTTAAATAGCCATTTTATTGTGTGCAATGTTTCCCTCTAGTCTTAAAGCTCTAGGAAAGAATACACATGTCTTTAGACTTAATAATATGACTTTTTTAATGATGGAATGATGTTTATTTATGTTGTTTATACTTATATTTGAAAACACTGTCAAAATTGAAAAGCCAGTATGCTTCTAATGACACAAAGTATGAATTCTATAAATTTCAAAATGTAATTTGTTCCCTTTTGTCCCTTTTTCCTGCAAATAATGCCTTGCAGTGCTATATATTGAGAAGACAATCAAGAAATTTGCTTCCTTAAACAATGTGTTTCTTTAACCCCTCTCTTTTGGAATGGCAACTGTAACATCCAAAAACATTTCTTACTGAATCTTGTACTGTTTTCACTGTTGAAGACAGAGAATTCTGTATAAGAACATGAAACTATGACAAGGAAAGGAATAAGTACTAGGTCATTTAGACTCCAAATCATGTCATTGTAGGTACAACCCCCCTACAATGCTTTTAAGCATAATCAAACTTGTGCTGGAGCCAGTGGAGATACTTGCTTATGTCACAGAGAAGAAGCATGAGAAAGATGTCTGGTTCAGTAGGAAAATATTTTCAGGTTGAATTCATGTGTTCTCTTCCGTGAAAAATCCAAGGTGGTCCCTAAAGCGCTGGTCCCACTACAGAAGAAAATGCAGAGTAAAAGCACTCTTAGTCCAGCAAAATAGAATGGTTTTATCAGATATTTATGATAGAAAGGGGGGGGTTCTCAATGTTATAGCATTGCTAAGATTTAGAGGAGCAGATAAAGACTGTGGTTGCTTCAAACATAATCTTACATTGTAATTGTAGACTTTCTCTAGTTTATCTTTGAACTAGGAAATTTCCAAGCAGCAATGCTGATGTACAACTTACATATATGTATATGTAACTTTCGTAGAGTTGGAATAGCTTCTTCTTACATTGGTTGGCTATTTCATTCAAGAATGTATGGTCAACAAAAAATAAGATAATTTATTTTTTGAAATTAAAAAGAAATATCTAAATAAGAGGACATCTCCACAATTCAGTAAAATTTATTTAATTACCCCCTGTCCCTTCTCCATGTCTCCTATTCTGGTAATAATTCTTGCACACAATGTGGCTGCTTCCAAAAATTCTTGGTTACCCATAGTCGAAATTTCTCTGACTAATCTCTGGACTCTTCCTCTGCCTTTCCCTTCCTTTACATTTTCCAATGTAATTCCTCTAGGCTTTCAGTTGATCTAGATCTCCTCTCACTCATTACTTCAACCTACCTGATGAGGTCCTGAAAAAGTAAAACATGCCATCTATATTTGAAATTTTGGGGTGGGATGTTTGTGGAGAATTGAAAGGTAGAAAAGCAATACCATCCTCCTGAGTATGGGGGGATGGTAGGCAGAAGCTGTGATCAAATGTACTCACCACTAGCAGTGTTCGTCTTTATGTTTTGCATTCATCAACTCATTAATCTCACAACGATCCAGTGAGGTATGTATAATTATTACTCCTATTTTGCAGATGAGGAAACTCAAGTTTACAGAGGTTAAATAACTTGTAGAGGACCCACAGTAAGCAGCAAGACTTACCTCAGGCCTAACTCTAGAAGCCATGCCCTTAAATGCTAAATTATGGTCCTGTGTTAAACTCACCTGTGCTAATATTTTTAGTCCCTGTCACACATGACTGACATGAAACTGAACCAGAACTGGGAAAGAAGAGAAGCATTTGGAAGGGAAGGGTATATGCAGACACTTCTCCCTTACTTAAAGCTGAATGAGGGCAATAAGATACCTACTTAGCTCATATCCTTTACAGTCTGATGTTCTGTGTGTCTTGTCTTAAAGGTAAATATCAAAGTGATTTGCTGAAACCTTAGACTATAAGCATTCTTTCAACAAAAAGTCTCTTATTTTGAAAATCATAATAAATCTCTACCCACTCTTCAATAATTGGCAATCAGAAAATTAAAACAATGATTTTAAAAGTTTCTTGATGTGCTGTACCATAGAGAGACTGAAAAAAAAATTAAGACTTTAGAAAATACATTTAGGATGTTACAAAGAGCCAGGTACGTTAACTCAATGTTTGTATTGGTTTAATTACCACCTTAGAAATAAAACATTCACATTAACCAAATAAGACATTGCAACAATATGCCATATATTTTTATAATTCACCACAATTTCCTTATACCCAGCTGTTCAGCTTATATTTAAAATTTCTCATGACCATTGAAGCATTTGTTTTAAGGATATTTTTCTTTGTTATGTTAGAGAAATATCTGCCAAGAGTTTGTTCAATTTTGGAATTTTTAAAAAATAAAACCACAAGTGTTACTGAAAAATATGGTACTTTCTTATTTTAGTAAGAAATACTACCCAAGTGCTAGCCATTCACCTGGCAAAATGTGGGTATTATTGACACTATCAGCTGAGATGGTGAAATTTTGATGTGAAACACCAGGCCTTACTGATGACTAGTAAGAACTGTAAGATCATAAAGGAAAGTAAATATCTATTGATTTGGAGATCAGAAGGTTCTTCCACACTTAGTTAAAGTTTCAATATATCTGCATAGATGGATAAATCTGGTAAGAATTATTACCTATGATTTTTTACCAGTTACATGTTTTTCATGTATCCATTTTTTTTGAGCACCTGTTATGTGGCAGCCTAAGGAGCTCATAATCTATGAAATAAATTCTATGGCATGATGGAAGTAATTACAACATTCCATGAAAACATATCAAAAGGGTACCTAACTAAATTGTTTGATAGGTGAAAGCTTCACAGAGGAGAGGACATCCCAAGTGAGTAAAGCGAAATTAGCCATGCTCAAGTCTGAAGTTTGGAAGGCTATTTCCAGGCAGAGTGAGGGACATGTGAAAGACAGAGGTGTCTCTGAACATGGGTGAGTGGTAAAAGATGTGGCAAAATAAGTAGAGTTTGATCATGATATTTTTCAAGTCATACTTTGTTTTTTGTGTTTTTTTTCAGGGAACAATAAGATGTCATTGAAATATTTGCAGCTGAAGAATGAGATGATCAGATTGGCATTTGAAAAAGCCTGATTCAGTGTAAAATGACTGTGAGAGGATCAGCTTGGTACCTGGGAGAACAGGTAAAAATTCTTACAGAGAAGCTTATTCACCTGGAAGAGTTACCTGTCAGTATCTGTCCCTGAGAGGGTTCCAGCAGGTTCCTAGATGTGTGTGTTAAATTAGATTCCATGCTCCTCAGGCCGACACTGTAATATAAGCAGGTGAACATCCATCACTTTAAAGTCTGGGTGCAATCAGCTGCCTCTGAGCTGGGCCCTGGGCCTGGTGAGTCTGAGGGCAAAAGCCCTTTAAGAGCAGCTTCTAAGATCACAAGAGTCTGGTGGGTCTAGGAACATGAGCCCTGTTGGTTTTCAGAGTTAGATATTTGGGGCGCTTATCTCTCCAGTGTATGTCTTAAAAGTTGAAATGCCTGAGGAGCGGGCTTGAACCCTTCAGTCCTCAGGGAGAGGCTCCAGGGTTTGAGTTCCCTCCTGCCTGTGGGACACCGCACTGGGAGCGGGGTATATGGTGAGATTGTTTCCTAGCCTTTCCTACCCACTTTGATGTGATTTTCTTCTCATTTGCCTAATGTGTAGTTATTACTCAGCCAGCCTTTAGGTTTTTATAAAAGGAAGTTGTTCCACGTGTAGCTATAGACTCTTAGGAGGAGGTGAGTTCACAGGCATCATATTGGGTTGGCCAAAAAAGTTCATTCGGGTTTTCGCGAACACTTTATGGAAAACCCGACTGAACTTTTTGGCCAACCCAATACATAGCTGTCTTGAACAACAACTGCTATGTGATGTTCTTAAGCAATTTCTTCTTCATTTTCAAATTAACTCCAGGTATCTAAGGGCCTCTTCAAAGCAGTACTTGGCTGGGTTAATTTAGATTGGCTAATGCATATATACATAAGTTGTTTTGTAGCTCTGTTAAACGTATTTTATAACTTAGACTTAGCTGATTTAGACTGGCTTTGCATCAAAATAAATAAAATGTATTTTATCAGGTTAGTTTTATTAAAGTTGTCCTCAGTTAATTTTCCTCAGAATTAACTTACACTTTTTAAAGAAACAAGTTTATACATGAATTGTGATAAATATACACCAAAAATGTCTCTGTAGGTATTTATTTTGTTTACGTGATGATTATTAACATGTAATAATACCATAATCTTATGTCATAAAATCAATAATGTTTTAATTAATCATTAAATATACTTATATATATAGTATTGCTAATTATAAGAATTGATAATCCTATTGTAGATTTTATGAGAAGTTTATACCTTGAATTCTGTTAGAATCCTAACATATAAATCCAGAACACAGTGTTTCAAAGCTTTTATCAAAAACTTTCAAGTCTGCATTGCTTTTTCCAAAGACTGCAGATTAATCACCTGGGAAATATTTTTTTAATGTGCTTTAGGTTGTGTATAAATCTTGTAACAAAGTAAAATCCCTATAATTCAAAGAACCAAAACTACTTTCACTTCAGCATGCTGTTTTCCCCTACAGCCCTATTGTTGCTGATTAATCTCTCAATTTAAATTTGGGATAGAAAAATAAGCTTCCCAATTTTAAGATCAACGCTGGTGTGGTGAACTCTTCTTACAGGAAAACACAATTTCAGTGAAACTCCGGAGGTTGCTCTTTATTGAAAAAAAATTATTATTTATTTATTTATTTATTTATTTATTTATTTATTTATTTATGGCTGTGTTGGGTCTTCGTTTCTGTGCGAGGGCTTTCTCTAGTTGCAACAAGCGGGGGCGTCTCTTCATCGCGGTGCGCGGGCCCCTCACCATCGCGGCCTCTCTTGTTGCGGAGCACAGGCTCCAGATGCGCAGGCTCAGTAGTTGTGGCTCACGGGCCCAGTTCCTCCGCGGCATGTGGGATCTTCCCAGACCAGGGCTCGAACCCGTGTCTCCTGCATTGGCAGGCAGACTCTCAACCACTGTGCCACC
The DNA here is from genome assembly GCF_965194805.1 of Balaenoptera borealis. Lineage (NCBI taxonomy): Eukaryota > Metazoa > Chordata > Mammalia > Artiodactyla > Balaenopteridae > Balaenoptera > Balaenoptera borealis. Next base: position 125,522,672 of record NC_138861.1, on the reverse strand, counting down.
AGGGAAGCCGGAAAAAAAATTATTCTTAAATACAGGTTAGAAATGAGAATGCATGAAATATTTTTTATTCTGTCAGAAAATACATGTAGAGTATATATTCTTCTTGGGCACTTCAGGGGTAACAGTCATGGCTGTGCATAAAGAACACATTATTGGGAAATAGGAGACCTGAGTTCTAGTCCTATTTCCTTTGGATGGTAGAGGATTAAATGTGGATATCAAGATCTGTGACGGGTATGAGGTTTGCCTACTTGTAAGCTAACAATATAACTGCCCAGTCTCATGTATGTTGGCAGAAAATATGAAATGTTTTGGTCTAACAAAGACTTTTACTCAGAACACCAGACAGCATGAGCTTCATGTTGGCATTGGTTGCCCTAACTCCCAGGTCCCATGGGGGTGATGTGGAGCTGTCCGGGTGGATGCTGTACATGCAGTGAGTTTACATCACAGCTGAGTGACTTCCAGCTAAGAAAAGCTCCCAGTTGTATAGATGGGCTGCTAGCAAACATGCCCATCAGTGCCCAGGAGGGAGACATTGTTTTTATTAGTTTCATTAGGAAACAAATCTGTCCTCTGTCTGGAGAGAAACACTATTCACTATCCTACTAAAATGTCTGCTCTACAAAGATCCTTGAAAAGATAGTCCAGAAAAAAGCCTGTGCTTAGAAGAAGAACAGAAACATAAGAGACTCAAGGAGAATTATCTTCCAAGATTAACCACCCCATGTTTCTACACCATCTTGGCTTTAGGTAAATTTTGCCATGAGCACACTACTCTCTCAGCTACTTTAATTCATCTGTGGAACAGGAGCTGAAATCAAATCTGATCAGTTTGCCTCAGGCAACATTGAACTAAGGTTGCAGTCAGCAGGACTCCAAGCAGCAGGATGAGGCCAGTCCTCAGTACTGACTTCAGCCGTGCCCTTCAGAGTCCTGGCTGAGCAAATCTGTGAAACCCTTAACATCCACCATATAAACCCATGTGAGTGTACTGAAAATTTCCACTTGTTCTGAGGATTGTACAGATTCCACCTTGACCTGCAAGGAGGAAGTCTAGGGCAATTCCACCATCCATTAGAACTTTGGCCAGTGAGTTGAGGCTGCAAAAGTGCCTTCCAAGGTTGAGGTGGTATTTCCTTGAACACTTAAAGATCTCTAATCCACGTAAGATGAAAGTCAAGAGAGGCAATTTAATGCCTGATTTTCACACTGAGAGTGCTAAGGAGGCAGAGAGTACCCTTGAAATGAAAGTGCTGTTCACACTTTTTGGGGCTCCCCAGGTAGGACTTGCAAAGGGGGGGCATAGATTGAGAGTACTTGCCACGTGGTCACCCACTGGCTAAAATGCATTCAAAACTTCAGTTCCTTTTAGAATAGTGAGTCTAATTCTTCCTTTGGGGAAGAAGAATTAGACAGTCAGGCCCACCTGTCAGTCAGGCCCACCTGTTCTATTTGTCTATGCCACCAGCCAGGTGGCATTTGTGCACCCAAAGGAATGATGGAAAGTATGGTTGGAGAAGACCTCCATAGGTACTTTAAGCTGGACTATCTCTGCAGTTTCTGATTGTCTTTTCTGCTAAGATTAATGGGAATAGCAATCAAACTATGGTCAGAATTGTATGGCAGGATGGCAGACATAGCAGTCAATTAAATTTACTGCGTTTGTACCAGTTTGAAAAAGCTGCGCCATCCACAGAATTTCTTTCTCCATCCACAGAATTTATTAGTAAATTATCACAACAGTTCTCAGGCAATAAAGTGTCCCCCATACAGTGTGACTGGCCCATCCAGGAGAGGTTCTGGGAGCACATCCATCCACAAAATAGTAGGTGGCAATGGTTTCATCCTCTAGAGCCCAGTGCCTGTTCCACAACTCTGTTCCACAACTTTGATAAGTGAGCAAGATGACAGGTCCCTTAAAGGATGTGTAACAGTTAGCTCAGAAGGTCCTTTCATCACAGATCCCATTACCATTCTGATGAAGTCCAGGAGCTGGGAAGAGTCTGCGCACAAGCCTCAGACACAAAAAGGGTCTAACTGCTGCAGTGTAATTGGATCCACATGGCCATACATGGTAATGACAGTGCAAATAAACCTGGGAACTCAAGAACTGCTAGATACTGCATTCTTACAAGCATTGATTGTCTTCCTCAGGGACAGTTCTCAAAGACAAAATAACACTAATGGCCTTCCCTGTCCCATATTTCCCAGGGTCTAAGATGTTCCCTCTGCAGGTTTAGGGTTCTTGCTCTACCTCCACCTCCACAAAATCTGGTATTCCATTCTAGCAGGTGTAAATTCACAATTTTTCCAATTATCCTTTATGTGAGCCCAGACCTTTTGTCTGGAAGGGTCACCTTCAAGAGGGACACAGGAACTTTTATAAAACATAACCAGAAATCTGTTTGAATTATCTGTTCTACTTTTGATGAAGCTACCATCTGGGACATGTGCCTACTTGATGCATCGAGTTTGCCAATAGTGGATGAAAAGACGCATTATGCCCAGAAATGGTCAGGATAGTCTCCTGAATGTTCAAAATAGCTTTATAAAGTCCCTCTAATCCCCCACCTTTTTTGTTGTGATCATTATTTATGAAGCAGCCAAGAGGAAATAATCCTGTTATGGGAACAGACACACTCATTGACTAAATGCCTTTCTAAGGAGTATGTGGACAGGAGAAGGTTAGGGTGGTAGAGTCAGACTATCAGATCTTTGACAGTTTACGGATAAAAGAGCCATCATTGTAATATTGCAAGTGATCCAGAAAGTCAAACACATGACACAGATTAGATTCAGGGATCACAGTGATGTGATTTGGGTTAGGTGGTCAATTATCTGAAAAGAGTCAATAGTGGTGCTGCACCCCTGACGTCCCCAGAGGACGTCCAAGGTACGATTGGTCAACCTGCTAGGAGGGGAATGGGCAGTGCTCATGTGATGTGTGTCTTTCCCCACCCCACCCCCAACACTGGCAGACAAGGAGGCCAACTTTTGGAAAGGGCCACAAGTTAAGCATACAGTGGATATCTCTGCATTAGAGACATAGAGTCAGGCTTCATCAGTAACTTGATTCCAATCAACTCATTTATCATAAGCTTTAAAATCCCAGCGCTATTTACATCAGAGGGTTGTTCTGAGAAACAATCTAATGGATAATGGAAAGGAAATGACTTTCTTTTACTTAAAGAGTTATTAAAAGGTTTAGAGTAATGATAATGTATTTGTATAATGTTATTTAAATATATGAATTCTTTTATTATAAACTTTGACTATTATCCTTAATTTTTAAATTAGCCGCCCCAATTATTATTTTGGCAAATCCTAATTTATGCTGACAGATAAAAGGGAAAAATAAAAATTTCACATAACTTTTGACATGGCTTGAGCTTCATGACTAGGAAAGATATTTAGAGACTTTGGAATAAACTATTTATACAGCAATTTTTCAGGTGCCATAACTATTCACAAAATCTAAGATGGGTGAGCATTGAATGTTCCATCTACTTGTGATAAAAACTAAAATACATAAATATTACATTTATGTTAGAGATTAATAAATAATCACCCAGTTGGATAAGTCACTTTCATGTATTTGTGTTAGTAAATACACAGAGTTCTTTCTTTTAAATATTATTCTTTTAAATAGTTATCTGATTTCTTTCTGTTTAGAAAGCATGAAAGTTGATGTGGAGGAAATAGAAAACATTCAAACACAGGAAACAAATCTCTGTTTGAAGCAGCTTCTCTTTTCAGAACAGTTTCACTGTTTCAGAACAGTGTTAACTCCGTACTTCTTATTTTTATCACAGTGTGATCAAGGAGTGAGATTTTTCATGGCCAAGGTGTTAAATTGACTTGTAGTATCATCTGTCTAGATAATGAAAAATGTTCCCAAGTCAAGATCTGCACCAGTGTGTTGGAAACAGGCTTTAATATGCCTGTGCTGTGGCTGTAGGTTATGAGTGATGGTTTTCTTGCAAGTTTCCGTTTATCTTATAGATTTGCGGAATACTCTTCCTTGCCTGTAGAAAGTTAAATAGAGTGACTTAATTTAGATCCAAATATCACAAATTGCAAGAGATTATAAAAAGTATTTTCCTTCAGTATTTGTATTTATTTATTATTTTCTATGTTCATGTTAGATGGAATTACTGACTTTATATGGCATTTTTATTTGGAATATGTCTAGCCCTCATATTTGTATCTTGGACTATGTAGTGAGTAATGAGCTTTAACCTTATGCCTTTTGGCTTTCTTTTCTATAATCTTCCCTGTGCTACTCAAGTTTGGAATGAAATAGCATTATTTAAGAACACTTCCCTGCTCTGTATTGGCTTATAGGCTTAATGGAAGAAGATGAGGTCATACTTATTGCTTTTTAAAATTTTCTTACTAGTCTTGAAAAAATATATTTTCATAAAAGTGAATCATTTAGGAACTATGCTACAGCAGAGCACGATGATAGCACAATTATGGTTTCTGTCTTCTAGAACTGTGAGGTGAAATACGATATGATGGCTGCAGCTTTTCTTCCAGACGTTTTCATGATGAATACGGTAGGTTTCTTCCAAGAATGTTAAATCATTTTTCATAATTAAAATAACAAAAAGCAAGAATAGACAATGGACTAGTTCCAGAAGGTAAAGTAATAGGAGGCAGATTACTACCTTATAAGAGAATCTTTTTCAATATAGGTTCCTTCCTGCCAAAAGTTACATATTTAAAATGAAAAATTAATTTAGTGTATAGTCATAAGATTACCGGCAATCAAAATAGATAGAAAACAGATTCCAAGGTATATTCATGTCATATTCAAGTAAGGAAGAATACTGTGCCCCTAACTGAGTCCTTCTGGTAGCGGAATGCTGGACTCCTAGGACACCACTGGGAAATTCACTACCTAAGACTTCACCTTTCTTTCTGCTGAGGTTTAGAATGCTTGTATATCACAATATATACAAGAGTACATAAACTTTTGCCCAACAGATATATAGCAAGCGTTGCTTGTTTCTTTATTCAAATGATTTGCTACTTAATATTCTAGGCTCTGAAGAGCAGTATATATTTTTAAAAATCCACTTTCAATGCAAATTATTTATAATGATACATTTGTGGAATATATTAGTTTTAGGTATTTCTCTGTTTTTTAGCTCCTTAATCTCTAAAATAGAAAACTAAATGTAGCTGCTTCATTAACCATTTGTGACAATTAGAAGATTAAAGTAAAATTTAAAATAGTTTATACACATAAAGCACTTAAAACAGTTCAGAGTGTACAGTAAGTGTTCCATAAAAGCTTGTTATTATTTATAGTGTGATTCAGGAGGGAAAGAATCAATTCTCAATAATAAATATCAGATAGCTATAGTTAGAGTTATTTTTTTAATAATGATGGTTGTAGTAGCAGCAGTGGTTAATTCAAAGTTATGTTTTAAATGGCAGCCATAATAACTAATTGTAGTTATAACCAAATTTATAAATATTATTGAATCTACTACAATAGGTATACATTAGCTCTGAAATGTCATTCAGATGTGAAACCACACCCTTCCTGCAATAATTTAAATGACACTGAAAGGCTAACTCTCTGCACCACAGGCCACCTCCAGGACTAGAGAACACTGAGACTCTTCTAGCTAAAAATCATGTTTATACCTCTCTCTCCTGTAAGACCCCTTGAGAGCAAAAACTTTTCAGATTCAATTTGTATAGCTTCTTTTTTTTTTAATCAAAGTAAGGAACTGCAGTTGCTTATTGATTGAACCAATGACCAACTTTTATTATTTTAGAGAGGAATCAGAAGGATACTTTCAATTGTTCACACTAGCTGAAGGTTTAAAGGTCATTTGCCATTGCTAACGATTCCCTCCACCATGTCTGCCAGTCTGGGATCTAGTCTCCTCTTCTGTTGTTGGGGCCTTTTGCTCACTCCTTTCCTGCTCCCTTCCCTTATTCCCTCATTCCAGGACTTGTTTATATGAATCTAACTTTCCCTTTAATATTATTGCTTTTTGTAAACTTGAAACAGGAGGGAAGGGGGCAGGGCACAACCTTTAAAAGAATGACATAGCTATAGTACATGATGAAAACTAGTGAGAACCAACTAGGTCAAAGATGGCAGAAGATTCGACTTCCAGTGGACCTTGAGCCTCATTATATGCTCATAGTAATACATTTGCATGTGCTAAATTACACACCCACAGTCGCCAGGACAGTTCTGAGGCTAACCATAAAAGGCCAAAAGGTGGGCAGTGGCCCAATTCTTGGAAATCCCTGCCCCTTCCCCAAAATAATTGGAATAATCCTCCCACTCGTTAGCCTATGAAATTACCCAGCCCATAAAAGTTAACCATGTCATATTTTGAACACTCTTGCCTCTTGCCTTCCGAGATGGCCCACACTCTGTCTGTGGAGTGTGTTTCTCTCTACATAAATCTGATTCTTACCTATCACTTCATCTCTGAATTCTTTCGTGACGAAGAAAGAACCTTAAATTCACGGGGAACAAACTCACTTAAGATGTCTCACTTGAGATGAAAAGGATAAAAGTATAAATGCACAGCACAATAAATTATCACAAACTGAGCACCACTCAGTTCTAGAAGTAAAGTAACTCCAGAAACTCAGAAAGTTGCCATCTTGCCCCTTCTCAATTGCTAATTAATATTTCTTTCCTTCTCCCAGAGGTAATCACTATTTTGATTTTAACATTACTTTACACATAATATACATACATATTTATATGTTATATAATACAGACTATAAAATATACACAGTGCATTTATTATATGTATACGTACATATATACATAAACACACATTTTGTGCAGTACTTTTGTGTAATTATACATAAACTACAGAATATACATATACATAGATATAGATATAGCTAATATCTAGCTTTTATGCAACATCATGTTTATGAAATTCATCTCTGTTGTTAAGTGTTGAGGTAATTTTTTCATTTTAATTGTGTTTTAATATTACAATGAACAAATTTATCAAATTTTATCTATCCATTTCAGTAATAATGAATAATTGGGTTTTCACCAATAGTTCCTTATTGGTTTCCTTATAATGTTGCTATGAACATTCTTGTACCTGTCTGTAGGCGTCTATATACACAAATGTGTTGTCTACCCAGGGGCAGAATTGCTAAGTCATAATGCTTTTATATTTTCAAATGAAGTAAATTGAGTTCAGAAGTTTTCAGTAATAGTTGAATAAATTGCACATTTACATTTCCTTTATCTGTGCAAGAGAGTTAACATTGCTACATCTTTGGCAACACTTGATAATATCAGTTGGTTTATTTTGTTTTGTTTTCATTTTGCCATTCTTGGGGGTTCGTATTGTTATCTCTGTGCTTTTAATATACATGTCCCTGATTACTAATGAGGTTGAACAATTTTTCATATAGTTATTGGTCATTGGTGTACTCTTATATATGTTTTCTCACGCCTCTTACTCTTTTTTCTAAGTTCTCTTTTACTTAATAACATGTTTGAGTTCTTGAATATTATGGAAACCAGTAATTAGTGTAAATATTGAAATAAATTCTCTCACTTGATATTTGCTTCTTTACTTTTTTAATGGTGTCTTTTGATGAACAAAACTTTGTAATTCTTAAGGTATTGAATTTATAAATCTTTTTATTATTGTTAGGTCTTTTTATGTCATATAAAGAAATCCTTTCTTATATAGTGGTTATGAGGACATTATCTTGTGTTAACTTCTTGAAGCTTTCTTTTATAATTTACATTTAAATCTACAATCCACCTAATTAATATTTTTATACAGTATGAGTTATTAGCTGAAGATTTATTTACTCCTTCATAGGACTATTCAATTGGCCCAGCACTCCTTATTGAAAAGATCATATTTTCTCCACTCATCTGTATTGATAAATTAATTGTCCATATATGCACAGATTGAATTTGCATATTCTTCTGCCACTATCATACTATTTATTATTATAATTTATAATAATTCTTGTTATCTTGTAATGTGTCCAGTCTGATAAAGGATACCTACAAAAAAAAAAAGCAAGTAGCACACTTAATAGTATAGTTCTGAAACCTTCCTTCTAGGATTGGAAATGAGACAAGTAAAGTCTCACCTTTACTTCAAGAAAGCCTTTCTATTCATGGCCCTTCAATCACTACGTAAATACTATACTAAGTGTGTGCATGTGTATATAAACATGTATACATATGTACATACACACAGAGGTATTTGTATTTTAATAACTGGACAAAGCAAAGTTTTTATACTTATTTCAAAGTTAATTGCATCTTCTTTTGTAGAATGCATATGCTCTAGATTAATTTAAATGCTTGAAATTTAGTTCCAAGAAAATAAAAGCACATGTAGAAACACTGACTTCATGATAAGTGTATTTGAAAAATATTGAGCTACCTTATACATATCTGCCCAAACTCTGTTTCTATAAACTCAAAACACTTATACACAAAATATGACAACCAACAAAAATTTTTGAAAGAATATCATAACCTGCTTCAAAAAACTCCTCTGGCCTTACCTTAACAAATCTTAATCAGATGTTTTTCACTAAAGCCCAAGTTTCTTATCTTTTTATCTCACTGAATTTACAAATTTTGGACCTTTGAAATGATTTTTGATAGGCTCTGAACCCTTGAATTTTCTGACCAATTTATAATTCTCTTTATGGCTTAGTGGACTAGCATTACTTCTCATCTTTCCTTCCCATCACATGAATCACGAGCTTTGTCATTGAGATGCTTAACAACTGGAAGAGCTGCAATAAGCTCAATTCTCAATGATGTTTGGGAATTCAAATTATATACAAGTACTTTAAATATTGATTTAATGACATACTAGATATTATCAAAATTAAGTGATAAAAATCCTTGGCAAGTGTATGTCCCATGGCTTAATTCTAAAAGAGTAAATATGTGGAGTGTATATCTTCATTTTGACTCATCAAATGCTTATGCCTTTAACTATCAATATATAATGTAGACACCTATTTATGTCTTGCAGTTTTGATCTTTTCATCTGGTATATTTTTAATTTTTATTTCTATTTTATGATTAGAGTACTGGAAAATTAATCATATGTTTTATAACTCATGGAAACAAATATTGTCAATATAATTGGTGGAGCCAGATGTATTGATCTATAGCATGGTAAAATGTTAGTGTGCAACCATAAGCATTGGCAAGAGAAAGTAAGCAGAAATGAAGGTTCACAAGTGGCTTCTGAATTAAAACTAAGGAGGAAAAAAAATCAAGAAAATTAAAAAGAATCAAAAGCATGGTATCTAATTGGCATATTTTATAGGCCATAATTAAAAATAAATAAGACTAAAATGTGTATTATTTAGTCATTTTAACAAGGATAGAACCCTTTGAATATGTATATTATGGAATGAAAGAGAAAATTTGTAGATAATAAGATATTGCTTATTCTTTTTGCAGTTTACAAATGTCTGGTGAAACTTTAATTACTGTAAGTTAAAAATAATGTCCCTCAAATCTGAGTCAATAATCAGTGAAATTTGTAAGTGTCTCCTATTTTAAAATGGAAATAGAGTGCATTCTAAAGATTTTTTAGTGGCTTGTTTACCTAGTCATACATAATGTACATATGTGAAATACATGTGTATTCTTGTTTAAGTATGCATAATTATATTCTAAATATAGATTTATACATCGCCCAATAGGTATAAACACACTTGCTATAATAATATATAATCCAATCGTAGCTTTGATTTGAGAAATGGTGAAGCAAAGTAAATGTTTTGATGGAGGTAGGTTTGTATACAAAGGAGTGGTTACAAGCTAAAGTAATAGGTATAATTTGCTAGAATATGGTCATTGCAGTGGGAAATAGTTTATGGCAATCAGATTTGGGTTTCTAATTGTGAAAGGAAGAAATCAGTGGATCACGTAGCTTAATCAGAGAAAGTCTTCAGAGCCAAGACCCCTCTGGGGTAGAATTTACTCTCATAAAATGGAAGGCTATACTGAATATATTTATCAACAGAACAACAGACTTATTCCTCTACAACATTCTTGTTAAAATATATTCTAAACATATTACTATATAGCCTAGAGTTTTTAATCCTTGGGCCAAATAATAAGGTTGAATACTCTGCCCTGATGTGGGTTTCCACACAAGTGGCAGTAACATTGAGAAAAATATGTCTTCCTTATCAGCTTGTCTCTCTTCAGTCAAGGATTAGATCTTGGTTAAAGGCAAGGCTGGAAGCTGACTATTTTGATGCCTGCATACATGCTCTTTGTTTTTACTTATTTTTCAAATATACTAAGTCTCCTCAAGAGCTTAAACATTTGGAAAGCAAAAACTAGGAAGGCTTGCTACTTTTACTTTTTGATCTGCCCTACATTTATCCTGAGGAAATTAAATATAGAGATGGCCAACTTCTTAAATAAGATAAGAGAAAATTGACATTTTTAGGAAAAAAGTAAAGTCCCCAAACAGTATTCATTCTGCCACAGTCATATTTCCTCTTTCCTGAGAAGGTACAAAAGGTATGTCTTTCTGCATGATATCACACTCTTATTCAGTGCTTCCTTATTGCAAGTTTAGGGTAGTTGCAATAGCCAAATATTTTCTGAGTACGTTCAGATGTCAGGGATCATATCAAACCTAGTTGCCATGCAGAATTGGAACATGATATATTTTTATATAAATTATATTAGATATAATACTTTTACTTACCTCTAAGAACATCTAATCAGAGTTTAATTCAAAGGTATAGCAGTAGATCCTATGATTCTTCATTATATTACAGCACTTAAGCACAAAAGATGATATTTTATTCTTATATTACTTCTTCAAATATGCATGAGTGGTGGGTTGGAGGGTAGGAGACTCATTTTCATTGTTTCGTTGGGTATACTGTGCCTGGTTTGTTTTACTATTTTGATTTTGAAAATCAGAAGCATGAGTACCATTTTCATTGCCATCTTGACATTTGGAATCCCTTTGATTCCAATGGGATTATCTATTATAGTCATTGTATGTGGTGTGTCTGCCAGGAGTAGTAAATGTCACTTACCAAAAATTCAATTAAAATTTAAACTTTGTTAATAATATGTTACAGAGAAATCCCAACATTTTCAGAAGTTACTTTTCTCAAATCAGGTAGCACAGCATCCAGATAATTAACAAACAAGAAATACAATTTCAATTAATGAGACTGTCTTTCCCTTTGTCTCCATGGCCTCTCCCCCATGACACCTTACCTAATTGTGCCCCCTTCATGAACCAAAAGAGAAAATGAATTAAAACTAAGGAAGAAGAGGAGATGATTTTTTATTTCCTCAAAAGAATATGAACAGTTCCTTTTAGAATTTGAACGTGTGCACTGTGCCAGTTCTGTCTCCTGTGAAGGTTACTACCAGAGAAAGAATTAGACCCACTAATGAGTATTTGTAAAAGACCAATCTAATTTCAGTGCCTAAATTAAATAGTGAAAGGATAGAACAGTAATTTTATGAGATAATTTCTGAGAAATATGTGGCTTCTCCAGCAGTTGGATAAGCCAACTGCTTTAGGAAAAGCCACACTGACATGCGTCTGAAGAAAGATATGAAATAGCTACCTGAAGGAGGATGAGAAAAATAATGTCATGCTCTCCTTACAGAAATCAAGTTGTTAAAAAGGGAGAAAGTGTCTCCTGTTAATTTTCAAAGAATGAAGAGCTTTATCCTATTTCTACATTAAGAGTATGATGCATTCACACATGTTCTATTAAATAATTTCTTCTAGATATTTCTTCATATGTAAAGTACAGTAAAGGTTTTGTCCTATTCCTTAAATTTTCTAGAAACCACTTCTATGAAACCTCTGGTTTTAGATCATTTATGTTTTAGATATAATCTTTCAAACACTATCCACTAAGGATGAAAGTCTTTATTCATCGTCAAGGCACTTGTAAAGAAAAAAAGTATTGGAGCTTTTCAAGAGAGGCTGTTTACATTGTTAGGACAAGTTTAGAGACACAGATGGTCAAACCTGTAAAGCTTTAGCAATACTACAATAGTCATATTGCTCTGAAAGGCAGTGCTCATTTCATTCTCTGAAAAAGAATGACCAAAGTGTGTCATTATTAAACCACATTTTCCAAAATTGTTGCAGTGAATAGGCAGGGCTTTCAGAGTGTTGCTACTTCATCTACAAGCTCTAAAAAGAGTTCCCAACTCTCCTCAGTAATTTGTTGTGAAGTCTCAAAAACTCCACATTTTTGTCCATGTTTCACCTTAATCACCCATGCAGTAATTAGAAGCTATTGCTATACTTAGTAACCTTCCTTTTGTATTCAGAAAGAAACAAAAATACTATTAACAGGGTCCTGTTTGCAAATATAATTTATTTTTAATCTATAATTTGGATTCTTCAATACATATTTTAGATGATTTACAACACACATATGGTGGAATTTGCATATTTTTATGTAAAAAATATTAAACAAAATTTACTGTCCTCAAGAATAGTTCTATGAAATCTACAGAAAGCTTCTTCAAATGAGCATTTCTAATGTCTATCATGGATAGAAGTTGTTTGTAATATCAAAATGTAAACCTATAAAAACCACATCTTGAATCTGAAATACCCATAATTCTTATAAGGAGGAGTTAGTCAAGAACGCAGGCTAGAGTAAAAATGAACTGAAACTGAATCTAAATTGACCAGAATGGAAGAATGGGTTCAAATTCAGGTTGATTAAATCACCGTTTCTCTCAAACCAGTTGTGATGAAGCCACACTGCTCTCAATACAGTAAGCATGTTGCCTCTCCACCTAAGAACTACCCCATGCTTAAGAAAGAATGCAACATGAGCAAATTTGTGGTAGAGAAGCAAATAGTAATAACTATTAATTCTTTGGTATTTTTATGTCTGCAGTTGGCACAATTCTAATAATTATTGTAGTTGCTGTTTCCATAAAAATTTATCTCAGAAGAGCTTAAAGTGTTTTCCTAATGTTATTTTACCTTTAACAAATCTGGCTAGTGACAATTGCAATGATTAAAATATTCTGTAATTAGAAACAAAATGCCATAAATATAAATATTTTTTCCAAGGTGAGAAAATCTGCAATTCCATAAGGAAATACGGTAGTGGTTGATTTGTCCATCCTTCTTCAATGTCTTATATATTATAGTTCTTAATAACTAAATTAAAAACTAACATCTTTCTATATACTAGATATTAACATGTTCCTGACAATAAAGTCATATTACAATTTTTTAAATATATTGATGATGTCAAAATTATACAGATACAGCATTTTTGTTCTCATATTTTGGTACTTACATCTGGAACTGGGAAGGAAAGGAGGTGAAGGAACTGACACTTAGTGAATATTGGCACAGATTTTACATTTATAAAAAAATATTCCCGTTACAAGAAAGTGGTGCTCATGGAAATTAAATAACTGAATCAAAATCACATTTTAAGAAAATGGTAAGCATTCTGAATCAAGTGCTTCCCATCCCAGGACCTGTGCTTTTTCAACAATAGTGCAAAATGAGAAAAGTGCTTAAAGCAGCAATGTCAAGCACTTACCCAGTTTCTTTCTAATCCCTCCTTTGCTTCTCTGATATTAGACATCCACATATGTGGCCCACTATGCCTAAAGATGATGTCACAATTTTCATAAGTGTTCCATATCAATTTATTATAATAGACCTATGATTTGAAACTATTCTTGCCTAAGAATTGTATAGGTACTTGGAAATTTGAGAATCCACGTCCACCAACATTCCTGGATATAGGAAGAAAGTTGAAGGAATTTAGAGATGGAAAATCTATCTGATCTAACAAAAAGATTCAGTCTGATGGTTATGGGGGAAAATGGGGTGTGGGACTAGAATATGAGTTCTTTATCCAGATGGAAGCATCAGATATTCTGGGATTTCAGAGCACCAGATATTAGCTCTGAAGAATCTATTACTGAAAACAATCGTAGCACTTCACAGATGTTTGTACACTTCACAAATGTGTGCATCACACTAACACAAATGAGTGCAATTTGTAAGGAAATGATTTAAAAAACACTAATCAAGTGTTTGTATTTTCTTATTAATGAAGCTAATCATTTCCCTCTCCATTTTTTGGAGGTTTGAACTAAAGATAAGAATATTTTAGGGAAAATATCTAACTATTCTCCATATCCCCATTACCTGGTGAAAGAACATACAGAAAGTTGATAATTTTACATCTTTGTTTTCCCTTTATTTCTTCTCTTTTGATTAATCATTGAAGCACCTATATTTTGTCTCTCTCAAAATCTTCAGGTCCTAATTCAAGACTTTCTGTGCTGTTATCACATTTTCTTGTGCAATATGTCTAATAAATGCTCAGTCACTAGAATTAACTTTAGGAAAAAACTTTATCCCAGATATGGTGTACTAAAATAATTTATAGATACAGTATAGAAACTTTATAGATACATTCTTAATTTACATATATTTGGAGCACTTGGTTTCACTGCTCTTTCATATTTTAAGCCGTGTTCTTGGTAAGTTTTCAATATAATGCAATGCTTAAGACAAGTTAATTTTGCCCTAATGTTATATTGACTTCAATGAAAGACCATGTAACTTAATAAGACTGCACAAAATAGCCCATACTCCATTTACTGTCCTATTTCCCTTATCATCTCCATGGGGTGCCATCACAACTAACTGCAGGGGGCAAAAACCCTATTTCCACATCAAAACCATTTCTAGTTCCCTCTTACAAGCCATAAATTCCACCCGCGTTGAGGTATCAGTTATTGAGCCATTGTCTGCTGGCACAACATCACATGTGCACACAATCACATACACACGCAATCTATATATCGCACTGAGATGTGATGTAGCACAGACTTGGAGTTGATCACTCTGTCACACCACTTTTGCAATATCCCCTGGGTCTTGAGGGGTAGAACAAGCTTGCAGAAAAAGGCACTACTCCCACAGGGGTGAGAATTGCAATTTTCCCCACTCCCTGTGTAAACCTGTGGATTAGAGAATTAGGCTTATAATGTGCAAAATTAAAAGAACAGTAGGAAGGAAAAGGCATGTTTTAAAGAGAATTTTAGACTGAATGCAGGCTATTCAATGACACATGTAAGAAGACTAAAGTTTAATATTATTAAAAGGAACAACAAAATGCCTCAGATTCTACCATTGTTCAGGTTGTGGGAAAGAACAAAGCAGACACATTCACTGTTGAATGTACTATATTTTTAAGTAGATTTGGTTCCATGTGAAACTGACATTTATGAGTAATAGTTATTGCATTTAAGAATCAGAGAAAAAAAGGGGATTAAAATTGTGATTTCCAATTTTAATTTAAAAGAGTGTCACATAAAGAACCATTCCTTACTTAATCCGTAATTTTCAAGCTGTAGGTGTTAGCACTTTTGGAAGAAACCAGATGAAGAAAATGATAATAAACATCCAAATGGCCTTTAGAACCAAACAATCCTGCCTCTGTGTGTGTGTGTGCATTAACATTTTAAGGTGCCAAGAGTGAAAAAGAGTAATGACCTTTCCTCCTCATTCAGTTCCAATGAATAGAATAATTAGCCATCAGTCTTATTATTAAGATGTAAATCTAGATAAATTACTTCTTCTAAAATTGCCTTTTTTTTCAGAATTTCCATCTATTCTTATACTCCTAAAATTGAATTCCTTCTAAAACTGTATTTTTGTCTTCCTTTATATTAAGTGGGCATATATTTGATTGTGCAGTGTAAATATATGTATATGTATAAATATATATTGTATATATTGTATGTATATATGCAATGGAATTATGCTTTTCCTCCTTTAAATTTCTATTCAGATAATTATCTATATAGAAGTTTGGTTCATGCTTTGGGAACCATTGCCCAGAAAAAGTCTTATATTTTAAGTTCATTCATTACATTTATTTAGCAATGACAGATTTTGGAATAAACTTCTGATTTTTGATATATGGTAATCTTAAACTATCAGTACCTAACACAACTGACAAAGTGATATGTGGGTAAATTGTATACTTGTTGCATTTGGAATTTTTGACAAACATAATGCAATTAGTTACAATATTTCATACCCACAAAATGTATTCTTCCAAAACATAGGATACAAGAGCACACAAATTCAAAAATGACCATGCATGCAGTGAACTATATAATTTTATCCTTTCTTAATGTTAATCTAGCATGTTCCTTGTATATGTGTTAAAAATGTGAATAATTCAATGATTTTTCACAAGTTTCTCATAAAAAGGACTTTAAAAGTCTGACCCATTTCATGTGTTTTAAAAATTTGAATGATCCATAAAAACAGCTACTGAAAGAATCTACTGAAATCATTTTATCCCTTCACAATGAATAGTATACGAATTTCAGTCATGCTAACAAAATTTTCCTTTCTCATTTCCTATAGATACGTATGGAAAAGACTAACTCAAAATAAGTTGAAAAACACTTATCTGGCCTACTAATATGTTTGAGAGTCAAAAGATTTGTTGAAACTACTTTTAGTGGATAAAATATAGGTTCTTCAAAAAAATTTGCTGGTAGTAGCTCCATTGATAGTAAGTTGCTTAAATGTAATTCTGATTCAGACATTTCCTCTTGCAGCCAAGCTAACAGCTGCCTATTTTATTATGTAACCTCATAGCAGCCCTGCTGTTACAGATGAGGGAGAAATTTGCAGGCTCAATTCATAGTTTTTTAAAGAAACCCAAATTGTTATAATGCAGAGTTAGAATAGCTTATCACCCACTATGTGTCATGAGTACAGCCTTGTGGTTTTCCTATCATTCAACCTCTGGCAAGGAAGAATCCATATAGAACCTCATAGGACAATTGGGAATTTATTCTGCTGTCCTTATGTATTTGAAAGGCCTGCCAGAGAACTGCTCTCTACTGCTGTCTGAAGTTGGAAATCACTGACTAATTAGTCAGATTTTTCAGAGTAACAGTTGGTCATCTAAGCAAATATACTGTTACCCAAATTCTTTACTTTCACAATTTTGTTAGTGTATATGGCACATGAAATAAAATATAAGAAAAAATCTCATATTTGAAGAAGTCTAGTTTACTGTCTCATGAGAGTTGTATACTGTTTGATCAACTCTTCCAAACTGGGGTTCCAAGAAAACTAAGATGCTATTAAAACTGAGGCAGTATTAATGATGATTTTATACATGGCACCCACAACTTTAGGTTAGATTTAAGAAAAGTTGACAGAAAATCATTTTCCAATATATATAAATTGTGCTAGCTATAGTCTTATGGATTTTGTTTTTAATCCTATTTAAGATGACTCAAACAATTTTTTTCTGTAATGTAACTTTATCAGTCATTTCCATCTTCAAGATCCTTTTGGAATGATAATAAAACCTTATTAATCCTTACATGTGTGCATTCAATTGGTATATTAGTCGTAGCCTACATACATTGTGATCTGAAAAAGTCTACAGTATGATGAAATTGCCATAGTTTCTGTGAAAATATTTATGAAATATTTTGTGTAAAAATTAACCATCAAGAATTATTATTTTGTCATTTATTTTTTCCTGCTAATGTAATACTTTTTCCAGGCTTGAATTGAGATAAGCCTAGGATCACCAACATTTTTATGATTCCTTCTTATACATCTGTTATTCTAGTTTTCCCACATTTTCCATGGAGAATTGTGTCCATTGCTTCTGCATTTTTTACTACAATTTTCTCTGGACTCTGTGCAGTGTAGCTTCTCTTGTGTTACTTGATTAAAAATTAAGACGATTGTAATACACCTCTTCTTCAAATCATTATTTATTAAAATTTAATTCTCCCTTTTCTCCTCTCAGTCACATTTGATATTTTAGCATGTCTTTTAAAATTTTCCCCTCTTTGGTTTCCATACCAAAACAATCTCTTGGCTCTCTGTTACATCTCTGAAAACTCCTTATCAGCCTCCTTAAGATAGTTCTTTGAAGAATATCATTTCTATTTCCCAAACTCATTCTAACATTCTGATCTATGCTCTTTTGTATCTCCACTCAGTCCCCATGTGTAAACAATTTTTCGTTGTTGTTTCCTCTGTAGACTCTCCTCTAATTATTCCCTACTGCATAGTCTTTATATAAAAAAGCCACAATGTCTACAAATTCATTCCAAACTCCTTATTTAAACTACAATCCCACACCATCACAAAGAAACAAAGAAGAATAATATCTCAAATTGAACATATTTATAAATAATAACATTTTTTCTCTCTTTACACTTGAATTGCCTGTGAAAATGATAGCAGTTCTTTCCTAATAAGCTATTTCTTTTAGAAGAAATATAATTTCCATTCTTCATATTTGTTATCTTAGAGGTATTTTAAAATCTTTTATTTCTGTTTAACATTAATATTCAAACTTCAAATATCTTTGGTTATTTCATTGTCTTTTCCTTCTTATAATCACCATCACTACAATAGTATAATTTGTGAAATAGTTATTAAAGAATTATGAATAATGATATTAGTGCCAAATATCAGACTGAACTTTAATTTGAAGTAGAATAAAGTAGAAACTAGAAAGTATGTTAAGGTCTTGGGAAATGATTGGTAGAAAATATTAAAATTATAAATTAAGCTAAATGATAACCTCTTAATATATACTTTACAGATTGCAGTGGTCTTTACATCATTCCAGCTCAGTCTATTTGATTAATCTTTATTAAAATATAAGTGAGAACTTCAAATTATATATAAAGCCATTGATTTTTTTCCAGAAAATAAGTAGTTTTGGTACAGATTTTAAAGTCAGAAGAAATGATCTGCACATTTAGCTTAAATCCTGGATTTTTTACAATCAGTTGCTCTGTTATTTGGTCTCTCTGCAATATTTCTACAAACATTCCCAAGGCTTGGAACCATGGTCTTTAATTGTTTTGTCACAGTGACAGAATTAATTCTACAACAGACACAATATTCCAGCTAAAAATGACTGAAAATGATGTCTATGTAGACACATTTATCAAATAATTTGAGCTGCCAGAAAAAAAAAAGAGAAGATATCTATAAACATATAGGAAATAAAGAAAGTTACCCAATTAAAGAAAAATAAGAGAACAAAAGTAGAACCAGACCTTTTTGTAATACAGATATTGAAAAAGCTAGAAAGAAAATTTTTTTGAAAATGTTTAGACCTAGTGTATCATTTTCACTGCCATCTTTTACCTGTAAACCTAAAGGGGAGTTTTAAATAATTTGAAAATATACAACTCATATTTGTTCTTGAAAAAAATTACTTAAAGGTGTAATCCAACCGACAGAATGAAATAATCAAAATACATAATTACAAAATGAAGAACTGCTTGGCTAAATATATTGGTGGTGATCAGTACACCAGTTAAGTTTAGAATTTCCTAAATCATTGAAAAGATGGAGACCAGAGGCGATGCAAATATCAGAAATTGCACTTTAAAGGGTAAATAATGCTAGAAACAATATTTTAATTTTAAACTCTAGTACTAAAAACATAGATTTTTATTACCAAGACAAATAATTGGTGATGTACAGAAAAATTAAGGGAATTAGCATGTGTTAATCTCTTCATCATTCATCACAGTTTATAATAATAAAAAGAATATACAGGGCTTCCCGGGTGGCGCAGTGGTTGAGAGTCTGCCTGCCAGCGCAGGGGACGCGGGTTCGAGCCCTGGTCTGGGAGGATCCCACATGCCGCGGAGCAGCCAGGCCCGTGAGCCACAATTACTGAGCCTGCGCGTCTGGAGCCTGTGCTCTGCAACGGGAGAGGCCGCGATGGTGAGAGGCCCGCGCGCCGCAATGAAGAGTGGCCCCCGCTTGCCACAACTAGTGAAAGCCCTCACATAGAAACGAAGACCCAACACAGCCATAAATAAATAAATTAAAAAAAAAAAAAAAAGAATATACATTAAAATATTTTAAAAGGAATATACTAGTAAAATTCTAAATATATATAAAGTAAATCAAATTAAAGCAGTTATGTCCAAGGTGTTGGAATTAATATTCTTGCACTTTTCTTTATATATTTCTGTGTTCTGAAATATTTTGAAGATGAACACAAAGCACTTTTATAGTTAGAAAACATATTTTTGAAACTACTAATTTTAATAACTGCTAAGAAGCAGTTATATTAGAAATCTAGTAACAGAAAAAATGTCTATTTATATGTCTATATTTTTTTTTTATGGATTAACTTTAAAGTGAATTAATCTGGGCAAAAATTTATGAACTACTCCACATGCTTCCCTAGAATCCAACCACAATGCTCAAATAATGAAAAAGGGAGGATGAGTATTTACATCAAAGCAAAGAAAAACTTACAATTGTAAAGTCCATGCAATAAAGCATACCTGACAAGTACTTGAAATCTATACTAAATACCAGAGTGGCTGCTGAGAGATAGAAAACTACTCCCTAGATCTTGAGTAAGAAAGAGATTTCTCTAGAAGGAGGTGTCACAATAATAAAAAGTCTATTCAGTGATACTTTGACTAATTTGAGAACATGGTCAAAGATGGGAGCAAGAAAACACCTCTAAAATATCCTCAGAATATATTCCTTCTATTAAGAAAAATAAAATGAATCCATAAAACCTAAGAGGTTGCTATGAAAAAGAAGCAGGAAGAAAGAAAGAGGTCATGGAAAATAAAAACACAATTGTCTAGAAAGAAATCAATATGTTATGAGAAAATAAAGCCTAGGGAATCTACCCACATCTGTCTAATAGAAGTTTCTGAAAAAGAAAACAATGAGAGTGAAATAAGGGAAATAATCAAAATAATAATAGAATACATTTTCACAAAGCTAAAAAAAGGCTTTGTACTTTATTTAAATGGCCCTGTCAAATGTTAGGGCCTTTTACATAAATATATAGACACATTCTCTTGAAATTTGGGGATTCAGAGCATAAAAATAAAATCATAAAATATTCCAGAGTGAGTGGGGAAACAGATACAAGCTGACAGTGTATGTACACATGTAAGATGTAGCATACACAGCTGGAGACCATGTACTATATTCTCACTCGTACCACTGCCGTACACTGCCTCATGCCCAGCTTCCAACTGCCAGTACTGGACTTTCTTTGCCTGAGAACTTTCTCAGCTCATTGCTGCCCATGCCAGGAAATTCAATTCCACATCCAGTGAATTCCACATCTGATGCCTGTCAAAAACTGGGGTATAAGCTCCCTAGTCCTTCACTCCTCAGATGGAATCACTTTGAGCAACATCATCTACACTGAATGCGAGGGATCCTCTGTGGGATTACGCTTCAGTTACCCACAGTGATACCTCACATGATAACAAAGCCTCTATTGGCTGCCTTTCCTTCTCTGTACAGCTTACTCCCTACCCTTCAAGTGTTTTTTAGGTTCACCTCTAAAATCAACTATTTGGAATCAAATTCTTACCTCAAAGACTGCATTGAGGAAGCCCAAACTAAGAAAAAAAGCTTATAGACTTTTATCAGGCTTTTCATTAGTAATTTTAGAAAAAAAACAAGGCCTGCAGAGTTCTCAGGAAAAACAGTTTTCCACCTAAAATGCTATGCCCCATCAATTGGTATAAGGATAAAATTTTTAAAACTGACACTATGCAAGGACCCAGATACATTTCTTAAGTGCTGAAATATGACTGAAAAAAAAAAAGCAGAGCTAAAAGGAGTAAAAAATATTGAAATTAAAAATAGTCCAGATATGTATTGAAAAGAGATCCAAGGACAAGAGCCGAATCACCCACTTAAAAGGAAGTCAGTAGAGACTTATCTGTTTTATCAAGTAAAGATGTTTGAGATTTATTATTTTTTTATTTTAATAACAAAATAATAATAAATACATAGGAAACTGGTGAAAGAGGGATTTGGAAGAGAATACATACAAGAAAGTTAAAATTTTTAAATAAGGTAAATTAAACATTTTGATTGGTTGAAAAAGTATAAGAATATACTGCATCTGATTTTGAAATTGGAAACAGTATGCTTCGTGACATACAATAACATTTCCTTCTCTATGATTAAATCATATTACTGGATTTAGAGAAACTGTTTATATAATAAGGAATAATATCTGAAACTGGGAAGATTTAATCAGGTTTACCAGTTTACTACATATAACTGCCTTGACAATGTAAGCGTAACAGGAGAGTAGACAGGTTGAGAGATAAAAAGAGAAAGGAAAGTTTTTTGGGTGTTTGTTTGCTTTTTAATATTTTTAATTTATATTTTATTATTTAAAATTTTTTTAAAAATTTTTATTGGGGTACAGTTGATTTACAATGTTGTGTTAGTTTCAGGTGTAGGGCAAAGTGAATCTATTATGCATATACATATACCCACTCTTTTTTAGAGTCTTTTCCCATATAGGTCATTGGGAACTCAAACTCTACAGAGCATTGAGTAGAGTTCCCTGTGCTATACAGTAGGTCCTTATTAGTTATCTGTTTTATATACAGTTGTGGGTATATGCCAGCCCCAATCTTCCAATTTATCCCTCCCCAACCTTTATCCCCTGGTAACCATAAGTTTATTTTCTATATCTGTAACTTTATTCCTGTTTTGTGGATAAGTTCATTTGTAGCCTTTTTTTATATTCCAAATATAAGCGATATCATACGATATTTGTCTTTCTGTGTCTGACTTACTTCAGTCACTATGACAATCTCCAGGTCCATCCATGTTGCCGCAAATGGCATTA
This sequence comes from Balaenoptera borealis, assembly GCF_965194805.1. Taxonomy (NCBI): domain Eukaryota; kingdom Metazoa; phylum Chordata; class Mammalia; order Artiodactyla; family Balaenopteridae; genus Balaenoptera; species Balaenoptera borealis. The sequence goes on along the minus strand of NC_138861.1, from coordinate 125,499,953 downwards.
TTTCGTTCTTTTTTATGGCTGAGTAATATTCCATTGTATAAATGTACCACATCTTCTTTACCCACTCCTCTATTGATGGACAGAAAGGAAAGTTTGAAGGAAGTGTAGAGATGCTATTTTCTTAATTTTATATAGTGGGTAGATAAGAAACAATGTCTAAAGTTGAATGATTGCAAAATAGAGGTCTAAATATAGTATTTTTTTAAAAGCTAACCAATAGAAAATATAAATTGAAAATTAAGTAATAAATATTGCAGGTTATGGTAAGAGAGATTATTTTAACCAAACAAAATTCTACAAGCTTTTTAGTGGAAAGTTAATTACAGTTAGCTGAGTCTTAAGAATCAAGAAATCAGTGTCCTGTTGGCATGGTTAAGCAAGTAACCCTGGCAGCATACTGACTGTAAGCTATGGAAGAGTACTTCTCTCCTCCTTGTATTTTGTTCTTTACAAAATGGGGCTAATAGTACTAGGTACCTATTAGGGCTGTGGTGAGTATTAAATGATATAACACATTTAAAGAATTTAGATGTGCCCAGGACATAATAAGAAATCAATAAATATGACAAATCATGAATTAGCTTGCTAGGGCTGTTGTAACAAAGTACCACAGACTAAGTGACAACATCAGAAAATTGTTGTCTTATTATTTCTGGAAGCTAGAAGTCCAAGATCAAGGTGCTGGTAGGGCTATGCTTTCTCTGAAGTAACTAGAGAAGGATCTGTTCCAGGCCCCTCTCCTTACTTCTGCTAGTGTTTCACTGGTGGAAGCATAACTCTGATCTTGGCATGATGTTCTCCCTCAGAAGTGTCTGTGTCCACATTTCTCCTTTGCATAAGAACACCAGCCATAGTTGGATTAAGCGCCCATTTTCCTTCACTATGACCTCATTTTAATTACATCAATAACAACTCTATTTCCAAGTAAGGTCACATTCTAAGATACTGCAGATTAGGACTTCAACATATAAATTTGGGGAGGGGGACACTATTCAATTCCTAATCATTTTGAAAGAGTCACATAATACATTATTTAGAATTATGGATTGAACTGTCAGACAAACTAGAAACAGAAAAGGACAAAAGTGAGCTGCAGTTATGGCAATGGCAAAAAAGGAGATTTTACTTTTAATATTATGCCCACTTAGATGGTTTAAAATTTAAACATTTAAAATGTACATGTATCTCTTCAATAACTATAAAAAGGATAATATGAAAAATTATTTAACCAACTAAAGATTAGTGGTAATTATAACATAATCTGAAGATAAACACAATCTTAAGACTTTAACAGCATTTTTTTACTCATTGAAGTGGTTTGCTTTGCAACTTGATCTGAAAATCTTGTTAAACTAAATCTTATATTACAATCTGTGGCATCCCCTCAACCCATATTCTGAAGTCATAGTTTATATTTTGTTTTAAATTTTAACAAATGGCTTTGAAACAGAAGCACCAGGATAGAAGCATCAGCCTTTTCTACTTGGAAATTTGACTGAACAGTTATTACATAAGTTCAATTTATCTGTCAGACATGATGTATATTTGTAACATAATTTTTAAGTTGCAACATGGTACTTTTATCACTTATGCCAGTCAAACTTATGTGTTCAAAGGCAACTTACAGTTTTCAAATGATCTTAGCACAATTGGCTTTTCTCATCATCACACAGGCTTTCCTGACCTAAACTGTCTCCTTAATCTAAAATGGTCTCCCCAAATATTTGCAAATGAAGCAGCTGACAAAGGATTAATCTCCAAAATTTACAAGCAGCTCATGCAGCTCAATATCAAAAAAACAAACAACCCAATCCAAAAATGGGCAGAAGACCTAAATAGACATTTCTCCAAAGAAGATATACAGATTGCCAACAAACACATGAAAGAATGCTCAACGTCATTAATCATTAGAGAAATGCAAATCAAAACTACAATGAGATATCATCTCATACTGGTCAGAATGGCCATCATCAAAAACTCTACAAACGGGCTTCCCTGGTGGCGCAGTGGTTGAGAATCTGCCTGCCAATGCAGGGAACACGGGTTCGAGCCCTGGTGTGGGAAGATCTCACATGCCGCAGAGCAACTAGGCCCGTGAGCCACAATTACTGAGCCTGCGCGTCTGGAGCCTGTGCTCCGCAACAAGAAAGGCCGCGATAATGAGAGGCCCGCGCACCGCGATGAAGAGTGGCCCCCACTTGCCGCAACTAGAGAAAGCCCTCGCACAGAAACGAAGACCCAACACAGCCATAAATAAATACATAAATAAATAAATACAACTTTCTTCCTTTAAAAAAAAAAAAATCTACAAACAATAAATGCTGGAGAGGGTGTGGAGAAAAGGGAACCCTCATACACTGTTGGTGGGAATGTAAATTGATACAGCCACTATGAAGAACAGTATGGAGGTCCTTTAAAAAACTAAAAATAAAACTACCATACGACCCAGTAATCCCACTACTGGGCATATACCCTGAGAAAACCATAATTCAAAAAGAGTCATGTGCCACAATGTTCATTGCAGCTCTATTTACAATAGCCAGGACATGGAAGCAACCTAAGTGTCCATTGACAGATGAGTGGATAAAGAAGGTGTGGCCCATATATACAATGGACTATTACTCAGCCATAAAACGAAATGAAATTGAGTTATTTGTAGTGAGGTGGATGGACCTAGAGACTGTCCTACAGAGTGCAGTAAGTCAGAGAAAAACAAATACCGTATGCTAACACATATATATGGAATCTAAAAAAAAAAAAAAAAAAATGGTCGTGAAGAACCTAGGGGCAAGACGGGAATAAAGATGCAGACCTACTAGAGAATGGACTTGAGGACATGGGGAGGGGGAAGGGTAAGCTGGGACAAAGTGAGACAGTGGTAGTGTATATATGGACATATAAACACTACCAAATGTAAAATAGATAGCTAGTGGGAAGCAGTCGCATAGCACAGGGAGATCAGCTCGGTGCTTTGTGACCAGCTAGAAGGGTGGGTTAGGGAGGGTGGGAGGGAGGGAGACGCAAGAGGGAAGAGATATGGGGATATATGTATATGTATAACTGATTCACTTTGTTATAAAGCAGAAACTAACACACCATTGGAAAGCAATTTTACTCCAATAAAAACGTTAACAACAACAACAAAAAAAACTCAATTGAGAATGAAAAATGATCGCATAACCCTGAAGTTTTTTTTCCCTATAATGTATTATTGCTTCAATAAAAATCTATGTTCTCCAACTGACCTATTTTTCCTTTGGCGGAAATTTTGTCTACTACATAAGCAAAATAAAATTAAAGCCAGGAAAAGGAAAATAAATTAATTAATTAATTAATTAATTTTAAAAATGGTCTCCCCTATCCATCCCCAGATATTTTCTTTCCCATTATCCTAATTTTATTTTTAATTTAATTTTAATTTTTACATAACACTTATCACTATTTGAAGTACTGTTACATATTTTACTTAAGTGTCATTGACTGTCTGCCACTAAAATGTAAATGCAACAAGAGAAAGGAACCAGCTTGTCACATTTCTGTTGGTATCCTCAGATCTCAGAGTGGCACGTGGTGTGTACAAGGGCACACAACTATAAAACACAATAAATAGCTGTTTAATAGAAGAACGTCGTGCAAAAGAAAACAAATCCTAAGGATAGTTTTAACTAATTTTTCTTCTAATATCCTTATTTTTGTTTCAGTTTTAAACAGATAGAAAAGACAACTTAAAGGGCAATATTGTAAGAAAAGATCTTGCTTAATCTCTAATCAAATGTGAGTTATTCAGGTTATTTCAATGATAATTTTAAGTGAAGCGAAATCTTTTTGTGTAAATATAAAACTTTATGTTGCTTCTACTTATTAGTTTTAAGCTTATTTTTTAAAACTTTTAAAACTGTTAAGAAAAACTACCCCTACACTTTAAAACAAGCCAAAAATCTGAGCGGTACATCTTTACAATATCATATGGGGTAAAAGCCCACCAAAGGATTATGCTTTATAATATGTAAATCCCCTGTATGTCATTAACTAAATACGCATCTTACCCTGAAAATCTTATTATAACATTCCTTTATTAAATGCAGAGCTTCTCAAATACTTTGAATTGATCTGAACATATTTCTGAGTCTCTCCTTCATTAATGAATTGAGTAAAATTTTTGACACATTTTCAAATTTTATATTAGCATAAAGGTCACTATTTTACCTTTTTTTGAAAATTATACTGCAACAAAATTAGGTAGATATTAAAGAATATATATATAATATTTATGTTAATTTTGAAAGAAATAATGAACACCTATTAAGCCATTACTCAGTTTAAAAATAAGAACATTACAAATAGCATGAAGATCTCTCATATGCTTCTAAATGATGGCCTCTCTCCATCTCAGAGGTATACGCACTACTCTAAATTTTGATTTATGTATTTTCCTGTAATTTCTGTTAGTTAATTTTTGGATGTCATAAGGTTTATTCAAATGAACTCTAAAAAATGCTTGGTATAAATATTTTTTTAAAAATACACCTTTAACAATATAAGTAAGGCCTTTCACTATTGTACCTAACTTTCACAAACCCCTTAAAAAATGAAAAATACTAAAGAAGTCGAGACATGTAATGGAATTCGGTGCTTTAAGAGAAGCCTGGACTAACGTGGACCAGTCAAAAGTGAGCTAAAAGAAGATACAACATGATGTAGTTGCCAAGAATACATACGCTTAGACTGCATTTAAAAATATATCAACAGGGTAGGAAGTGACATTCATTTTGTGCTAGGTGAATTTTAGTTCACTAAATTTTCACTAGGATAAGAAAAATAGAACCCAGTCAGGAGCAATGATAATTTCTATATCACTCAGGAAGATTTAAGTTGGAAAATTTATAAGGCAAGAAGATCTCTGTAAAATAATAGCTAGAGAACTACAGTTTAAGAGAGCAGTTAGATTTCTGTAATAAACACAATAGAGAATAGAACTGGGAGAAATGAAAGATAGATTTAGGATCAACTTATAGAATAACCCTCTAATAGTGAAAAAGGGCCAACCATGAAATGGCTTGCCTTGGGATTTACAGAATTCCCTATCTCCATATGTTTTCTAGAAAAAGATTGGAATTTCATTGTTGAGCAGGTTTTCATACATTTTATGTAATTAAACCAGATGAAAATTATAAGCATATTAACTCTGAAACTTCCTACACTTTTGTATGTTTTTAACTTCCTGCCATTGAACGCAATGTGCTATTAGGAAGATGAGATAAATTGCAACAAATATATAATAATTTTTATAATATGGTAAAGAAATACATATGAATCCCCACCATTATCAAATAACATGAATGTATTATTCAGAAGTTTAAAAACAGCCTTGTTTTTACTTAGCACTTATCACACACACAAAGTACTAATGTGTTTGCTACGCACACAAAATAATGGATTAGAGACTAAAACAAACAGGACATTTTTAACACAACATTTATAGTAAGCAATCATGTTTTATAAAACGTACATAAAATGACAGGTCAGCAAACTATAAAATTGCCTGTGGGCAAACTAAAGTATATTGCTTCTACTGCAATGACACAATGGCAAAAACACATTCAGACATTTTTCTAATTGCATATTGAATCTGTTGATAATAAAGAATTTCACTTAGCATAATGACCTCCAGGTTCATCCGCGTTGTCACAAATGACAGGATTTCTCTCTCTCTCTCTTTTTTTAAAGACTGTTTAATATGTATATTACAATGGAGCAATGGTGTGAAGTGATGTATAAATCGCATTTCTCGATCCATTCGACAGACACTTGGCGTTTTTCATTAGTAATGTACTCTGGGTTTAGGTAAATACATGATGAACCCAAATAAACCATAAAATATTTAAATGTCTGTTTTATCCAGATATGACTATGTGATTATATTCTGGCTGAGGAGATGCAAACAGAAGTGGCTTTGCACAACTTCTAGGAAATATCCTTAAAGGAAGAGGTTAAGGCCCTCTTTCCTCTTTCTATTTAGCAGACACCATGGATGTGAGTTGAGCTATTGAATGGCCATTTATGGCAAAGCAATAAAATAAAAGGGAATTGGGAATCTGACTTCATGGAGAACTGATCATACCAGCTCTGACCCTATCACTTCTAGAATTTCAAAACATGAGAAAAAATTTATCTTTTTATCCATGGTTATTCTGGTTTAATCTATTAAATGCAGCCAAACCTAATCTTAGCTAATATAAAACCCTTTTTAAAAAGGTTTTTAATACTAGGTTTTAATAGAATGCCAGTGATTGTTAAAGAATTAGTACCTCATGACCAAGTAGGGTTTTCCCCAAAGATAGATGGAAAGTATAATGTAAGAATATCTATCAAGAATATCTATCATATCTATGTAGGCCCTTATTAATAGGTTAAGCAATTGTCCCAGATTGCCTGAGTTTACAAGGTTTCTTGAGGTGCTGGATTTTCATGCTAAAATTGGGGTAGTCTTGTGCAAAATGAGATGGTTGGTCTTGTCCATTTATTCTGTACAATGTACAAAAGGAAAAACTAGATGATCAGTTCAATATATTTAGAAACAGCATTTACTATAAAACACTCATTCTTTTTTTTTTCCCCAGAGTTTTACAATTATCCATTTTTTTTAAATTTTTTTAATTTTTAACATCTTTATTGGAGTATAATTGCTTTACAATGGTGTGTTAGTTTCTACTTTATAACAAAGTGAATCAGCTATACATATACATGTATCCCCATATCTCCTCCCTCTTGTGTCTCCCTCCCACCCTCCCTATCCCACCCCTCTAGGTGGTCACAGAGCACCAAGCTGATCTCCCAAGCAGATGCTTCCCACTAGCTTCCCACTAGCTATCTGTTTTACATTTGGTAGTGTATATATGTCCATGCCACTCTCTCACTTCTCCCCAGCTTACCCTTCCCCCTCCCCATGTCCTCAAGTCCATTCTGTACATCTGCATCTTTCTTAATTAAAAATAAACGTCAGTTCTTCTGGCTATGGCAGATTAGTTTATTTCAGACCTATACACTCACTAATAATAACTAGAAAAGCTAGAAAAACAAACAAACAAAAACTTAGACAAAAGCACCTTGTTGAAGACCTCAGAGGATGAGCAAAGTGTCAATAACTTGTAAGGCAAGAGGAGAGAGAGAAGGAAATCCCAGAGAAGTGGGCCAACTGGGGCCTCATGCCTGCTGGAGGCATTAACAAAGGGTCCAGAAACTGACCCACACTTACACAGATGTGTTATTTGCCACCAAGGTGGCTCTGCTGAGAGAAAATAAGGAAAGGAAGGCCTGGTCACCTGTATAGTCATATGCAAAAATGGTCTGGTTCCAATCTTCTACCAGACACAAAAATCAGCTCTACTGGACTCAGATATTAATATAAAGTAAAATTGTAAAGCTTCTCAAAGATAATATTGTAGACCTTTAGTTAAATAGACATGTCTTAATCACAACACAAAATAATACTTACAAAGGTAGAAATGCCATGTTTGGTTTATTGAAAGGTACCATTAATAGAGTAAAAATGTAAACCATGACTGGGAGAAAATATTTTCAACACATAAAACTGACAAAAATACTTCTTCCCCCAAAACAAAAAAGAAAGTCAATAAAACAGGGTGAAAAAAGTCAAATGATGTGAGTGGACATGTCACAAAGATATCCTAACTGATGTTAAACATTTAAAAAGATGTTTAAACCATTAATCATCAGTGAAATTCAAGTAAAAGACACAGTAAGATATCACAACCCACCAGCAAAATTTCCAAAGTGAAAAAAAGTATGATAATACCAAGTGTTAACAAGGACATTGAGCAACAGGAAAGGAATTTGGTAAAATCATGTTGAGGAATTTCTTGTATGTTAAGGCATATAATACTAGGAAATATAATTTCCATTACTAGGAAATTACCTAGTAATTTTTATTACTAGGAAATTGTAATTATTATTTTTAGATATATACTTAACAAACACTTAAGTGTCAAAGGATATGGACAGGTATGTTTGTCTACAATATTTCATTCAAAACACTACTGTTTTTATTTTTTTATGTTCCTTTAAAAATCTTAATCCATGTATCTCATAGTTTTAAATATTTAAAACATTGCCATAATGTTATCAGTGTCTTTCCCATATGTTAAAATTCAAAAATATATATTTTGGTCACAGATATAATTCCATGTTTAGTTAACAGGGGCTTGCTTTTTCTAGATAGATAAATACTTGTTTGAATTGAAATTTGGCAATTTATAGAATGCATCAGGGTGCTATTATGATACATAAAGTCACAGAATTGTAACTATTTTTACTGGAATTTGTTAATAAAAATTGCTTGCACTCAAAAGGGCAACATGTGATGTTTCCTGACTTATTATTTTTGGGGGACTTTGTTAATTTAGTTGAAATTATGCTTGTCATTAATTAAAAAGCCAGCTTGAAAATAGCCTCATGAAAAATGTATTCTTTCACTTGATCAATCATTTACATTTAATGTCTGTCTCCAAATATACTCTGTGTAATTCTACTTGTTTATCTTGGAAATGACTATACACACTCATAACATTTAATTGAGCCCTGAAAGTCTCTTGTGATTGAATTAGTATCCACTGAAATATGCCAAAATTTGTATGTTTGGGTATCTCCTAAAAAACAAAAGCTTATCATGACCTATTGTTGCTGCCTTTGTTTGAGAAATCTGTGGATTATTACTAACACCTGCCATGCCTTTTCAAAGGTCATGCAGATGTCTGCTGGGGCATTATTTGATAATAAACAAAACTGCAGAAACAATTCAAAATAGTTTTCACAATCCTATCTGCTTCCTGAAAATAAGTAAACATTTCACTGTTTTCCAAGAAAACACAGGTGTGATTAAAATAAGAATATTTGTACCAACACCTTTCCATCTATTCTGGTCCTAAGTTTCAGAGTTCACAGTTCTTCTACAATTCTTCAAATCCTTTAATTAAAACTATGGTATTTTTGTGCATCTGCTCTTATCTGATTCTTTCAAGCAAGCTATCTGATAACTCTCATGCATTTTAATTATTCCACAAATGTTTGCATTAAAAATATTTATTATCTTTTATGGATCTTTATTTGGTTGCCTCTCAGGTATCTTAACTAAATCACCTTAGAAAATTCAGACTTTTGCACGGAGATATTTGAGAAAGGATTCAACACTTCAGTATTCATTTTATTTTATTTTGTCATTAATCAACTTATAGTCAATTTGTCTTTAAAGGAGAGTGATTCGAATTTCTGGTTTAGTTCCAACGTACAAAAACTGCGAAGTCATCTCTCTCCTCCTCACAACAAGAAAAAGCTAGACAAACTTACATCAGAGACTTTTCTCAAACCCATCAGGGAATTTAGGTCATATGACAAACTACCACCCCAATATCTAGAAAGACAGGTGCAGCCAGAGAGATATAGCAACTGAAATCTACTTACCTGGAGCAAAAGTGACTGGAGCCATGAAATAGTAGGAATACTTACATGGTTATTTTGATGAATTGGTGGAGGCTGAATGTGGATTAGCCTGAGAACGATAAGCTCCTGGAGGCCGTCACTTCTTCATGGGCTTTCCCTCCAGGAATCCTCCACCATCTCCTGTGCACCCCAGTTCCTGGTTTCCATGGTAAAGATCCTGCAAAGTTTCCTTCATGCCTCTGACAGTAACCATTGTGATACACTACCAGAGCTCTCTCTTTATTACTATGAAGGCCTACTCTCCAAGGAAAAGAACTTTGTCAGAGAGCAATTCTAAAACGTTAATTCCAGGTGAGGGAAGGGAATTCCTTTGCTCTCCAGCTCCCTCCAGTCTTCCTGACTCACCTAAGAGGAAAAAATTAAAACATATCAACAAGGATCAGGGACTCAAAAAAACAAATTGGGAACATGATAGCCAGGGAAGGGAAAAAAAGGTGTACCACTGGAAAAACACTTATGAAGTACACAACCTTGAGACACAAACCCCCTAAAACTAAGATTTAACTAAAAGGCTATAGAATACTACCTCTACCGCACATCTTATATCATACTCACTGGGTTCCAATGTGATAATAGTGAGTTACAGAGGAAAGAGCTGCAAAACACAGACCATCTCTGAAGAAGAGTTTTTACAGAAGCTTAAAGTCAAAAGGGGAGACAAAAACAAGGACATAAAAGGAATTTAAAGTTTCTGGTACCTATCTGGGTCTTTATATTTAAAGTGGATTCCTTGTAGTCAACAAAGAGTAGGGTAAAATTTTTAATCCACTCTGACAGTTTCTGTCTTTTAATTGGTGTATTTATCCATCCACATTTAAATTGATTAGTAAAACATTTGAATTAATATCAACCATATTTGTAACTGTCATCTATTTGTTACATTTGGTCTTTGTTTTTCATTCCCCCTCTTTATCTGACTTTTCCAATTTTAATTGAGCACTTATATGACTCCATCTTATCTTCTCTCTTAACATATATTATGCTTTAAAAAAATTTAGTGACTGTACTAGGGTTTACAATAGGCATTTTTAACTAGTCTAAATTCACCAAGAAATAACATTATATACCATGTTATATGTGATACTATCATTTTAAGAAAGTACTCCCAATTTTTCTCTCCTGTTCCTTGTGGTATTGCTATAATTTATTAAATTTATCTATATGCTGTAATTGCCCAGTGCATTTTTCTTTCATTACAGTAAGCAAAAAGTTATATTTTAGATCAGTTAAGAATAAGGAGTAGAAGATCTTTTATTTAATCTTCATTTATTCCTAGTCTGATACTCTTCCCTTTTTTAGGTAGATCTGAATTCAAATCTATATCATTTTCCTTCTACCTGATTATCTCAGGGAGGGTGTGCTAATGATAAGTCTCTTCAGTTTTTGTTTGCCTGGGAATTTCTTTATTTATTCTTTATTACTGAAGGATAATTTCACTGCATATAGAATTCTAGGTTGGTGGTTTTCTTTCAACATTTTAGATGTTTCACTCTACTCTCTTCTAGTTTGTATGGTTTTGGACAGCAAATCTATAATTCTTACCTTGTCCCTCTATAAATAGGTGTCTTCCAACTCTCTGGATTGTTTCTTCTAAGATTTTCTCTTTATCTTTCTGCACTTTGAATATGCTATTCAAGATTTCACCTTGACTTCTACTTTGTCTGATAGTGTTTACACACTTGCCCTCTATTTCTTAATATTTGCTTGATACATATTTTTTCTGGTTCTGTATTCTTAACCTTTCTGGGTCATTTTGTTTGTCTCATATTTCTTAAATATAGCATAGAGCTGGATTTTGTCTGTTTAGTCATTTTTAACTTTTCTTGTATTCTCAGAATATAATATGAAAATATAACCAATTCACACATATTATGATGTTTTTGAGATTATTTTGGATATTTTTCTTATTTTTTCATGTTTTTCTTCCACCACCTCCCATACTTATTCTTTGAATTTTTCAGGATGTCTTTTTCTCAGTCCTTCTCTCTCTGTGTGTATTTTAAAATCTGTATATATCTATTATTATGCTTTGAGTTATATGTGTTTAAGCTTCTATTTTCTTCCAGTATTTTGAATTAGTAACTATAAACTATAGCCTCTTTTTACTCCATTTTCTCCCACTCCACCACCTACTTCTTTGTCATAAACAGTGATATATTATTGTTTTTAATATTTTGGACTGTTGTGCAACTGGTAATCTTAACTATCTGTTTTGATTTTTTTTCCATGGTATTTTCTCACCACCATTTCTTATAAAACACATATTTTGGTTTTAGGTTTTTGTTTCTTTGTTTCAAAATCATACTCCTTTAAATATTTTAAATTGATCTGGCTTTGAACAAAGAATTCTATATCCATTATAAACTAGAATTCAAGAGTGAGGGCAAAATAAAAATAGAGAAATAATAACCACTTGAATATGTCTGAGTATAATAATAATTCTTTTTGTTTTCTTTAGTTACATTTATAAATTTATTTCCCATTTTATCTATTCTTCTGATTCAGTTGTTTTACTTTTTCAATAATATTTCACTTTTCTCATTGTTGGGATTTTGAGTTTGGAACCACTTTTTCACAGCATTGACTTTTCCCAAACATTTGTATTAGTAATCCAGTGTGAAAACATAAACCACATGAGTTACCATCATCATCATCATCATCATTGTTTTTATTATTTTATTTTGTCTTGCTTTTGTGATATATATATATGGTGAGTGCATAAAGTCTAAGAATTATAAACAGAGAGCACAATGGATTTTACATAGGAAGGTACCTGTACAGCTCCATGCAGATAAACATAGAATATATTTTCAGAACACTGCAAGTTTCCCACATGCTCTTTGCCTGACATGACTTGTAGAAGAAAACACTATTCTGACTTGTCAGCATAGATTATTTTTTGTCTATTTCTGAACTTAATACAAATTGAATAATCAAATAATAGATTCTGGTTTCTTTCACTCTAGGAAATGTCCGTAAGATTTATCCATGTAGCAGTTGTTCAACATTTTTAGTTGTTGTGTAGTATTCTGTTGGACGTACCTACTGCAATTTTTAATCCATTCTCCTAGGGGTGGAGTTGGAGGAGGATTTCCATGTTGGGGGGACACAGATCACCGAGGAGGAAGTGCTGCCTTGGTGGCTTTGTTATTTGTGAATGGACATTATGCTGCTGCCAGAGTGGAAAAAAATTGGGTGACAAGGACTGGAATAAGAAATGCAAAGGGAATTGCGTGTTGTGTAATGTCTGGCATTACAGTGTCTTTTCAGAACTCCATATTGGAAAATCCTATAAGGGAACTAGCTGGCAAGGGAGCTTTGTCATTTGGAGAGCCCTAGCCCCAACATCTTAAAGCACAGGATAGTGGATTGGGTTTCAGGTTGAGACAGAAGTATTTAGTATCCAGCACTGATGTCAGTAGACTGCTTCTAGTCATTGTTGGGGAGAGATAAGATATGGGGTTGAACAAGCTTGCTTCCCCATCTCTCAGAGTGATTGTAAGTGACTTCAGTGTCTCTCCTAATGTCTCGTTTGTCAGTACAACCTCTCTGGGGAACAGAATGCCATTCTTCTACCTCCTTTTGTTCTTCCTTTTATGGATAGGGTGTGATTCACAAAATTACATCAAATTGTGCTCTTTTATTTTCTTGAGCCCGCAAAACTTATACTACAACACTTCCCAGTAAGTCAGAGAACTTTGGAAGTCAGGATTGGTTTTACTCTGAAGACAAATGTCATTGCTTCTTCTGCTCAGTGTTAACAAAGGAAGAAGAATGGTTTGACTGACATTCTGTTTAAATTGCTAAGCTTCCTTCTGCCTTGTTTAATTGATGACTTCTGGATTAGAAATTTTCGGGGTATACTTTGGAAGAAAATTTCTTATCCTTGGTCTTCTGTACTGGGATTTTAGCTACACCAGTTTCCATCCTCTGTCTCTTATTTATTGGAATATGCAGTTCCCTTGAAATCATCCATTCTTGTCTTTTCAATATGTTCATGCATACACCCGTATGCATATTAAAATATTAACGGATTTTAGTAGGCAGGGGAAGTAGACATTTTGATTCAGATTATCATCTTGATGCATTTACTCTTCCTTAACTTGAAACTACAAATTATAGCTACAAAGGTTTTCCAAATCAACAGCTTTGTGAGTAGACTTTAACAATAAGAGCCCATGGATAAGAGAACACAGTGCTATTTGAATTATGGTATATTTCAGATTACGTTGGGTAAGTAAGGTTCTTGATAGAAATAAAAGCTTAAATTGAAAGTTTATAAATTAAACAAAAGCAAACTTCTTAGAATAAAGTAAACATGTTTTCAGGTATATTTATAACTGCCTAGGGCTTCTAATGCTTTGGGCTGATTTTATGAAATAGATTCTCAAAGCTACATCTCATAAAAGAGATTATCTTCTATTATACATGACTTCAGAGGATAGAAAAAGCAACCAAAAGAAGATTAATGATTTTCTTCAGTGAAGAAAAGCCTTGATAATTTAGGCTTAGGATAACACTAAACCAGTGGTTCTCAGTTTTTTTGCATCAGAATAACCTGGGGGGGCTTGTTAATACACACGTTGTTGGGCACCTGTCTGTGGGTTTTCCATTCCATTCTGAGGTCGGGGGTGACACTGAAATTGCATTTCTGAAAGTTCCCTGGTGATACTGATGCTGCTATCTGGGGACTTCACATGGAGGACCACTGCTGTAAAATAATCTTGCAGAATATATAATGTAAAACTAAACATAAAAGGTTTTGTATACTTAGAAATATGTTAGATATTATCTAATTAGGCTTAATATTACCCTACCTACATGTATACCTATGTGCCTGTTCTCTCACATCAGCATCATTCCCTGATGACCTTTTAAAGTTTCAACCTTAGAAAGCATCTGAGGGAGATCCAATGATCAGTTAGTAGACTGAATAAATGAAAACACAATCCATACACTCTAAAACTATAGAAAATATAGTGAATAAAAAAGCACCATTATTGTTTTATTCATATACAATCATTTTTTCTCTCTCTATTTTTTTCTGTGCCTAGAATCATTATTTATAAAGTCCATGCACATGCCACTTCCGAGAGTCTGAAAGGAGGAAAGATTAGGAAGTACGTGCAGAATGCAAACAGCAACCATGAAAAGAGTGGACATTAATTCAAAGTGGTCTATTCTTAATAGTTTTACTAATAGAAGTAAAGGGTTTTTTTTTTTTTTATTAAAAGGGATCTTTTTCATTTTAAAATGAATGTGGATATTATGTTTTATGTTAAAAATGTCAATGATCACTCATGAATGCTTAGAGAGAAATGTTTTAAGACCTATTGTGGGACAAATCAGGTTAATTCATAGCTACCCTCAAGGGCTGCTTTTAGAGCCATGCATAACTATGAGAAGATTTTTGTCTGTGCCAGTTGGGGTCCAGTTACTTGATTATCCAGTGACCAGAGAAGGGGAAAATCCTCAGGTTTGGAGAGCAAAGCTTTATGTTTTGAGGAAGAAGGACAAAGCAAAAACTGAGAGGAGAGGAGATGGAGAACGAATAACTTGTGACTGGGTGGCCTTAGGTAGGAAATAGTATTGTCTAGTAATAAGTATCACTTGAGAAATTAACAGCCTCTTCCACTCTTCTTCCAAAGAGGGATTTGGAAGAAATTAATAGAGATCGTCATTCCTTTTAACAAAGAATGTCACCACTACAACTTGTAAAGTTCTTTTGTGTCCCTGTCAACCCCCAGAAAGAGCAGGAAGGAGTGATTGTCTCAGTTAAATAAATCTGTTTTTCTTCATGTAAGTACAGAGTTTTACCAAAAGAGAAAATTTGTTTTCGTTAATTTATTAGCTTTTATTCCTGCAGGAGAAAAGGAAGTGGTTTTAATAAGTTAACTTATAAAGCAATGTGGAGGGCTTTAGTACTCAGTGGTAGAAATATTGGGAAATGCCAAAGAGAGAGACTCATTAATACACCCCATAGAACTGGGGCGTAACAACCACTATCTCCATATTTATGCTTCTCATCATCCCAACACCTGACCTCTAACTAAAAGTGAAACAAGGTTACAGTAATTAGTTTTTAATTGAGACCGCATTTTAAAAAATGAAACTTTGTTAAGGGAAAAGAGGAAGAAAAGTGCTTAAAGAATATGGTGTCTTCCTGTGGAAGAAGTCCAGTTTTCCCAAAGGAGAGCAGTAAAACTGGTGGTCTAAGAACTGAAGGAGAATGTTATTGGTGAGGCAGGAAAGTGAGTCAGGAATGAAAGGAGGAAATGTCCGTCCGCCAGAGACTTCTTCAGCGTGAAAGTGTAGGCATTTAAAAAGGGATTAATTCCTGTATAGTTGCAAGTGAAATTCCAAGATACCTAGTATTAAATTGTCCTTTCTATATGAGAATTAGTTTCTTTTCTTTAGAAAAGAGTCTTGCACAGTTAGTCCTGAGGAGGCTAAGGGGAAAAAGTAGAGAAGATAAAGGGGAGCTATTTATATTCAATCCTCCCAGCTCCGGGGACACAGAGGGAGGTCTGTGCCTCTATTACTGTCACAGATTGTGATTACTAAAAGCAAGAAGACTGAGAAAGATCCACCGAGAACAATCTGTGGTCTTAAGGGAGGGCTCTTTTAGGGAAAACATTCATGGGAGATAGTGAAAGAATGTCTTTTGATTGTCCCAAAAATGTATCCAGGGGTTCCCCTGAGTCGGGCCTCAAGAAACTCCTGGGAGAAATAGAGTTTTCCAAGATGTATGCGTGAGTGTGCATGTGTCCTGCATTCTTTCCTGGACCTGGGGCACACTTTATCAAGGATCTTAGCCTAATTGGGGAAATACAGAAAAGGAAGTTAGGGCACTGCAATACAGAAAAATGAAAGTTAACTTTATTGGGATAAAAAAGAAATGGGAAACATTCTGCTTCTATTGTTTAAATCATTGCTAAGTTGGCAAAAAACAAAACAAACTAAAAAGCCAAGACCTGAATTGTGAACAATAAGCAAACATAAAACTAGAGTTACAGCTTTGCAGGATATAAGACTAAATCTGGGGTCAGAGGCAATGTGTAAGAGCCAGTTCTCAGATGCCTGCATTAACTAGGACCCATGTAGCATGCTAAAATGCTTCCCATCGGTGCCCATTCACTCCCAGTCAAAAGAAAACCTAAAGTGCTCTTGGAATAAATTTAGTTTCTTAGCAATGCCACAAATTGGGTATAATCTAATATATAGTACCAGTGTAAAAAAATAGATATATCTACCATTTAAGAATATGCCTTATAAATGAGTTTCAGCAAAATCTATAGATTTAGATCTTTAAAGACTTTAGATTTTGGAATTATATAAAGAATGTAAGAAAGCTAAATCCAATCACTTAAAGATAGAATTAAAATAAGCAAGCAAAAAGAGAATTGTCAATTGGAGCACGGAAGTGAAGAAATAAATCAGAATAGAGGGCAGAAAGACGGTGTGATAGAAATATGACGTGAGCTTAGCAATATGGAGGATAAGCAGGGAGATGGGACCTAGGATTGGGAGGAGCACATGGTGAACTTCAAAGTCATCATTGATGTTCTAGCTTTTACACTTGAGGGTTCACAAAGGTTCATGATAATATTATTATCACAGAATATTCAATCTGTAACAGCACAGTATTCTCTCTCTTTCTTGCTTGCTCTCTTGCCTCCTCTCTCCTTCAATCATTATAATAAAGCAAGAAGGCGTAGACATTCTTTTTAAGGAATCTTAAGATTGTTCATTGTTAAATGCATTCTTAGAATATATGTGTAAGACAAAGGAAGAAAAATGACCGTAAAATATTAAAAGTTAAGCCAAAAATTTAATTCTGCAGAAGGTGGTTTAATTTTCTTGATTTTTCATTGATTTATTTCACAAGAATTTATTGAATACCTACAGTAGCCAGACAGTATTCTAATTACTCGATATACAAAAGTAAATGGAACAAGTCCCTAGAAGATTACCTTCTAGGTTAAAAAAAAAAGAGAGGGACAATATAAAAAAGATGAAAAAATGTATAACGAGCTATAAGAGAGTGTAAGTCTTATAGAGAATAAATAATTATAAAATGAATTGGGTATTGGGAGGGTATATTAGTCTGCTCAGGCTGCCATAACAAAATACTGAAGACTGGGTCCTTAAAGAACAGAAATTTATTTCCCACAGTTCAGAAGGTTGAAAGTCCGAGATGAAGGGGTCAGCAAGGTAGGTTTTATTCAGAGGCCTTTTCTCTTTGTTTATAGGCAGTCACCATCTCTCTGTGTGCTCACATGGCCTCTTTTTTGAGCACTTGCTAAGGGAGAGAGAGGGGGAATGCTCTCTGGTGTCTCGTCCTATAAAGTCACTAATTTCATCATGAGAGTACCACCCTCATGATCTCATCTAACCCTACTTACCTCTCAAAGGTGCCATCTTTAAATATCATCACATTGGGGGGCAGGGGGAGGGTTAGCATTTCAACATAGAAATTTAGGGGAGATACAAACATTCAGTCCATAACAGAGGGGGACATCAGTAATGTTACTTTAGGAAAAATGAGTCCTCTGGTTCTTTCAGGATTCAACCAGATGTCAAATAATATATTACCAGATATTATTTCTCAATTCCACCATAGAAAAAGTATATTTACTCTAACATGTTAGAAATAAATATTTTTCTTTATTTCTTTATTATGTTCAGAATGCTTAGCAAACCTAATGACGGTATCTTCCAAAAATGCCTCATCATAAAAATAAATATATTGATATATATATATATAAAAATATATATACAAACATTCATTTTTCTTTATGTTTTCATTTTAAAATGAGGAAGAAAAGAGTACAGTTAAATTTAATATGAATATATATGTTTTACTTCATCACACCTATGATTCTTATGAAGCTGTCATGACATCTGAGATTTGTATATCTATTTACTATAATTTACTAAGTCATCAAGAGTTACACAGAAATCAGTGATAAAGTAGACTGAAATCAAATTGTAATAGATGTTCCCTATTTAAAGTTTTATAATACTTACCATAAAATGCTGCTTACAGCACAGAAATATGTTTTTCAGATAATGACATTGAAAAGAAATAAGAGAAAAAAATTTGGCTAAGATGATGTTACTTGTGTGGTTGTATTAGATTTTGGATTTCCTTTAATTTCAAATTTCAGATTTGGTGTTCAAGGACCTTGAAGTCCAGGCAAGGAGAGGCCAAATAGTCTCCTGCTTCAGAATGTAACTAAATCCTCTAAAAAATAGAAGGTGCCATCCCATGATCTTAGATCAGGAAAAATAAGACAGAGAACAAGACACCAAAAAGGTAGATGAAAGTAACTTGTCAGCATATAGGCAGCCAAGAGTGGATTCACTCTCCCTTGCCTAGATCTTACCAGCAGGATTAGTTCTATTTTTTTTCTCCCTGACAAGAACATTTCTCTTCAGTTCAGAGAATCCTAATGTTTGCAACAGTAAAAGAGCAGGGCAGAAGGGACTTTTTTTTAAGAAAAGTTTTTCCTAATTTTTAAAATGTATGTGCTGTTGAAGCGTGATTAATCCCTAAGAGAGCACTTCTTTTTGTGGCATCATAAACAAATCAATTAGGTAAGTACATTATCTTGATAATAGACCTGGCTACCACTTATTGGGCACTTGGTATGTACTAGACACAGCGTCACATATTTTAAATGCATTTGCATTTAATTTTCTCAAAAATTCAATGTGTAAATATTATTATTCTCATTTTGAAGGTTATGAACCAAACAATTCAAGATTTAGGGGTGTTAATTATAATGCGCAAGATCACATCGCTAATAGTGCAGTTGAAATTCAAATGCATTTTCAAAAAACCAACTTTATTTTGGGGACATTTTAAGTTTATAGAAAAATTGAGCAGAAAATTCTCTCCCAGTTACCACTATTAACTTTTTCATTAGAATGGTATATTTGCTATAATTGATGAGTTAATATATTACTAACTAAAATCCATAGTTTACATTAGGGTTCACTGTGTTGTACATTCTGTGGGTTTTGACAAATGTATAATGAAATATGCCCATCATTATAGTATCATATAGCCTAGTTTTACTACACTAAAATCCTGTGTGTCCCACCAATGCATACTTCCTTCCTTCCCCTGGAATTCCTGGCAACCACCTAAGTTTTTTACTGTCTCCATAGTTTTGCCTTCTCCAGAATTTTATGTCGTTGGAATCATACAGTATATACCCTGTTCAGATTGGCTTCTTTCACTTAGCGGTATACATTTAAAGTTCCCGCATGTATTTTCATGGCTTAATAGTTCATTTCCTTTTAGCAATGAATAACATTTCATTCTCTGGATGTATTACAGTTTACTTATTTATTCATCTATAGAAGGACTCTTAGTGCTTCCAAATGTTGGCAGACATGCATAAAATTGTTATAAACATCCATGTGCAGGATTTTCTGTTGACGTAAGTTTTTAGTTCATGTGGGTAAAAACCAAGGAGCATGATTACTGAATCATATGGAGTTTGTTTAGTTTTGTAAGAAACTGCCAAACTGTCTTCCAAAGTGGCTATGCCATTTTGCACACCCATCAGCAATGAATGGGAGTTCCTATTGCTCCACATTTTCACCAGCATTTGGTGTTATCAGTGTTTTGTATTTCGGCCCTTCTAATAGATGTATATCTCATTGTTTTAATATGCGACTCCCTAATGACATGTGACCTTGATGATTTTTCAGATGCTTATTTGCCTTCTGTCTATGTTTTTTGGTAAGCTCCCTGTTCAGATCTTTTGTCTATTTCTTAATTTGGTTGTTTGTTTTCTTATTGTTGAATTTTAAGAGTTTTCTGTATAGTTTAGATACTAGTCTTTTATCAGGTATATGTTTTGCAAATATTTCTTTCTCAGATTTTGTCTTGACTTATTCTTAACAGTGTCTTTTGCACAGAAGTTTTAAATTTTAATATAAGTCCAAGTTACCGATTTTTTCATTCATGGTTGTGTTTTTGGTTTGTCTAAAAAGTCATCACCCAACACAAAGTCACATAGATTTTCCAAATATACTTTCGTTAATGAATCTATAGATTAAAAATGTAAATAAGTTATTTCTATCCGTCTTGAATTTTTTTTAATTTAGTTTTTATGTGCTGTTTCTCTTTGAAGTTTATATTATATATTTTAGGCTGAATTGAGAAATTTGAGCGTGTATAAAATCTGCTACAGATGATGTGAAAATATTTCAACTAAAATTTTGGGAACATTCCTACCAAAATATCAGAAATGTAGTTTATATTGAAGGACTAAGAAAACACATAAAAGAATAGAGAAGATTCAAAAGAAATATGTTAAAATATTATGATTTTCTTTCTCTAGAGCTATGTTTACCAATCTATATGAACTGGTGTTTTCCTGGTATATTTCAATCCAGGGTGTGCATTAGGAAGAATATCACCTTCCCAGACTCTCCTGGCTTGGAATAGCCTAAGCTATCTGTAAGTACATTTCTGACAAACACTTGGAGAGTTGATCCTAGCTGGAGGGTTGATCCCAGCATATACATTGAAGTTTTGGGATGTTCACAATTGTCTGTGAAAGTTCACAACTCCTACAATACAAAGGAAAAATAATTAAAACTTCAGTCCCCGGCTTCCCTGGTGGCGCAGTGGTTAAGAATCCACCTGCCAATGCAGGGGACACAGGTTCGAGCCCTGATCTGGGAAGAACCCACATGCCATGAAGCAACTAAGCCCGTGTGCCCCAACTACTGAACCTGCACTCTAGAGCCCATGAGCCACAACTACTGAGCCTGTGTGCCACAACTACTGAAGCCCGCATGCCTAGAGCCCGTGCTCCGCAACAAGAGAGGCCACTGCAGTGAGAAGCCTGCACATGGCAAGGAAGAGTAGCCCCCACTCGCCGCAACTAGAGAAAGCCCGTGCACAGCAACGAAGACCCAATGCAGCCAAAAATAAAGTTAAAAAAACAAAAAACAAAAAAACTTCAGTCCCTACTGTATCTTATATATGGCGTAGATATTCCATCACCTTCCCCAAAAGATAAACAACTCAATTCCAGTGAAAACTGTGTTCAAAAAAACTGAAAAAGAGGTGATGACTTATGGAGGTGGTTCCTCATAAGGAGAAACTGATTTTTTTCTCGTAATGAATATGTATTATTCAATTACCAAACTGTTCTGAACAAAACAATAGCTATGAGATAATTACGTACTTGTGGTTTTGCAATACAGTTTGAAATGTCCTCTAGGTTCTCAAATAATTTTCTCTGTAAGAAGAAACAGACTTATCTAGTGTTCAAGTCCAAAGCACTCTTCAAATACTACATGCTGTACCATTTAGAATTTATGTAATATTAAGGGATCTTACTGAGCTGGAAAATAGAGAGATGCTCTTTTTTTCCAATTTGTTCTTCACTCATTTTCCAGTCTAGTAGCAAAATACTGCTCGGAAAGTGAAAGTCAGTAAAAATGCTGTAGGCTGTTCATGGTTTCCATTGGGAAGAACTAGTAGAAATACTTGAAAAAATTTATAAAGTTCTGAGGCAAGGGCATCTTGGTGTCAAAAGTAAAATCTTTTTTAAACTGCTTTTGCAAAGTAACTGTAAATATGCTCTCTCCAGATTGAAAACATGTGAGATACGTTGCATAAATTGATTGAAAAAGCACAATATTATGCAAATTTTTCTAAATTAAGTTCATGGTTCAGTGATCTAAGCACCCCACCAAAAAATTAAAAGACGTTCTAAGGAATTCTGAATCTAATGATATATCAGTGAATAACTGCTGGATAGGGCCTTGGACAAGTCAGATAATCTTTCTAGGATCTACATTTCTTTACAGCTCAATTTCTTTTCAGCTATAGCCATGCTCTGACTTAATGAAACGGAATTAAGTGAACATCTTAGTGAGCAATTCTAGGGAGTGGGAAAGTGTGCTTCTCAAACAAAGCATACTTTGTTTGGAGAGAGGGACTCTTGGCCCCTCCCCATCTCCCCTGTAGTACAGCCATCTACTGCAGACAACTAGGCAGCTCTCTTCTCCAGACCCAGAACATACTCCAGTCAGGGTATCAGGACAATCAATTCAAAAAGCACTCTGCATTACTTGGTACTGAGATACTTAGGGACTGCGTAAGTTATTTTTCTGAAAGAAACTATTTTATTGAATAAAGCTGAATTAAGTAGTATGTCATTGATAGAAAGAGTTAAAATAGCTAGGAAAACCACTTAATTTATACTTACGGGGCAACTTGCATTAAACAAAGATCAACATTTTAAAAAGTCATATGTTTTAACACAGTCTCCAGTCTGCATTTTTCTACACGGTTTATATACTGCAGTGTATTTTTGTAAGTTGAAGTAGGTTGAAGGGTATTAATCTTTTTGTTTGTTTTGATTTGTTGTAATTTGTTAAGTCAAGGTTTTCTTTTAATGCATATTTCTTGTGACATAATTAAACATAAATGTGAATAACAGTGATTCCAATTTCAGAACCGTTTGGTCATCAATCCAAACCTCAAGCTTATATCCCTATATAATCACTCACCAAATAAAGAAAAACAACAAAAGGAAACCTGTTTCTATGAAAACAAAATGAAGTACAGTACAACACACCTTAAGTTATCTTTACCCAGTTTAAGTTACTGTTTTCCACCACCTCCTATAAGACTGAGGAGACAGGTCACATACTGATCTTGGATGTATGTACAGTTCTACTGATAGAGCTTAAATGCCATTCTGTGAATTAGCTAAGACTTATTAACAACCCCTCTTTCTGCCTATATAGAGCAATTATATATGATACTATTAGCGGTATCAATTAAGACAGATAAAGTAATAGCCTAATTGAATGCATGAGGAATCTAATGGCTTTGCTTTCCTTGATAATGGATTGCACTCTATCCTGAAGTACAATAAGCCAGACACAGGATCAATAGAATTTTATGCTTAGGAAAACTACTAGCCTGAAAGATGCCAATACCTAATTTAGGACTCATCATACAGATTTTTAACTTAATGAAAATATGCATAAAATTAAACAGTTATTTCTGAAACCAAAGTTCATGTCATTTCATCCCCAAACACTGAAGCTTTAATTTTTTTTATTTCTATGTATGAATAGTCCATCTTATAGCTGTAATATTCAATTCAAAACTTTTGTTTTGTGTCTTGCTCTTTATGACGTTTTTTTAGTTTCTATAAAGTGAACTTGGGCATGGGCAAGTCAATGCACCAACATTCCAATAGTTGCATAACTCAATTACCCATAAAAATATCTGAGGAAAAATGTGAAGTTATTGTAACTTGCCTGAGCACTCCCCTGGTGAAAGTTAAACTTATTTTGGTGGAGAAACAAACTGTATTTTGCAGAGCTTGTGAGAATATAGTGTCTCATATCAATCACAGCCTTGCATTCAAGTATAAAGCAGCCTTGGGAAAGCTTCGGGCTTCTAGGTATTTTCCAATATTCTTGATAGAGGCAATTCTGGGAAAGCAGAAGGGATGACAAAAGGAATTCAAGTGAAATTTATGTAAGGCAACGCACTGAGATGAAGCTAGAGGTTTTTAAGCAACTGTAGAGTGAACGAGCTTTGCCGCAGTCCAAACTTTAACGAAAGCTTTGTAAAACTCATAAGCTTTGCTTCGTTTTTTTTTGTTTGTTTTGTTTTTAAATTTTGTAGGCTGGAAGTTTGAGATCAGGGCGCCAGCAAGGTTGCATTTCAGTGAGGACCCTCTTTTTTTTTTTTTTAAACTTTGGGTTTATTTATTTATTTATTTATTTATTTATTTATTTATTTATTTATTTTTGGCTGTGCTGGGTCTTCGTTTCTGTGCGAGGGCTTTCTCTAGTTGCGGCAAGCGGGGGCCACTCTTCATCGCGGTGCGCGGGCCTCTCATTATCGCAGCTTTGCTTCTTATACTTCTCTCATCATCTCAGTGAATAACAGGATACACCAGCATGGTAGTGATTGCACAGGAAAGAAAGATAAGAGGCTCCTTGTGAGGATAGGTTTTATTAAGCAGTCACAGTCCACATGTGTACCAAATAATGACATGGAGACTTTTGGTCTCCAAGCACAGAACCAGTGCTCTCACTTAGTATACTATAATTTAAATTTAGATACTCATATTGTAGTGGAATGTGGGGTAATGGGCATAGTCAAACACAATTAGCTGGGAGTGAAAATTGGTACAAACTTTCTGGAGAGCAATTTGGTACCATGTACTAACATGCAAAGTGCACACAATTGTTGACACAGCTATTCTATTGTAATTACTTTATGCGATTTACTTTTATATATTCATAAAAGTTTTCCAAGATGTATTATAATGTAGATTAGCTTGAAATAGCAAAATTAGGATACAGTTGAAATGCTAATAAATTAACAGTGATTAAGTAAACTATGGTACATGTACATGAGGTATATCTGCATGTGCTGATATGGAATATATATTCAAAATATATTGTTATAATTAAAAACTGAAGTACAGACAAGATATAGTGTATGATCCCATTGTAAAAATAAAAGTTATGAGCAGAAGATAAAAAATAGAGGGTGGGGGACTTCCCTGGCAGTCCAGTGGTTAAGACTTCGCCTTCCAATGCAGGAGGTGCAGGTTCGATCCCTGGTCAGGGAGCTAAGATCTCACATGCCTCACGGCCAAAAAAACCAAAAAGCATAAAAAAAACAGAAACAATATTGTAACAAATTCAATAAAGACTTTAAAAATGGTCCACATCAAAAAAAAAAAAAAAAAAAAAAAAGAGGGTGGGAAGATGTGGCTTATTTTTCTGGAGATAGATGCAGGAATCATTTAAAGCAAGTGAACTTTATTGCTAAGGATTATATTCTCTTCTGGTTACCTTTTTAATCACATCAATATGCAACTTTTTAACAATATTACAATATTCTCATGGGATTGTGGGCTAGTATTTCTAATGTACACATTTTTTTGAAAAAGAAAATAATATATAAGTATTCATAAAGTAGCTATGTTAAGATAAATGTTTATTTTCACATAATGTGATAAAATAGATTTTTATCTATTTAGTATGTTTTGGTAACAAACCCATCTTTAATTATGTAAGCATCTTTGTGAGCATGATTCTTACCTAGTTTAGAAAATTTCAATCCTGAGATATTTGACCATTGTGAGTCTTTGAAAAACAGAAAATAAATCCTTGTTTATCAAAACTACAATAATAACTATTAGGATTATTTTGTTAAATAATTTTAATAAAAGTCAATGCATAACATTGTTATACTAATCAAATAATCATTTGGACCCCTACATATTGTAAAATATGTAGTATTATAAAATGGATTTAAAGATATATAGGTCAAATGCATTTTGAAATTACTATAAAATTATTAGTAGTAATTTTGAATATTAAATCCATAAAAAACATTAAATGAAATGATGATACTACTACCAAAAATAAATATTTAAGCATTTATTGAGCTGGCAATCAGACAGTGAGCTACGCACTTTAAATACAACACTGTGGAACTAAGATGGAAAACATTCTCAAAGCAACCTGGTAGAAAGAAAAACTAGAACTTTAAGAATAAGAGATGCTAAAATTAAAATAGGGATTAAAACCTCATGGAATTAGTGTGCTTTTCATTAGTGACATGTTCTGCATCTGTTAGCAATATATCATGTTTATTGAGGTTCTATCAGCACATGAGGCAAGCAGCATAGAGGACAGTCTTTGATAAATAGTTGACTAGCATTTCTGAATCATCAAGTCTATCAGGCAGAGTACATTACAGACAGTGTTTCACACAGTTAAATCCTCAATTAGAATCTGAAAATCATCTCTGCTACCCTAACGTGGAAGATTTAATGCTTTCATAATGGAATAAGTTTTTATATTCTTTGCCTTTCCTCTTTTATCATATCCTAATAAAAAAAACCTTACTTGATCATTGAGATTAGCCTTCCTTGTATTTCAAAATATAATAGTGCCATTTTTAGAACTAGAATATGTATTTGGAAAACTCTATTAACTGTGTTGACCTACCTGCTTTAATTTGTCAGACTGATAATATAAAGCTTAAGTGAGTATTTTAATTTCATAGAAATTTTAATAAAAATATTATCAGAAATTTAATCTTGATAGAAAAAAAAGTCTCCTTGTAAAAAGATATTTTATTGCTGAGCACCCAGTACAAAGGATGATACACAGAATAATTATATAAGAGCAATTTTGTTCCCCTGTTATAGCACTTAAGCACATAACACATATATAAAAATG
The DNA here is from genome assembly GCF_965194805.1 of Balaenoptera borealis. NCBI lineage: Eukaryota > Metazoa > Chordata > Mammalia > Artiodactyla > Balaenopteridae > Balaenoptera > Balaenoptera borealis. The sequence continues at coordinate 125,473,172 of NC_138861.1, read as the reverse complement.
CTCTTTTTACATAAGAAGTTCTTATTTAATGTTTAAGGAAATTTAAAATATATGGCAAACCATAAATAAATAAAAATTTAAAAATTACTCTTCAATCCATTCTAAAAGTCCTATGAATTTTTAGCATTAATCTTGACAGAAGAAAAATCCTTCAATATTAACTAAAAGTTTTGCAACAATCTGAGGAGTGTTTATTCAAGAAATATGGCTGAATCTCAGAATAGTGATCTTCATGGCATTTTAACCTGCCCTAATTCTATCTTTCTGTCCCCAACTCTGTGATAGCCTTAAAAACCAAGACCTCCCAACAATAACTTTGAAAACCAGTTGTCAAGCAGTCCCTTAAAGGGGCAGAACAAGTTTGGAGCTCCACAAAAGCTCTACCCTCAGATTTTTTTCACTGTTTTACCTATCCAGCAGCTTGCTGAAAAGCTTCCTTCTCAGGACTTGTCTTTATTTCATCTGGTTCAGAGCTTACTCTGTGCAGAAATCTTATTCCAAAAGCATTTGCTGAAAACAATAAGTGGCAATTGTTTAATATCACAGCTGCCTGAGGCATCTTTACCAGCTGGGGCTGTCAAGAGACTGACCAAAAAACTTAAAAGGAAAATCATGGGAATCAGATATCCATAGGACATTCTGAAAAGATAAGGCAAATTCTAGGGAATATCTAAAGGGCCATGTATATACAGAGGGTATTGCACTTACCCAGGAAAGACTTGTAAAGCCTTAATTTAATATCTCTAGCCAACTTTATCTCAATGCAAGCAGAAAATGAAATATAAGACAGAAATAAAAGCTGCCTGCTGGAGTATTGAAGACATAGCCAAACACACACACACAGCCCCTTATCAAAGACCGGAAGTCTTATTAATTCAAGGTATTTAAGGAGATCTCTGTCTAATAATTATGTGACCATTAAGCTAATCAGACGGAGACTTCAGTGACCACATATGACAAAGTATAAAGATTTAAAGACTAGTTCAGAAGTCTCTAAATAAACAAACAACAAGAATAACAATGATAATCCCTGGGTGAGATAATGCGATGGGGAAGTATCTGATTTTCAGAATTGCTACATTGCATTTTTCATACATGTATCTGTTCCAAAAATGTATAAAGGACACTCACAAGCCAGAAATAGCAAAAAAAAAAAAAAAAAAAAAAAGAACATAAATAGACGTCCTCTAAATAAGATATAGAAATGGCCAATAAGTACATGAAATGTACTCAATATCATTAGCCACCAGGGAAATTCAAACTGAAACAAGATACTGTTTACATGCACTGGCATGACTATAATTAAAAAGACAAATAATAAAATGGGTTGGTGGTATTGTGGAGAAATTTGAAGCCTTATGCATTCTTAATGGGAATACAAAATGGTTCAGCCTCTTTGGAAAATAGTTTGACAGTTCTTCAAAAAAAAAAATAAACATAATTATCATATGATCCAAATACTCCGTTTCTAGATAAGAGAATTGAAAGAATATGTTCACACACACACACACAGCTTGCATGTAAATATTCGTAGCAATATTATTCATAATAGCCAAAAGTTAAAACAACTCATATGTTCATCAACTGATGAAAAGATAAATAAAATGTGATATATCAATAAATCGATTTTTTTGGACATAAAAAGGAATGAGAATGGTATTAGAAACCGAAATCTAGATATCAGGAGTGCTCATCATTATTGAATTGTTGCTATTTATTCTTTCAATACACAGAGCTTGGAAATATATGTAACATGTTGTGCATGTGTGTGTGTATGTGTGTGTGTACATACACATTTATTTCTATTATCTCTATACCTATACCTATAGCAATATACTAAAATCCTTAAGTTCAGGCAAATATCTTCAATGTCAGTCCAGTACTACAGGGTTCATTTCAGTTTATTCTCTTCTCTTATTTGTAACTCTTTTATCCAAAAGTGAGAAATCCGTCTCCTATAATTATCTATTATTTATACTTACTTGATCAATGACTAAAACGATGTTGTATAGGTGGCAGCCATCCACCCACCAATCCCAGCATAAAGATATTTCCCACTTCACTTTTGTTCTAACATCATTGCTGGGCCACTACTATCTTCACCTCCTGCCCAAATGACCTCTTCACCCAAATGATGCTTCAACCCAGCATGACATGCTGCCAACACATCCTCCCTACCCACAGAGCACCTTCTTACTCTACACAAACTTCAACACTGTTCAGCTTTAAACACCCCCATGGTTCCATCTTTCTCACCATACTGGTGTTGCCTTATCCCATGCCAGGCCTTCATTGTCACCTTGCTTCATAATTGCTTTCCTCACCCCACTTGGGCTCCAATGTCCTACTGTAGGACTCCTACATACCATAGATGCCTTTCTCACACTCCTTGATCTCTGACACACAAGACTGGTCATTCTCCCACCCAAACGTTCCCCTCACCCTGCTTTGGCTCTGAAATTTCCCTGCAGATCCATCACTGCTCCCCCACCTACTGAATGGCTATTCTCCTTACTCTGTTCCAGCTAAGACAGTCCCCACTGGGTCACCATAGCTGTCCCTCACTCTTCTCACATGATAGACATCTTCCTTGATCTCCGTAAAACAGACTTAATCTATAAGGAAGGGAAGGGAAAAAAATGGAAGGAGAGGTGAACAAAAAGGCAAGTAAGAAGAAGAGCTATAACTTCCTTACCAAATTTTCACCATATATTTGGAACATCTTATTATGTTTATAAACATGTGTCAACATATTTTAAATATTTTTATAATATTCTGACATATTGACCTATAATAATTTAGTAATTTTCCAATTTGAGGTATGTATTTATTTCCAATTATTTTTCACAATTAGAATTTCAAAGAGGTCAAATAATTGTATTGTTTTTAGAGCTTTAAATTGTTTTCCTGAACTTTTGGGGTTATTTGTATTTCACCACCTGTATGTAAGAAAACATTTTCTCCTTGTCTTCGCTTGACATTTTGGTTTGGGACATTATTTATTGTATAATATGAGAGATAAAATGTAGCATCTCATTTTATTTTGTCTTTGGTTACTAGCAGGATTTGTTATTGTTTTATATGCATATTTATCATTTGCATTTTTAGTCTTGTGAATTTATTGTGTATATCCCCAAATCATCTTCCCTATTTTGTTTTATTCTATTCATTAATTTTCATGTGTTCCTTAGACAAGATAGATAGGTAAATAGGGTTATAAGATTAACAAATGCTTAACTTTTTCCTACCCATGTTTAGTGTGAATATTTTCTGAATTCAGTTTTTGCCATTTCTATAAGGCTTTGGTTATAAAAATATTTTATTTTTTAAGTAAATATTTAAAAGTAATATATTTTATGATTTATATCTGTGATTTAAATTTCTAAAATCCTTCCTTATCATATGAACTTATATAGACATATATATATTACCTAAAGTTTTTCTAGTTCTTTTATCATTTCTTTTCAAAATATAATTCTTATTGATCTAAAATCATTTTGGCATTGAGTACAAGTAATTATTCATAAAGCATTTATCAATTAATGAATTACTTAAATTGCAAAACACTGAGGCGTATTTCTACTATATTTCATTTGTCAATTTCTATGCCAGTTTAATGTGTTATTATAATGCATATTAATATGCTATAGAAAAAATCCTCTTCCATTAATTTTTTCAGAATTTTCTGGTATTCTTATGCATTTACTTTACAGAAGAATTTTAGAATGATTTAGTCATTAAAATATTGTACTCACAACTTGATTGGTATTGTGCTAAATATGCATATCGATTTTGGGAGGATGTATGATTATCCTCTGTAAGACATTCAGCCAAAATTTCACTTGTGGCCTTCAATTTTTATTACTTTTTAAATTTGTAAATCCTGTGGATTTCTTATTAAATTCAGCCCTTGTTTTATGTTTTTGGTTACTTTGATAATAGACATTTTTCCTTTTTAGTTTTTACCACATTTTTCTTAGCATATCAAAAAGACATTGATTTTTTTGTACTCCTTTTGCAATGCTACAAGTCATCTTAAATTCTAAAAATTCTCATGTTTTTTCAGTCAGATATATAAATGTCTATTTTAAAGTGAAAATATGCTTGGTATATATGATTTTTCTTTTGTTTGGTAACCTACATTTTTAAAAAATTATTTCATTATTGACTAAATAATATGTAGTATTTTGCATAATTTTATCACAAATAAAAGTGATCTTTTCACTTCTGAGTATATTTAAAAAAAAACTTTTTAAGTGCATTCTCTTTACTAGTAATAATCTATCTTACAGAAGAACAAACTTCATGATTTCCCTAGTTTTCAACATTTGGTTAATATCCTTTTGTTTCTTTTCTCTTTAGCTATTGAAATAATTATGTAGAAGATAGCAGTGAAGATTGTATCTTTAAAGTTAGATAATTCTGAGCATGAAACCCAGAGCAATAATTTACTTGTTGTGTGATAGACACATTCTTCAATTAAGGATATTAAGAAGGAAGTACCCAATAGGATGCTTGAAAAGATTAAATGAGGTCGTGCATGTAATGTGCTTAGCAGCATGCCTGCCATGTAGTAAATGCTAAATTAAATACATACACATACAGGAAAAGACAAGAAAAAAGTGAAGACCACATGGGGACAGCTTCCTAGAAGTTAAATTAAGGAGTAAAACTTCATAAACATATTTAAGGAATTGAAATATTACTTTAAAAACAAAACTGTTTGAGATAATTTAAAATGTTTTTTGATGTAATGCAGTTATAAGAAATAATGCAGAGAGATTCTGAGAAATCTCTACCCAGTTTCCTCTAATGGTGATATCTTTCAAACTATAGTACAGTATCACAAAAAGTATATTGACATAGATTCAGTTGAGATACAGAGCATTTCCTTCACCACAAGGACCCCTCCCATTATCCTTTTTGGCTATACACAAATTATTCCCCACATGTCTGTCAACCGTTAATCTGTTTTTCATTTCATACTTTTGTAATTTTAAAATAAATGGAACAATAAAGTATGCAGCCTGTATTAAAGCCTCATTGACTTTTTTCACTCAACATAATTCTCTAGAAGTTCATCCAAGTTGTTGCAAACATCAATAGTCTGTTCCTTTTTTAATTGCTGAGTAGTATTCCATGGTATGAATGTAGCACAAGTTGTTTATTCACCCATTGAAGATCATCTGGGTTGTTACCTGTTTGGGGATATTACAAATAAAGCTTCTAAAAATATTCATGTACAGGTTTTTAAGTGAACATAACTTTTCATTTCTCTGGTATAAATGTCTAGAAATGCAACTTTTGTGTTATATAGTAACTACATGTTTAGCCTTATAATAAACTGTCAAACCATTTTTCAGAGGAACATAGTCCCATCACCAAAACATGATTGATTTATTTTCTCCACCTCCTTTAGAGCATTTGATATTGTCATTATTTTTTATTTTAGCTATTCTGATAGGTTTGTAGTAATATCTCATTGCAGTATTATTTGTACTTCACTAGTGATTGGTGATATAGGGCATGCTTTTATGTATTTATTTGTATTTGTGTATTTTCTGCAGTGAATATCCAAACATTTTCTTCTTTGGTTGCTACGAAAAGTTCTATAGTTTTGCATTTTAAGTCCATGATCCATTTTTTTTTTTTAAACATCTTTATTGAAGTATAATTGCCTTACAATGGTGTGTTAGCTTCTGCTTTATAACAAAGTTAATCAGTTATACATATACAATATGTTCCCATATCTCCTCCCTCTTGCGTCTCCCTTCCACCCTCCCTATCCCACCCCTCTAGGTGGTCACAAAGCACCGAGCTGATCTCCCTGTGCTATGCGGCTGCTTCCCACTAGCTATCTGTTTTACATTTGGTAGTGAATATATGTCCATGACACTCTCTCACCCTGTCACATCTCACCCCACCCCCTCCCCATATCCTCAAGTCCATTCTCTAGTAGGTCTGTGTCTTTATTCCCGTCTTGCCACTAGGTTCTTCATGGCCTTTTTTTTTTTTTTTTTTCTTAGATTCCGTATATATGTGTTAGCATACTGTATTTGTTTTTCTCTTTCTGACTTACTTCACTCTGTATGACAGACTCTAACTCCATCCACCTCATTACAAATACCTCCATTTCATTTCTTTTTATGGCTGAGTAATATTCCATTGTATATATGTGCCACATCTTCTTTATCCATTCATCTGTCGATGGACATTTAGGTTGCTTCCATGTCCTGGCTATTGTAAATAGAGCTGCAATGAACATTTTGGTACATGACTCTTTTTGAACTATGGTTTTCTCAGGGTATATGCCCAGTAGTGGGATTGCTGGATCTTATGGTAGTTCTATTTGTAGTTTTTTAAGGAACCTCCATACTGTTCTCCATAGTGGCTGTATCAATTTACATTCCCACCAACAGTGCAAGAGAGTTCCCTTTCCTCCACACCCTCTCCAGCATTTATTGTTTCTAGATTTTTTGATGATGGCCATTCTGACCAGTGTGAGATGATATCTCATTGTAGTTTTGATTTGCATTTCTCTAATGATTAATGATGTTGAGCATTCTTTCATGTGTCTGTAGGCCATCTGTATATCTTCTTTGGAGAAATGTCTATTTAGGTCTTCTGCCCATTTTTGGATTGGGTTGTTCGTTTTTTTGTTATTGAGCTGCATGAGCTGCTTGTAAATCTTGGAGATTAATCCTTTGTCAGTTGCTTCATTTGCAAATATTTTCTCCCATTCTGATGGTTGTCTTTTGGTCTTGTTTATGGTTTCCTTTGCTGTGCAAAAGCTTTTAAGTTTCATTAGGTCCCATTTGTTTATTTGTGTTCTTATTTCCATTTCTCTGGGAGCTGGGTCAAAAAGAATCTTGCTGTGATGTATGTCATAGAGTGTTCTGCCTATGTTTTCCTCTAAGAGTTTGATAGTGTCTGGTCTTACACTTAGGTCTTTAATCCATTTTGAGTTTATTTTTGTGCATGGTGTCAGGGAGTGTTCTAATTTCATACTTTTACATGTATCTGTCCAATTTTCCCAGCACCACTTATTGAAGAGGCTGTCTTTTCTCCACTGTATATGCTTGCCTCCTTTATCAAAGATAAGGTGACCATATGTGCGTGGGTTTATCTCTGGGCTTTCTATCCTGTTCCATTGATCTATATTTCTGTTTTTGTGCCAGTACCAAACTGTCTTGATTATTGAAGCTTTGTAATATAGTCTGAAGTCAGGGAGCCTGATTCCCCCAGCTCCATTTTTCGTTCTCAAGATTGCTTTGGCTATTCGGGGTCTTTTGTGTTTCCATACAAATTGTGAAATTTTTTGTTCTAGTTCTGTGAAAAATGCCAGTGGTAGTTTGATAGGGATTGCATTGAATCTGTAGATTGCTTTGGGTAGTAGAGTCATTTTCACGATGTTGATTCTTCCAATCCAGGAACATGGTATATCTCTCCATCTATTTGTATCATCTTTAATTTCTTTCATCAGTGTCTTATAATTTTCTGCATACAGGTCTTTTGTCTCCTTAGGTAGATTTATTCCTAGATATTTTATTCTTTTTGTTGCAATGGTAAATGGGAGTGTTTTCTTAATTTCACTTTCAGATTTTTCGTCATTAGTGTAGAGAAATGCAAGAGATTTCTGTGCATTAATTTTGTATCCTGCTACTTTACCAAATTCATTGATTAGCTCTAGGTGTTTTCTGGTAGCATCTTTAGGATTCTCTATGTATAGTATCATGTCATCTGCAAACAGTGACAGCTTTACTTCTTCTTTTCCGATTTGGATTCCTTTTATTTCTTTGTCTTCTCTGATTGCTGTGGCTAACACTTCCAAAACTATGTTGAATAATAGTGGTGAGAGTGGGCAACCTTGTCTTGTTCCTGATCTTAGTGGAAATGGTTTCAGTTTTTCACCATTGAGGACAATGTTGGCTGTGGGTTTGTCATATATGGCCTTTATTATGTTGAGGAAAGTTCCCTCTATGCCTACTTTCTGCAGGGCTTTTATCATAAATGGGTGTTGAATTTTGTCGAAAGCTTTCTCTGCATCTATTGAGATGATCATATGGTTTTTTTCCTTCAATTTGTTAATATGGTGTATCACGTTGATTGATTTGCGTATATTGAAGAATCCTTGCATTCCTGGGATAAACCCCACTTGATCATGGTGTATGATCCTTTTAATGTGCTGTTGGATTCTGTTTGCGAGTATTTTGTTGAGGATTTTTGCATCTATGTTCATCAGTGATATTGGCCTGTAGTTTTCTTTCTTTGTGACATCTTTGTCTGGTTTTGGTATCAGGGTGATGGTGGCCTCATAGAATGAGTTTGGGAGTGTTCCTCCCTCTGCAATATTTTGGAAGAGTTTGAGAAGGATAGGTGTTAGCTCTTCTCTAAATGTTTGATAGAATTCACCTGTGAAGCCATCTGGTCCTGGGCTTTTGTTTGTTGGAAGGTTTTTGAGTTAATTTTTTATAAGGTGTGAGGTTTATGTCAAGGTTCTTTTTTTTCTTCTTCTTTTTTTTTTTTTTTTTTTGCCTATAGATGTCCAATTTGTTCTAGCACCATTGTTCAAAAGAGTATCCTTTCTCCAATGAATTGTTTTTACATATTTGTCAGAAATCATTTGGTTTTCTTCCCACTGGACCCCTCTGGCAGTACCCTGGTAGGGAAATCAGAGCACAGCCTGCTCTGCCAGAGAAGGGTTGCTTTATTCCAGCTGATAGGGGTGGGAATATATTCTCCCTCCTTGAGTCATGGACACTACCAGGCAGGGGAATTGGAGTACTGTCTGCTTCTGCCAGGTGGGGGATGGACAGCCCCCTGAAGATGTGTGAGGGGGGTGGTTTCCATTGGTATTAGTTTGGAGAAGGACGGGTATTGGCAAAAAGGTTTCCTGTCCTTAGGCCATCATTATCCTAGGCATAGGCTTCTTGGAGATTTTTGCCTGTGTCTGTTGGCAGTTCCTGACTGGGGACTTCTGCAGCTTTCTGTCTGGGATATATGGGAGGCAATAATTCCAAGGAATTCATCACCAATATTGTTTATCCTCATCCTACTCATTCATGTTACTGTCTTTTCATTCTGTATTTTAGAAACATGTCTCAACTTTATCCTTTATATATTTGATTGGACTCTCTGCAGTGTTAATTCTGTTTACCTGGCTTCTATGTGGATAATTTTTTTTGTTTTTTATCCCTCCAATATTTTTTCCTGGGTCCTCTTCTTTTTTTTTTAAGAAATTCACGTTCATTTATTTATTTATTTATTTATTTATTTATGACTGTGTTGGGTCTTCGTTTCTGTGCAAGGGCTTTCTCTAATTGCGGCAAGTGGGGACCACTCTTCATCGCGGTGCGCGGGCCTCTCACCATCGCGGCCTCTCTTGTTGCGGAGCACAGGCTCCAGATGCGCAGGCTCAGTAGTTGTGGCTCACGGGCCCAGTTGCTCCGTGGCATGTGGGATCTTCCCAGACCAGGGCTCGAACCCGTGTCCCCTGCATTGGCAGGAAGATTCTCAACCACTGCGCCACCAGGGAAGCCCTGGGTCCTCTTCTTATCAGTTAATTTACTTCTCTCTTTCTTGCTTCAGCACATTATGTTGTTTATTCATTATTCCTTACCTTGTTTAGTAGAGGTCATATCTTTAGTCCTACTTGGGAACATAGAACAGATTATATACATATACACAGAATTTTTTCTTCATTATTAAAGTGCTGTTCTTTTTAGTTTTCAATATAATATTTCCTTTCAAATGTCAGCATTACTTATAAGCCCAATTTTTGATATTTTTCTAAATGACCAAAAGTTTACTGTTTGTCACCAGGCATGGTGCCTGGTCTTATCCATTGCTTGGTTTTAGAATCCTTCCGTCTAGTCTTTAGTTTCTGTTGCCTCTAGCAGAGAAGCATTAATGTAGTTCATCGGAATAAAAGGTTTTCACCAACCCTTACTGCTCTTTTCTTTAACTTTAAACAGAAGACTGTATCTTCCAAAATATCTGAAAAATCTTAATTTTTTTCAAACATGCAGGAAATGAAAAGGACTCTTTCTTAATCAGGCTCTGCCTCAACCTACCCAGACCAACAACACCTTATGCTCTTTGATGACAACTTTCAACATGCAGAGTGCTAACATCACTCTTTAGCTATAACCTGGTGATAGCCTAAGAATTGCAGTACCTGGATGGATGATAAAAATATGGATGGCACATAAGTCGAAGAAAAGAGGTGAGAAAGAAGCTTAAGAAACGATACTATCTTGATCACTCAGTAAAGACTGATAGAGTAGGGACAGTGTCACGTTTTTAATTTTTTCATCAAAATCTTCATCTTAATGGAGGGAGAAAAAAGTAGTTAAGGCCAAAATCGTATTACTTCTACTTCCAATGTAATAATGCTGATCTCAAACGTATATATATCCAAATGGGTTAACATTCAAATCCTTCAACACTTTGCTGAAATTTTATTGCATAATCTTACTCTTTTTCTATGGTAGTATTACTTATAGTTTTGTTGTGCTCAAGGACACTGTGATGTGGAAACAGGAGTAATTAAATCAGTATCTCCCATTCTGGTGTTATATTAATTCAGAACTTAATGCACATTTCAAAAGGAATGTAAGAAATATGTTAGAAGTTAGAATCTTTTATAAAAGTACATTACACAAATTCAGATGCATGATTGATTAAGTTATTCCTTACAAATACAAATAGGAGCCAGATTTTACTCCCCTCCAAAAAAACACATATTATTTAATAGCTCATTATGTTAGATTTGTTTATTGCTCTAGAAAATGTCATCATGGTAGTGGAGTCAGTCAGATAAAGCAAAAATTAATTTAAAACCTATCATATACTGACAAATCATATCAATACAGGAAACCTCTTAAGAGACAAAGAAAAATATAAGTTTGGATATTGTACTGCCATGCTATCAAAATTTGGCAATAATTTAACAAATATCTCAACAGGGAACTGAGGTTTACCTATTAACAGTAAGGTACAAATGCGAGAAAATGCACAGTGTGTGAATGAATGCATAAATAGATGAAAGAGAGGGAGTCTGACATGAAACAAAAAATAAGAATGAAAGTCTTGGTGGATCCCAATACATATTCAGTATGACAGCCAAAAAACTGTGTCCTTACAAGTTGCCATTTGAGGGCAGTGAGTAAATACCATTATTATTTTATGTTAATGAAAAAATGTGAAGTGATTGGAACAGATAGAGTGCTGGTATAAATAATTGCCAAAGGTTTTACACTTTAGGTTTAAGCATAAAAATAAAATGCTAATTGCACATTTCATTACTACATGATTGCATAGTCTTGGCATTTTAATCGTATTCATGGAATTAGGCAGATAGGCAACTAACTTCATATATTCTAGTAACTTTGAGGAATTCTTTTTTAGATTTTTTTTAGATAAAAAATGAAAATAGATTTAAAATGTGCATTTTGGAAAAATATATGATAAAATACTGACATATCTGTAGGCAGCATGACACTCCCTAGCAAACCACCGACAGCTGGAGAGCTTCATCAACCCAGTTTGCAGTCAGCTGTTTCAAATGGCATAAATTCTCCACAAAACTGCATAGATACATTTATCAATTTCTGCAGGTTGTGAATTATAGATTCTGTTTAAGACTGTGTTAGGCATGCAAACTCAAAGAAAAAAATGAGGCAACAGTTGAAAACTACTAATTTTATAGTATCTAGAATAGTTGTTAAGCATTCCAACTTAGAGCTAATTTATTCAGTGTCAAAGATAACAATAATGATAAATAGCTTTTATAATATATAAAGCCTTAATAAATACAATTTTATTTTATATATTTAGGAGGTTGATAACATGTCATTCTCCATACTTTTTGTTGTCTGGCTAAATCATGAGAGGAGAATATTATGATATCAATTTTCTGTATTTTTCTCACCAAATTCTGTGTGGTTGTGACAGAGATTGCTTGTTTTTCACCAAAATCCTTTTTCTACTCTTTCCATTAAAAAAAAAAAAAAAAGAAAAGAAAAAAGAAAGAACTGTAGCTGGATATATACTACTGCTCAGCTAAACTATCCTTTCCAGCCTTCCTTATAGTTAGAAATGGTGAATAAATTTTTGCTAATTGAATGTAAACCAAAGTGATACCTGTCACTTCCATGTTTGGATGTTATAAAAACAGTACGCTAATTCCATACTTCCTTTCCCCTCCTTGCCAGTGAAACTCAGACATGGCAGTGACCCAGCTTCAACCATGCAATAACAACATGCCCTAGTACAGGGGTTGGCAAACTGTAGCCTACAAGCCAAATCCCTCCTTCTGCCTGTTTTTAAAAATTTTTTATTGGAACATAGCCATGTCCATTCATGACATAGAGCCTATGGCTACTTTCCCACCACAATGGCTGAGTTGAGTAGCTGCACCATACACCGTATACCCTGGAAAGCCTAAAATATTTACACTCTGTCCCTTTGCAGAAAACGTTTGCAGGTCCCTGCCCTAGAGAATGGCAGAACATGATGGAAGCAGTCTGAGTCCCTGGATGAGCACCCTGATTGAGCAGGGCTGCACTACTACCCTGGACTCATCACTCCAGGAGTGTTATAGGAGACAGAAATTTATTTTTTTTAAAACTACTGTATTATTGGGTCTCCTAATTACCAGCAGCTTGCTATTTTCCTAAATCAAGCCACTCTGAAAAGGATATGAAAATGAACAGCAGTAAGAAAATAATATAAGTTCCCAAAATAAAAGTTAAATATCTAATCAACACTGTCCTAACTGTACAACATAACATACTTCATTCTGGAAATTTTTTCTCTTTAATAATAAGCATCGTAGAGACAAGTATACTATTTTACTATAATTAATATGCAGGTAGTATAACTAACAAGTTTCATGGAGGATATCCATTTTGCTAACAAATGTTTGTCTTCAGTACCATATGAGAATTAATACACCTTTTAAATTTAATATCCAAAAAATGTATGTGTGCAGTTTTAACATAACTGGTCTTAAGTTCTGTAATCAACATCTTTTCATTTGTTCAAAGAGAATATCTGACTTATCTGGTATATAAACCAAGTTATTATTGTCAAAGTTATTCCATTAAATGCTCTCAGATCTTGAGAACCATATATCTAGAGAAGGGTCACCGATATTTTTCTAGGTTTTAAGAATGATATAACAACAGAATATGCTGTATTCTGAAAACAATGCAAAAACATGAATACTGATTATTGGAATATCCTGCTCATCTCTTCTAGCTATAGCATCTTCTACAATGAAAGCATGAATTCTAATTTTATCTGTGTACTTGCCAGGTTTTCTATCAATTTGTAATTATACTATCTGTAGTAAAATTTCAACAAGAATAATAGTGTCAGTAACTTCGGCAAGAGAAACACAATGGTGCATGGCAATCAAGGTGGGCTTTTTCTAAGGTACCTAAAACGAAGAGAAGTTATACATTTGAAATTGAGCTAAAAACTAAATATGAGCATTTTACATTAAAAATAGTACACAAAGTTATTTATGAATGTGTGTAATTCATTTGAAGTGTCAATAATTTGCAATCAATATGACTACTCTTCATTTTCCAAATTTAAAAACAATGCTGTAACCAAACATAACCGTACCTTGTTTAAAAGCCCTTTCTAAATTTTTTTCATATTACTTGAGAAGCTTTAGGAATAGCCTAGCAAATTGACCTCAAGAAAATCTAAGGCCTAAGAAAAATAAAAATTAGCCTCCAGGATTGTATAATAATGAAGTAAGAGACCCCGTTAGTTTTGCTTAAATACAAGGCGATGTTCTTCTCTCTTAAAGCGTGGGTGCTCCTAATCTGGAAAAATAGATACTGAGTTCATCTAAATATCCCCTATTTATTTTTTTTAACCTTTCAGTTACAATTTTTTTAAAAACAATTATCAACTGAAAAGGACATTTTGCTGGAATTTCTTTAGATGTTCTACTGTTTTGCCACATATTCACAAAAACAGAAAATGATGAAAACTCTCCTCCACAACATTTAAAACTAAAAGTGACAGACTAAAAATGTGGGAGCAATTGATATTAAATGTAAGACAAATAGAACTAGAATAAGAAAAATCTGCCAGCTCCCAACATAGCGCTGATTTGTTTTGTGAAACAGGAATCAGGTGAGGAATCTAGAATCTCCTCAATTTTTCTATGTTTTCAGTATGTAGGACTTGGCAAGAACATTACCTTGTGAGGTTAATTAAGTATTCCTCCCAATTTATAACCCCTCCACCTTTTTATATGATATTGTTTGCTGTAACACAAGTGATTTTGCAATTCAAAAAATAAAAATGAAAAGAGTTAGTAACCATGGAATGTTTTTAGAAAATTCTGGGACTCATAATCTCCAAAAGTAAATTTTAGAGCATGATAGCATGCCAATAATAAGCTTTGAGTGCTGGATCTTTTGTGCGGAGAATTGTACTTGTACATACATTGCATTCAGAATATCAGAAAAACAAAACTAGAGACAGCAGATAAGAACATTACACTATTTTATAAAAGGTATATTACACTGTATTATAGGAGTTATAAAGGTATAAAAGTTTAATGGCTCTCGAGGAATTCAGTTCACCTTGCTTGACTTCTAAAAATGATAACAGAAAATCACAAGTATTCCTTATTAAATAACATAAACTGTTTACTTTAAATTCAAAATCTCATTAGCACCATTATAATATCATCTTGGCAACACTAAGAAAAAAATGATACCACGAAAAACAGAATGTGTAATACAGAAGACCAGAGAAGATTTCACAGATAGACAAAAGACACAGCCAATAAAAATACTGATTGAAATTAAAAGGAAAAAAATGCAGTGTTATGATATGGGTAATATGTACTCATGACCCAAATAAATTGACCATATACAATGATCAAAATTTTAACAAAAGTCCATGTACCTACTAGTCATGTTTGTTGCTTATTTGTGAACAATATAATCGGACGCTGATTGAATTAAGCAGGAAATACTTTATTGATACTAATGTTGACAGTTCACTGAATCTCTAGAAGGAAGGAGAAACAGGCTTAGAAAGTCCCCAGGAGGAAAAGAAAACTGGCCAGCCAGAGCTATTGGTCAATTATCATTCACCAAACAGTCTAGTGAAGGCACCAGTTGCCAACAGCCCTCAACACCAGATGGCACACCCTGCACCACGGAGACCATTTGAAATGGATATTGGATGCTACCATTGGCAATGATGCTGCTGTCTCCCATGAAAACTACATGTTGCTCCTTCCACTAGTGGCAGCATTTGGCTCCAAATGCATTTTTCATGGTTCTGCTTCTTTGCTTCATTAAATCGTGCATACAAGTCAGAGGTAAGAGTCTGAGGCTGAGCAATTTTTGTGTGTTCTAGTTGAAAGGGCAACTAGGGAAGTAAATATCTAGTTTTTTTTTGGTTTCATATTATTAGAGTCAAACTCTATGCTTATATGTATAGACAGTTCCCCAAAGAAATGAGGTTATGTGTTGGGAAGCCAAAAAGAAAAAGGAAAAAAAAAAAAGTCCTAAGTAATTCCAACTTTGGTTTCACAATGTCACTATAAACCTTTCTCCCTATCATTTCACTCTCCCCAACTATGTTCCCACTAACATAATCCAATTATCTTCAAGCAATACAAATTACATCTCAAGGCTCATTAGTTCCACATTTATCTCCAAGCTAAATACATCTAGGTGATGGCCATTCTTTTTTTAGTTTCCTAGACTCAGAAATGAAGCTGGAAAAAAAAAAAAAGAAAGAAAGAAAGAAATTTCACTACATAAATAGATATAACATATAATAAGATTAAATATACATCAGAATAATATGTATGTATATTATACTTATCTATGCATGTATTACATCTGTGAAATATATGTACATCCATCTATATGATATATATTGCTACAACAGGTTATATACGATATATATATGATATACATATATGTGTGATACAACAGGAAGAGATGCTGGCATAGGACATAGTTCTCAGTTCTCACTTCACCTCTCTAACTGGCACTAGGGCATGGCTGTCACAAATGATTTCACTCTTCTGTTATTCATTCCTTTTTCTTTTTCTATATCTTCAACTATTGCTTTAGTGCAATAATTTTTTTTATCCTGAGAAACCTAAAATTTTGTCTCATGGATGTAAGCTCTTAATTACATGCACATGAAGTTATATTGGTGGTCTTAAACTAAACAGGAAGCACCCAAATGGCCCTCCATATATAGTAAACATTTACTTAACTTTATGCCAGTGTGTTTGTTAATGAAGGATGCATTCTAGGTTCACATTCTTGCCCCTTTCTTCCCTCTTGTCCTCCAGCAAACACTACAACTTCCTGTTTATTTTGAAAACAGATTATTAATTACAATAATCAAATAATCTGTCCCACTTTGGCATCGCAGAGACAAGATATGTGCATTTTGGCATTGGAAAAAATCATCTCATCTATGGATCATTGACCTGAGCATATTTTGAATGCTTACTTGCTTAGTGTTGGCATCCCTTATTCTTTAAGGCTAGGTATTACATTTGGGTAGTAGGTCATATATAGTAACACCAGCAAATCTATTGAACAATTCTTTCATTTGCTCTCAGATAAGTTCCCAAATGTGAAGCAGTGTGGGTAGGCTACTATGATGTAATCAAAGACATTCAATATAACCACAAAAGTCTTCAATAATTCTGCAGAAAAAAAAGGCAGCCATGGAAAGCAAAAAGAAATTCAAAATAAGTGTATATTTTCCTGAGAAATATTATAGTCCCATTCATAACAGAAAAGGTTCCAGGGTAATCAACTGCTGTAGGGAATAGGCTGGTCACATGGTGTATATTGCCACAGTGGGCTTGGCTGGTTTCTACTGGAGGGAAATTGGTTCATATGAAGAGAGAAACTTCATATGAGGAGAGAAAGATGTTATTGAGGTCCTTTAATAACTTCCATCCTGCCATTCAATCCACAAATATATGAGTTCTGCTCAGAGTCCTTTCCTGGCTGTTCTATCTAAAACATCACCTGTCCTCATTTCATCTCTATCCCCTTACTCTGCACACAGCACTATCTGACAATATCATATATTTATGTGGTCTATTTGATTCTCTAGATTTTAAGTCAAGGATTTTGCCTGATTTGTTTACTTCTCTATTTCTTGCACCTAAAATAGCTCCTGGCACATTAGAACTCCCCAGTAATCCTAATATTGGTTGAGTGAGTAAATATACCCACTGAACAAACATGGCAGAAGATAGGGAAAAAGTGTTGAATTAATCATTTGTCAGTTTTTCTGGTGATTTCCAAAAACCTTTTCAGCAAATAGTCACTTTAATGATAACTCAGGCCACCTATATTTTTGCGCTATAGACTATTAAAATGCCTTTTGCAAACACTCTTGACACCAGTTCAAAGTCCATAACCATCTAACAACAACAACAATAAAAAATGACAGCTTGTAAATAAATGCAGATACTTTTCTCAGGCCTGATCTTCTAGGCAAAGAGGAAACAAAAACAAAAGTACTCCTTGAAGTTCTGCCTACTAGAAAGATTTCCCATCCTAACCGTCCTTCTGGACATTTTTCAGAAGATTTCAACATATTGGAAAAAGGCGTTTGTGGGTACAATAGGAATCAACACTCTGGTATTCTTTAAATAGTTTATTTTACAAGTATTTTTCTAATCTGTGATAGCTTTTGGCTTATTCTATAATAATGGTACTTACATTCATAGTAAGAAAATAAATGGAATAATTCTACCTAAAAATACCTTTTCCAACTATAATACCCAACTTAGGAACTTTGGAAATAAGCCTGTGGTTATTATAGGGTCTAATGAGGTTTACTTGGAGTTAGACTTGTATCAAAACTCCTTTTAATAACTGCCCTACATAAGCCATCACAATGAGCAGCAAAGAATCTTTCTGGATCTGCAGGAATTAGTGTTAGTCTCCCATAATTCTGGAAACACCTGGGTATTTCGGTTTCCTTAGTGCAAAGGTAGCCTGGTAATTATTCCCAGAACCCTAGAGAAGGCTATAAAGAACATTCACCACATACTCTAATGATGTTATTGCAGGGTCCTTCCCTGGTTGTACTAAGATTTTTCTTCATTAAAGGTTTCCAAGGTATTTTTACTGGCTCAGGTCTTGGTAATGGCTTATTACCATGTCAGACCAGTTGTCTCTATGTCCACCTTGCTCCTGCTTCTTCTTAAGTGTCCATTTTGGTCTCTGCCATCCTAGGATCCTAGGAGCCAATATTATGTGGCACGTGTCTCACAGATACCTCCAGGCTATAGGGAATATCCACTAACAAACTTTTTAAATATCTGGAGATCCTTTCTAAAAATGTTTAAATGTTTTAAATAGACTTTATTTTTTTAGAGTGTTATCATGTTTATAGCAAAAGTGATTGGAAAGTATGTCGAGTTCCCATATATCCTCTATTCCCACACACGCACAACCTTCCCCACCTCTGACATCCAGAATCGCCATGGTACATTTGTTACAAGTGATGAACCTACACTGACACATCATTTTCACCTAAAGTCCATTGTTGATACTAGAGTTCACTCTTGGTGTGGTACATTCTATGGGTTTTGACGAATGTGTTATGACACGTATCCACCACTGTAGCATTTTACAGAATATTTTCACTGCCCTAAAAATTCTCCGGGCTCTATTCATCCTCCCCCTCCCCAGTCACTGAAAACCACTGACCATTTGCCATTTCCAGAATGTCATATAGTTGGAGTAATACAGTATGTATCCTTTTCACATTTGCTTCTTTCACTTAGAAATACGCACTTAATTTCTTTTTTATTTATTGTTGAATTTTAAGAGTTCATTGGATGATAGTTCTTTGGATAACAGTCCTTTATCAGACATGTGATTTGCAAATATTCTCCAAGTCCATGTTTTGTTTTGTTATGCTCTTGACAGTGTCTTTTGAAGTTTTTGAATCTTAATGAAGAACAGATTATCAATTCTTTCTTTCATGGGTAGTGCCTCTGGTATTGTATCTAAAATGTAAATGCCATACTCAAGGTCATCTAGGTTTTCTGTTATCTTCTAGGGGTTTATAGATTTGTATCTTACATTTAGATTTATGATCCATTTTGAGCTAATTTTTTGAAGCATATGTTTCTAAATTCTTTTTTTCTGTTTTTGCATGTGGCGGTCCTGTTGTTCCAGCATCATATAGATCATCTTTGTTCCATGGTACTGCATTTCCCCCTTGGCTGAAGATCAATTGACTATATTTATGTGAGTACATTATTGGGCTTTCTATTTTTTCCATTGAATTATTTTTTGCCAATACTATACTGTCTTGATTACTGTAACTTTATAGTAAACCTTGAAGTCACACAGTGTCAGAGTTTTGATTTTGTTCTTTTCCTTCAAAATTGTGTTGGCTATTCTGGGTCTTTTGCCTCTCCATATGAACTTTAGAATCAGTTTGTCAGTATTATCAAAATAACTTTCTGGGATTTTTATTGGGATTCATTGAACATATACATCAAATTGGGGAAAACTTACATCTTGACAATCTTCCTATCCGTGAACGTGGAATATCTCTCTGTTTATTTAGTTCTTCTTTGATTTTGTTGCTCAGAGTTTTATAGTTTTTCTCATATAGGTCTTGTACATACTTTGTTAAAATTTTATCTAAGTATTTCTGTTTGGGGAGTTTTAACATAAATGGCATTGAATTTTTAGTTTCTGATCTACTTGTTCATTGCTGATATATAGGAAAGTGATTGACTTTTATATACTGACCTTGTATCCTGCAACATTCCTATAACTGCTTTTTTAGTTCCAGGAATTTTTCTGTTGATTCTTTCAGATTTTCTATGTATGTATTATCTGTGAACAAAACAGTTTGTTTATTCCTTCCCAGTGTGTTTATTTTTATCCTTTTCTTGTTTTATTACATTAGTTAAGACTTCCTATATGATGTTGAAAAGGAATGATGAGAGGAGACATCCTTGCCCTGTTACTGATCTTAGCAGGAGAGCCTCTAGTTTCTCCCCGTTAAGTAGACATTAGCTATAGTTTTATTTTAAAATTTATCAAATTGAGGAGGTTCCCCTCTATTCTGTTTTACTGAGAGTTTTTAATCATGAATAGGTGTTGAATTTTGTCACATGCTTTTTCTGCATCTATTGATATGATCATTTGATTTTCTTCTTTAGCCTGTTGATATGATGAATAACTTTAATTGGTTTTCAAATGTTGAGTATGCCTTGCATAACTGGGATAAATTCCTCTTGGTTGTGGTGTGTATTTTTTATAGTTTTATGGATTTGTTTTAAAAAAATTTTGTTGAGAAGTTTTGCATCTATATTCATGAGAGATATTGGTTTGTAGTTTTCTTTCCTTGCAGTATTTTTTGTCTGTTTCTTTGTGTTAGGGTAATGCTGATCTCATAGAATGAGTTAGGAAATATTCCCTCTGCTTCTATCTTCTTAAAGATATTTTAGAGAATTTGTATGATTTCTTCCTTAAATGTTTGGTAGAATTCACCAGTGACTCCATCTGGGCTAGAACTCATTTTTACAAATATATTCTCAATCTTTGATAAAGATAATTTTGTAGATCTATTCAAGAAAACTTAAGGTGCTTAAAAAAGATTGTACATATTAAACATACTTCCACACCCATACTGCCTTACATCTTATGATTTTTTTCCTCTATATAATATCAAGCAATATCTGGAACTTTATGTACATCACCATTCTGTCACTACTGAATCAAAGTTTCAGTCATTCATTAAAGCAAACAGCCTCTAAAGTAGCCCTTTCTACTAAAACTTTGTGCAATGAAAGAAATGTTTTATATCTGGGAAGCCTGCAAAACAAAAGCAAAATAAAGCTATCAATGGCCTCTAGAAAATCAAATAGTATCAGAGACTTACGTTGTTATAATACTCAGTATGTTCCAGACACAAATAAAAATTACTCAATGTTAAAAAACAGGGAACTCTGCTCAATATTATGTAACAACCTAAATGAGAAAAGAATTTGAAAAAGAATAGGTACATATATATGTGTAACTGAATCACTTTGCTGTACACCTGAAACTAATACAACATTACAACATTGTTAATCAACTATACTCCAATATAAAATAAAACACTAAAAAAAAATAAAAATAAAAAACAGACAAACAAAACTGCTAAACATACAGGAAAATTGAAGAGTCTGGGTCCAGGCCAAATCCTATGTGTGGATTTTCAAGCCCAACCCTAGCCAGTTACAAAGGCTTTACCTGGAAGATCTCACTGGAGAAAACCGCCCTCCCTACACCAGACTTTGTGCACAGTGAGTACATTGAAGTCTTTGAAAGGAATTGCAATCAAGGACTCAGGAGCTAACAGCCCATGGCCTTGCACATAGCTGCATTCTGAACCCAGGTGCTGCCATTTTGAGGCCTCCTTATGAGTGTACTGGGGGTAAGGGAGTCCTGAGCCAAGGCCTTTCCCTAGTACCTCTGCCAAGATCTCCTTATCTGGAGGAGGAAGTAGAGCTTTGAAAATATCTTCTCATCTCTGACTCAGTACTTTTCCACTTCTGGCCCTTCTCCTCTCCCTTCTCTCAGGTCCATAAAAGGGCATGAGCCTTTGTTTGGGACTTCCTCAGCAGGGAAAAGAATCCCCAGGTCTGAGCTGGTCCACTTGCCCCTCACTGAGTGCTGTTCTGTGTGGGAAAATGGGACACTGGGAGAACCAATGCTTTTTCCTGTTTGGCCTCTTTGTTTACAGCATAGCAATAAGCAATTAAAGGCTTGACTGTTACCTTCATTTTGCTTGTTGTTTTTTTTTTTTTTTTAATTTTTATTTATTTATTTATGGCTGTGTTGGGTCTTCGTTTCTGTGCGAGGTCTTTCTCTAGTTGTGGCAAGCGGGGGCCACTCTTCATCACGGTGCGCGGGCCTCTCACTATCGCGGCCTCTCTTGTTGCGGAGCACAGGCTCCAGACGCGCAGGCTCAGTAATTGTGGCTCACGGGCCTAGTTGCTCCGCGGCATGTGGGATCTTCCCAGACCAGGGCTCGAACCCGTGTCCCCTGCATTGGCAGGCAGATTCTCAACCACTGCGCCACCAGGGAAGCCCTTGCTTGTTGTTTTAATTGAACTTCTAGATACCTGGCAGCTCAGCACTCTCCAGTTCAGCTCTTGACAATTCTCTAGAGAAAATACAATCAACAAATGCAAATCCCATGATGACAAGGTCTTTAAAGTAGCTGTTATAATCAATTACTGTGAGATAAATATAAACACTCTTGAAATGAATAGAAGGATAGAAGTTCTCAGCAGAGAAGTAGAAACTATAAAAAAAAGAACATGATGGAAATTTTTAACTGAAAAATATAATATCTGAAATACTAACATTTTTGGATAGGCTGAATAGCCTAACAGAATGGAGATGACAGAGGAAAGCAATGGTTAATTTGAAGATGGATGAAGTTAAGTGGCATTTGCATGATCACAGTCCCAGCAGGAGAGAAGAAGGGGCTGAAAAATATTTGAAGAAATGACTCAAAACTTCCCAATTTGGGGGAAAAATTATACATTCAAAGAACAGAAAAGTCCAAACACAGTAAACTCAAATAAAACTACACCCAGTTACATCATAAGTAAACTGCTGAAAATCAAAACTAAGGGGAAAAAAATGAAAGTAGTCAGAAAAAAAAAATGATACAGTTCATATAGAGGAGCAAGTGTTAGAATGATTGCAGTTTCCTTTTGGAAACTATGAAGTGTAAGGATATCTTTAGTTGAAAGAAAATAAGTAGCAACCAAGAATTCTATATCCTTCAGGCATGAAGGAGTAAAAAAGGACATTTTCAGAAGCATAAAAACTAAGAGAATTTGTCAACAGCAGACCTGCTCTGAAAGAAATACTAATCTAAGTTCTTTAGGCTAAAGAGAAGCTATCAGAGGGAAAGTTGGAACTTCAGGGATGAAAAGCAAAAGAAATGGCAAATATCTAGGTAAATACTAATACTATTTTTCTACTCTTACTGGTGAAACAAAATTATAATATTTCCTAGTGACATTTTCAGTGTATGCAGTTGTAGTACATATGTCTACTATAACACTATGTGGGCAGGGGAAAGGGATTATATGGTTGTAAGGTTCATATATTTTATTTGAAGTGGTAAATATAAACTCTAGGTAGACAGTAGAGGGTTAGATGCAACAATCTACACAATCACACAAGAAAGAAAAATAAAAAGAGATAGAGCTTGAAATTCAAGAGATAAAACAGATTACTAAAAAAAATTTAAATAATCCAAACACAGAAAGTGGAGTAGAGGGAAAAAAAGAAGGGCAAACAACAAATAACTAATACAAATAAAGACTTAAATCCAACCATATCAGCAATTACATTAAATGGAAAACAGTTTTACAGTTTCTTATTAAGCACATATTTACAACATGATGTAGAAATCCCACTCCTAAGTATTTAACTAAGAGAAAAAACTATGTTTACAAAAACCTGCATGTAACTGTTGATAGTAGCTTTATTCGTAATTGCCGAAACCTGGAAACAATTTAAATGTCCTTCAACTAGTGAAGATATTAAAAAAGAAAATCTAGTAATTTGTATAATTCAATATTGATACATACAACAATATAATTTATCATGCTAGTGAAGGAAGCCAGACTCAAAAGGCTACATATTGTATGATTACATTTATCTGACATTCTGGAAAAGGCAAAACTATCGAACCATTGGGTAGTTACCATGGGTTAGGAGTGAAGGGATGGGTTGACTACAAAGGGGAATCACGAGGGACTTTTGGAGGATATTAAAATTGATCTGTATCTTGAGTGTGGTGGTGTTTACATGATTCTGCATTTGTCAAAGTCAGATGAGCCATATACCAAAATAAGTGCATTTTACAGCATGTAAAATAAAAACAATATTTTGTAAAGTGCCCCACAGAAATAATTAATAAATGTTAGCTATAACTGTTATAATTATTTCATGTTAGTAATAGTGTTTTAGTATATTTGAATACAGAATGACATGTAAGTCCAACCATATCTATAAATTTACCTCCATCTAAAATTATGTTATTTGCCTATACTTCCAAAATCCATTCCCACATATATTTGTCCAAATTTTGTGTATATAAAAAAAGTCTTGAAATACTTTTGTGAGGCAAGTCTTCTACTTTTGCTCTTAACTTTATAATTCGCCCATCAGAGCGCTGAGATCCTGACTCTAGTTGTGTGTGCAGAGGTAATGGGGCAGCGTTGGAAGAGGAAGGTTAGAAAGGGAGATTTTTCGAAGAAGGAAAATGGGCTTTCCCACACATGTAATTTGCTTACATTAAGTTATTGAACAAACTTCAAGGAATGCAAGAAACCATTCCTGAATAATAAGGAATCAGCCCTTCAGGTGGCAATCCCCCATGGGTTTTGGGAGATGAATTACCAAGAGTTCCCTTTCCAATTTTTAGTACCCCCCTCTATCTTACCCTCAATTTTGTTTCTAAAACCTTGTGAGACAGTAAATCCTACTAACAATTACAAATTGGCAAACAACCAATTAGGACTTTACATATGGATTTTGGCAGCTCTAGCCTTATGGCTGCATGAATTAAAAGAGTTACAGGAAGCCCCTGGATTCAGTCTGTTTTGAGATTAAATTGTAGGTGTTTGAGCTTGTCTTTCTCTTTCTTCTGGTTATTTGTAAATATTGAAATTTACCCCCAATCCTTATATTCTCCTCCTCTAAAACAGGTGTGTTATGTTGTTTTATTGTTTATTAGTTTTTATCAATTTCTACTTGATTTTTCAGTGTTTCCTTAATGTACCCTTCAATTCTGGATGATCATATATTATTATTTAATTAGTTGTTTTACTACTGCATGCTCTATGCTGCCAAATTCTAATTATGCAATACCTGCTGGATTTTTAATTGCTCTCGGTTCCAACTGGGGCCAGATAATCAGTATCATATTACCATATTTTAAAAAAATGTCTGTCTACAACCAGCAAGTATTCCTCATACTTAATCTCTATATCTGTTTTGGTAATGTCAAGAAGTGCAAGCTAAATCTGATTTGAAGCAGAAAAAAAAAGTCAGTGAGTGTCTGGGAAATCTGGAGAAGTAGGCTGCCCTATTTTCTAGAGTTGAGAAGAATTTTGAAACATATGTACTAAATACCTAAGATGTACAGAATACAGGTAAAGGGGCCAGAGAAATGAACAAATATGAAAAAGATATCTATATAAGAATTTGGTCAAAATTGCAATTTTGATCAAAGTCAAGGAAGTATTTCAGTCCAGATTTTGCAATTTTTCTACTACTGACTATTTCATGATAAAAGGACAAAAATACACAGTTTTGAGACATTTTACCTAGTAAGGCTTTTTAAGCACTGTTTCATCTGTATTTTATATTTCATTTTATTTAGGCAGTTTTTTACTTTTTGACTTTTTTTTTTAATTAATTTATTTAATTTTGGCTGTGTTGGGTCTTCGTTTCTGTGCGAGGGCTTTCTCTAGTTGCGGCGAGCGGGGGCCCCTCTTCATCGCGGTGCGCGGGCCTCTCACTATCGCGGCCTCTCTTGTTGCGGAGCACAGGCTCCAGAAGCGCGGGGCAGGCTCAGTAGTTGTGGCACACGGGCTTAGTTGCTCCACGGCATGTGGGATCTTCCCAGACCAGGGCTCGAACCCGTGTCCCCTGCATTGGCAGGCAGATTCTCAACCACTGCGCCACCAGGGAAGCCCCTAGGCAGTTTTTATAAAGCTTTTTCTATTTAGAAAAATTAATGAGGTAAAAGAGTATTTGTGGCGAGAGGTAGGTGGTAAGGGTCCCAAGAACGTCTTTCAGATTTTAAATGCTGCTGATACTTGATTATGAAAGAGGTAAATAATACTTGACTGGTGTATTTCACATACACAAAGTATTACAATAAAACCTCAATTATTACAAGAACAAAAGTAGAAATGTAAAGGGTATAAACACTACATTGAAAGGAAAAGTATTTTTGGCCATAAGGAGTTAGGATACTTCCTAAAAAGACTACTCTTAAGCTGGAGCTGGTAGTTAGAGATAAGATGGTAGTTAAGGGTATCAATTCTGGAAGCTT
Source organism: Balaenoptera borealis (assembly GCF_965194805.1). Classification (NCBI taxonomy): domain Eukaryota; kingdom Metazoa; phylum Chordata; class Mammalia; order Artiodactyla; family Balaenopteridae; genus Balaenoptera; species Balaenoptera borealis. The sequence goes on along the minus strand of NC_138861.1, from coordinate 125,447,036 downwards.
ATTGTTTGGGCACAGATATTAACTCTGCCACTGTTATGAACTGAATGTTTGTGTCCCGCCAAAATTTATATGTCGAGATTCTCACCCCAGGTATTATAGTATTAGGAGGCGTGGCCTTTGGATGGTGATTAGTGTCCCTTTAAAAGAAACCCCAAAGAGCTTGCATGTCCTTTCTCCCATGTAAGGGCACAACGAGAAGATGGCCATTTATGAACCAGGAACTGGTCTTGCCAGACACCGAATCTGTCTGGTGAGATCTTGAACTTCCCAGCCTCCAAAACTGTGTGAAATAAATGTTGTTTAAGCCACTCAGACAATGTGTCGTTTTTTTTTTTTTTGCTTTTTGTTTGTTTGATTGTTTGTAGCAGTGCAAATGGACTAAGGTAGCCACTACCCAGCTGGGTGACCACCAGCTGTTATTTTTCACTGTGCCTCAGTTTTCACATCCATAAAATGAAGGTGGTGATGGTAACTATTTCATCAGTTTCTTTGAGGATTAATGACTTAACAAACATAAAGCACTTAGAACAGTGCCTGGAACAGAGTAAGGGGAAAATATTTATTATGATGAAATAGAAGAGGAACTTGTATTTTGGCATGGGCATGATGGAAGAAGGGATGCTATGAGCCGTATCACAGGCTGGGAAAAGCAGGCCAGTTTGGAGAATAAGAATCATGGAATCATTGCTGTTTTGCTGTGATGACGTGCAGAAAGGTAGTAATAAAAGATCCGTGAAATACAGGGAATACAGGGAGTATGTTAACAATCACGAGGAACGCTTGCTTCATAGGTGCAGTGGGAAGCCACTACAAAGGTCCTTAGGCTTGCAAATTGTGACGTGTTTAGTTGCGATTGTTGTAAGGCTTTTAACCTCATTTTAAACATATATAGTAATTACAAATTAAATGTTGTTCCACTCACAAAGTTTAAGCATAATAAAAACTGATTATTTGTGTACACAAAAGTATCTAAAATATAGGGTACCTTGCAAATCTAACTACAGAGCCACAAATAGAAGTAAATTGTAAACTTTTTAAATTAATATTAAAATATCTAGCTGAGAAAGAAGTAATTCAACTTCCTCACAATACAAAATGCAAAGATGCCCGATATAAATAAATAAATAACACCTAAATGCATATAATTTATATTATATATTTATATATATAAATATAATGCATATTTAAAAGATGATATCATTTCAAGGGACATGAAAGACCTAGCATTTAGGAGATCCCAAATTTAAAGGCAAGAAGATAATACAAGGAGTTGAGACAAATAGAGAAAAACACATTAGAACATAATATAGTCTTTTAACAATAGATCTTCTAAGATTCTCTGATTAAACCTAAAAGACTGTTTATTTCTCGAATGTCATTTTAAAATTAATAATTGAATGTTTTTTCCATATCCTGAAGGAAGACTAGGTCCACATTAACCATAGTCAATAGGAACATCTATTATTTATTAGGCATATTGGATGTTCCAATCACTTGGCAGCCTTCAGGCATATTTCTAGTGGAAAGAAGGATACTATAGGGTTTCAAAACGGTGTTAATTTGCAGATTTAAGTATAGAAATGCAAAGGTTAACTTGCCTACAAAGACAACATTTTTATTTACAGATATATCTAATAACACTGAAAGTGGCACTTGCAAAAATACATTTATTTCTGTGTTATTCTGTTCATATAGCCACATTAAAAAATAGTATGAGCTCAGAAAATTCAATGCCCAATTACATCGTGAATGTCACTCACCTGGGAAAGCTGAAAGTTATAGCCCTGCAGGGTAAATGTCAAGTGAATGTGTTTGGAACGTGGCCATATCTGATTAGCAAAGCTGTTTTCAGCATATTCAACTGCCAGGCATGTGTAATTTGCCCTATGTTCCTGAAATATAATGGGAGAAAACAGGGTATTCTGTGAACTCTGGACAATTAAGGCACTGGGGGTGAGGATTCAATTCCAATTAATAACCATTTATTGAATATCTAAAATTGTCAAATGGGCTAAATTTTGTCAAATCCTTTTATAAAATGTCCTTCAAGCTGCTTCAGCTCTCTATGCAAATATTTGAATTTTTTCACACATATTGACTATTTTATGATCAGATACTTGACATATTGAGTTAGATACAAGTTGTTTATTGATACATGTCATCTCTCTGTGACTGGATTTTAAAAATGCCTGTCAGTGAGGTCATTACTAGGGTCTTACGTGTTTCCGTTTGCCTTGTGCAGTGTAATACATATAATGTAGATACTAAAATAATTCTTAATTAAATGAATTAATAGACAAATAGATTTCTAATTCTTGCTTTTAAGTATGAAACATCACTTACACAATAAATAACCTCAAGAAAAACACCTAGAAATTTTTCTGGACTCAGAAAAGGAGAGTAGGATTTGGATGTATTGAAGGAATGCATATTAATAAGCTTTTCAAAGGAACCAATGTGAGGCCTACGAATAAGTTTGCTGTTGTCCAAAAGTGACATTGTTAATTTGGCTGAGAAAGTTTGATAGCCTTGAATTAAGCAGTAAATGATTGACTCTTTCCCACTAATAGTGATAATGAGAAACGCTAACTCCAGAAGTCAAGATTTAACTTTTCATATGCTACATTGCTGAATGATCTTTGATGCAGTATCTCTGGGGACATCTTAGAAATGTAAAGAGATCGCTGTGACCTCCTGGAAATACTGTGTGGAGGGCAATCTAGTTATCTATGCAGAATTAGTCTAAACTGTGAATCACAAATGGTAATCTAATCCCTGACATTAAACTCTAATGAATGCTATTCAGTTTTATAACTTCTCAAAAAGCTAGTGAATTTGTATTCTGATATTTATGGCTCAGGAAAAAAAAATAGAATAATGCACAAAATGTACTTAGTATGACCATAATCTGTTTGATACTGAAATATTTTTATTATTTTTTATAATATAAATCATCCATAAATGGCATTTGTTAGGGTGTTTCACAAATATCTTTTATCAGTTTTTCTATAGAAAAAGAAGGAAGGGAAAGAAGAGGAAATGCAATACAAGTGACATTTCTAAGACTTCATTTTTCGGTGTCCACTGAAAGATTGGCTCCTGCCCTGAAGTCATGGTTGGGCTCATGAATATATGCCCATCTTGCAACATAAAGCATACCCTAAAATGTAAAGTCACAACTTTATCTCTACAATACTTTCCTCCTTTTCTCCCTATTTTAGAGAGTGTAAATTTAATTTGGGTAATCTTCTATTTACCCTCAATGTAAACATATTTTTGAAATAAAATATATTCAAAAATTTACATTTTCTTTAAACAGTCTATGCTTTAAGCATTTTAAAGTAATAAAGGCCATGCCTATGACTGTCAGCTGTTTCTTTGTGATTACAGAAGCCACTTCCCAGTGGTAAATGAGGGCAGCTACTCCTAGTGTACAGTAGAATACATTTGCTTGACCTATAATGTCTATAATCAACAACTTCCTAAAATATATACAAAAACTGGCAAATAAGAATCTTCATAGAAGAAACATAAGCTAAATATAATTAGTATGATCAGTTGATGAGTCAGGAACAATCTAATTCAACCTTAGCAAGCCTATTCATGACTCTTTCCAGGTCTCAAAGGTAATAATTGTAAATTAATTCTGCCAAGATTCTAGCACTTGATAGGAAGAACTATTCAGCTTTACTTAGGAAGACATAGACATAGAAACATCGATTTTTAAAAAGACTCATTCAAAGAACTAAGAAGAGCAAATTAAGACTGAGTAACAGCATTCTATTCATATTTTTAAAATAGAAAAAAGGTTTTTGAAAATACGAAGCAACCTCATAAATTATCCTACCTTTTTCCTATGAGTGGACCTGGTGTTGTCACAAATAAGTCTTTTTAAAAAGATGAAACTGGCCTAATTTCTTACTTTAAAAAAAAGAAGAAAGAAAATTCACCAGAAAAATCTCATCATATATTTAATTAACCTTTTCATGGCTATTGGGTTTTGCTTTCATATATCATGAAATCATATTCCTGGTGTGTGATGTGCCAAATCATATATAACGAAATCATATTTATGATATCATTTAAAAATTAAAGAAATGTTCATCTCTCTCTTCTTTCTCCATAGAAGTAAATGATTTATCCATCGTTTTCATTGATTTAATTCAGCTTAATTCCTGTGCAATTAACATTTTCTAGAGTTCCCTTGAGTTTTCTGTGCCCTGGGTAGTGTGTAAAGGAGATTTTCTATAGCAGTGATCTCTCCTAACTTTATAACTGGTTAAATATTAACTTACATTTAAATAAATGTTCAGTTATTTATTTATAAATTATATAGCTATATTATTATATCAACATATGATATACATATTACATGTAGATAATAATTGAAAGAATAACTGAATAAGACAAAATAAATGTGATAAAAGTTCTAATACTGTATTTTCTTCTCACACCAACATTGAAAATCCTCTTGGGTGTACATGTTTTAGAGTCAGTAGACCATGAATATTCATGTACTTAAAGAAGTACTTAAATGCACTTAAATCACACTATTTTTTTTTTTTTTTTGGTTCTTTTTCTGTAATTGATGATGCCATCCTATGAAGAAATTAAATTTCAAAATATAGACATCATTATTACTTTCCTTCAAATACTGCCAATTCTCTATAAATCTTGTGTTGCTCAGTCCCAGAACTAGTAGTAATATTCTAAATAGTATCCTATCAGTGGTCAGAGTAGCCTAACAAAATAGATCTCAATTTTATTTTGAGAATCAAGGTTCTTAATTTCTTAACAGATATACAGAACTGAATTATATGTAACACAAAATCTTTTTAACAGCTTGATTCCTTTTTTTTTCACATCTTTATCCATTAACAATCACATTTATAATGGAAACAGTTTTAATATTCTTTTATATTCACAATGAACTATATATATTTTTTTTCATTTTTTGAAACTTGGAATAAATATCTTTTTAGTGATTAAATGTGAATGGCATCTCTAATTCTTTTTTTTTTTTCTTTTTTAAAGCAGAGATTCATTATAATAGTGATAGGTAGAATTTCCTTATATCAGGGAGTTAGAATGAGGAAAGGTAATCTGATAATATGTATCCTCTGAAAAGCAATTCAGAAGCCACTCTCCATAGAAAGAGAGAGGGAAGCTGTGGGCAGATGCGAAAGACCCTCCCCTGAGGGCAAAAAATGTATACAGTGTAAAGGTAAAGAAAAAGCAGAGTGAAAGGTATTCCCAAGTGTATGTTCCCCATCCACTCGATGTATCTTAAACAGTTTGCATTATATGGATATTATTTATTTATGTGTTATGTTATATTAAGTACATATGTTATATTTTGCAATCAAAGTACTTTACTGGCCAGAATTCTAGGCCATGTGGATTGACAATACTTTCCTGGTAAATGTGTCTGTGTTTTTTGTTGTTGTTTTGTTTTTTGTTTTTTTTTAGTTCAGAATATAGGATGCCAACTTTCCCATATTAAGTTTCAAAATATATCTAAATAGCATTTCTAACCTGTAACTCAAAGTTATTAGTGTTAATAATTAATTATTAATTAGCAGAGCCTGGGGACGAGTGTGATACAAGGTAAATATTATTCAACACATTGTATAGATGAGTAAGCCAGGCCTAAGTGTAACTGTTGATGATCAATATCAATCCTTATTCATAAAAATGAATAATTTCCAAACTTGTAAATTCTAGAGGGAAAGGGGGGCAAATTAAGATCACGAGTCCCAAGCCAATTAACAAGTAAGTATTTTTAAATTGACCCAATTACTGCTCATCTCAATGTATGCTCAGGATTTAAATAATGATGAAAAATCAATTATTTTATGATTAACCTCTCCCCCAATGGCTTTGTCCTCTGTTGTTTCCCATTATTGCCTTACAATAATGAATGAAATACAAAATGTGCATTTAGCTGTTGCATACAGCATACTAGCATGCAAGGACCATAGTAGTATTGAATGTCAGTATGTGAAAGATCCTTGGAATGGAATAATTGTGCAAAGTGGCTGCATGAAAGTGGGAAAATGATGCAGTGGGAACAACTGTTCCTTTTCATTGTAATCCTGAATTTATTAAGAAAATGTCTCTTGAAATACATAAGAATGTGTGTGTATGAATCAAGTGTAAAAGCAACTAGAAAGGGGAATGACAGGCTTCCCTGGTGGTGCAGTGGTAGAGGCCCGCCTGCCAATGCAGGGGACGTGGGTTCGAGCCCTGGTCCGGGAAGATCCCACATGCCACGGAGCAGCTGGCCCCGTGCACCACAACTACTGAGCCTGCGAACCACAACTACTGAGCCCACGTGCCACAACTACGGAAGTCCGCGCCCCTAGAGCCCGTGCTCCGCAACAAGAGAAGCCGCCGCAATGAGAAGCCCGCGCACCACAACAAAGAGTAGCCCCCGCTTGCTGCAGCTAGAGAAAGCCCGCGAGCAGCAATGAAGACCCAGTGCAGCCAAAAATAAATAAATAAAATAAATAAATTTAAAAGTGGAATGACTGTAAGGCGAGTAAGTGGAAGTCACTATTAGGTCTTTTTATTTCTGTCCAATTTTATAAAGTGTAAATTTGGGAAATTAATTATAAGCTAGAATTTTACCTACACGGGAAGTATATTTAAAGTGCACTTTTGCAATCTCCTTTCTAGTGTTGCACTTGAGAAAGCACGTGGAAGAATAATTATAATTTATACTAACATCTATGAACAATTTCCTCCTCTCACAGTCCTTCTGAATTCTTGCCCCCCCCATTCCCTCTGCCTGAACTATCCTCTCTTAGCCCTCATGTTGCCATTAAAAATACTAATATACTTTTGAATCACAGATTCTAGTCTTCCCTGACCTCTTCAGCCCCTAGTAATCTCTTCTCCCTTAAAACTTCTATCTTTTATTTCTATACAAGAAAAATACAGCAAAACATCGTAGATTCTTGTTTTAAGTATTTAATTAGGTTTTTTCATATACTTTTTCCTTTAAGTAGAATTGAAGCTCTCTTAAGGTAAAAATGCTGTCTTGTGTTTGCTCATATACATACCAAAGAGTACTAGAGCTATAATTTGCTAAATTAAATTTTAATTTTGCTTTATTTATTAGTTTTTGACAAATAATATCACATCTCTGAGCTCCAGTTTTCTCATCTATATTTAGAGAGTATGTTGCTCACTGGTTGGTCAAAGGATTAAGCAACAGGGTAATGAGTTAGGATAGCACCTTAGTATTAAGCTGATCTTCAATAATTATTACTTAAGTCAAAATTCACATCCTATAGTACATATAGAACATGGTAGATATTCTATATATGTATGGAAAATACAGATATAGATATGTATATTTATATATAGGAGTTATAATAACAGGACTTCATTTATATATATTTTTTTTTAAATTATTATTTATTTATTTATTTATTTTTGGCTGTGTTGGGTCTTCATTGCTGTGCGAGGGCTTTCTCTAGTTGCAGCAAGCGGGGGCCACTCACTGTCGCGGCCTCTCTTGTTGCGGAGCACAGGCTCCAGACGCGCAGGCTCAGTAGTTGTGGCTCACGGGCCCAGTTGCTCCGCGGCATGTGGGATCTTCCCAGACCAGGGCTCGAACCCGTGTCCCCTGCATTGGCAGGCAGATTCTCAACCACTGCGCCACCAGGGAAGCCCCACATTTATATTTTAAAACTAGAATTGTATATAATATCTCATTTGATATTCAAACTTCAAAGAAAGGTGAGACAGCTATCTTTTCCATTCTGCATAGTGCAGCTGAGAATTTTGTGTGTTGAAGTGATGTCCTCACATACTTCTGTAGATTCTGAACTTGATTCTAGATCTTTTGATTCTTAACTCCGACATTTTCTTACATAGATGTTGAATTAAGGCATAAATAGGTTTTATGTAAAAATTTCCATTTTCTCATAAAATGAAATGCAGAGCACTTGTTTACACTCACCCACTATGAGTAAACAGCACACCTTACAGTGTATTTACTCTGTTGTCCCTGACCCACATGTGGCTCCAAATTAGAATAAATAAATACTTGCATACTGTTAGTTCGCTTAAAATGAAAAGGTGAAAAAAGCTATATTTCCTTATTTTCTTATTTGCATATATTAACAGAGGAAGAAATATATTATCAAAGTAAAAACTTATCTAAATGCCAAACTCTCTTAATTAAAATGGCCTGCTTTGACTACCCCTCTATAAATCATATACATTTTGCATTTTGCTTGTGATTTAAACAAATAAATGGAAATGTATTTTTGCTTAGTCAAAATGTGAGCAATTTGTATGGCACAATGTGGGTAATAATAAGTAGAAGTTATGATGTTATTTTATTAAGAAGCAAGACTATATGTTTATGGCTTGTACTTTTCATTTGCCTCACTTTCTCACAAAAGTGGCGTGACAGACACTGAAAACAAAATAAGGGAGAACAGATTTCAGCATTTGCTATTACTGCTATGAGAATGCAAAGGACAAGCTAATGAGAAGCTGGGGTAAAGAACTGCCTTCCTGGTCCTGAATGTGGCATTGGTTTCTTTGTGCAGTAATGATTATACTAAGCATTTTTGTTTCTCTCACTGTGCTGACAGGAACACTATGTAAAAATATGCTTGCTTCTAACCTGCAATGTTCCTTGGTGTTAATATCCAAAATATTCAGTCATAGGAAACATGGAACTGGGTTACACAAGAAAGTGTGGGGACTAATGTGTTTTTATAACAGTGTAAAGATTATTTTCTCCTGCATTGAATTATTAATGTGAATAATTACAGGAGTTCAGAATAGGATTATAAAGAGATTTATGAAGTTAAATTATGCCTTTTTTCTTATTTAATTTGAAGATGGTATTATGTCTTCAAAAATATAATAAGAGATGGTGGTTATTAAATTTTACATGTTTAAAAAACCAAATATTTCTAATGAGTTAGAAGTAGTCAAGTCCACAATAATTATTCTGTTAATCACACCTAAGTTATCAAGAACATAACTTGGTTTCCATGAATGTGTATGTGCACATTCCAACCCTGCTCTTTAGAAAAGGCCAAAGCACTCTTCCAAAAGATGGATCCTTGAGTATTGAGGAACATACTATATCCTCTTTGATACTTTCCTGTTTCATTCTAAGCATTCACATATCCTTGCATAATCATTTATGTGTCACAGATTCCAGACACTGCATCTTTTTTTTTCTTCATCTGAGTCCCCTAGTTAATCAGTATAACATTTAAAATGGATTCTCAAGAAATGAATATGGTAATTCAAATGTGTGAACTTACATTGAAATTATCACTGTTCTTGACTTTTGTAATACAATAGCAGATACTGTTCACTGACTGTTTAACACTCACTTACCATTTTAAATTGCTAAGAACCGTGACTTTACTAATAGTATCCCTCACATATAACTCACTGCTCAGGGGTAAATCCTGATGTGTCTAAACCCATCCTGTGGTGCGCTGATAAATATTTAACAGTCATCTCTATAGATTAAGGAGAGAGAGAGATCCTGATTTTTAGTGTGTACTGAATATTTTGGTCTAAATATTGTCAACATAGAGTATGATGTTTACCCATCCTGATCACTAGGAAGATAGATAGATAGATAGATAGATAGATAGATAGATAGATAGATAGAAATAGATTACAAATTTGAATTTCAAACATGCATACATATAATTGTGTGACCTTCTATAATTGAGATATTTTCATATTTACTGAGAGCTATTAATATTGTCCTATAAACTTGATTTTTTTAATCAACACTATATCTTGTTATTAAAGATTCTTTCAGAGTTGGCAATCTGTTGTTTAAAAAAATCTCATGTTTAAAAATGTGCTTTACTTGGAGCCTCTTATTTTAATTACCCATAAGTCTTCATTTACCTTTCTCTTTTGGTAAAAAAAAAAAAATTAACTGTGCATTTTTATTTCTTATTTGCTGTTGGGTTCCTGCTTATGTTAAGTTATAAACACTTTTGTTATATAAAGGATATAAGCCCTCCAGCATATACAGAAAATATTTTACCTAGTTTATCTAAAAAAAGGCTACAATAGTTAATGTTGCATTTTTCTCTTCTTATGTTACTAGCTTTTGTGAAAGTACTTCTAACATCAAAGTTCTTCACACTAAAATAATAAAAAAAGCCACACATATTTCTTAATATTTTGTTAACAGTTATTCTTCCAGGGTTTGAATAATTATGCAAAAAAAAAAAATTCTCTTCCCATGGTGTCTACTCATCAGGAGGGAATAGGGAGGCTCTGAGAGATGGCGTGAGACACAAGCTTGAGGTAGGGTTGGGGATGTCTCCTGAGTTTGTACTTGCTTTTTTCCATTTTGAGTTGTCCTTCGTATCTCTTAGGTACCTCATATTAGCTGTATCAAATTGTCTGTGGCAAAAATGTTCTTTTTTATTAAAGTGTATAGCACCTCGGGGCATTTAGAATTGCACAGAGGAAGCTGGAGACCTTAGAAATAAACTCCCCCTTCTTCAGAGATTTTACATAAATTTAATCTTGAATCGTAGTTTTAGATGGACACTCCCCAGTAATGATTGTTTTCTCCATGGGAAGGTGATCTCAGAAACATATTTTTTTCTGTCTATTAAAGGTATTATCCTTGCTGTTTCTCCCGCTTAGCACACACCATTTATTCGTAGTATTAGAACTTGGGAGAGAGCCTAAAATCCACTCTGCTAACCTCAGGCTGACTTTGTGCTTTTACTTCAAATTAAACCACCACATCTACTGGTTACACAAAAGCATAATCAGCTAAGCCCGCTGCTCCTCCAGTAACAATGTCATGGTTATATGTTCCAAAATAAAATTTCTACCTTCCTTGGCTTTCAGCTGTCCCCGTTGTTTGAGTTTATTGGTTCTTCTTCAGTTGTTCACACAAAGTGCTATTTTGGCATAATGCCTGTTGATCAAATTGCCATATTAACTCCTCAAGTTCCCTCTCTTAGTTATTCTTCTTGACACATTCACTTAAAAACAAAGAAGAGGAAAAGGGAACTTCTGTGAATATCTGCAGACTTTTCCACACCTACTCTTGGCTTGAATTAAAAACGTTCATTGTGATGAATTGCCATATAAATACAATTAAGTGTATACATTTTTTAAATGTCCATAGCTCTTTTGCTTTCATTTAGCACGTTGTACCTTTTTAATGTTCTAGCTTCATGAAGACTCGAGTCCTTCTTCTTATAGAATGAATGAATGTGATTTTTAAAAATGTACATGAGGGAAATTATAATATATACAAGTACATCTTTTATTGTCTTCAAATAAGCATATTCATAAGATGGCTATGGCAGACAGGTTCTCTTGAATCGACTCACATCTGCGCTTAAAATAATCTCTAAACTCTGAGTGAAATGTTCTTTTGTCCATCATGTATGTTTCTATCTTCCTTTTAAATTAATAAGTTTAATTTTTCTCTTTGGGAATATCCATTTCCCTACGGAGACCCTATGAGTGTCCATTCTTCTTGGATGCTAGGAACACACCAAGGAGATTGGGGTTCCCAAAGCAGAGACAGTATCTATTCTTCTTAATTTCCTAACACCTAGAACGGTGCTTAGTGTATAGATAAACATTCAATAAATGTTAGTAAAGTGAATTAACATAGGTTTGCTGGTATGCTACAAATATTCCAGCCTCAGCCAATTTGTGCAGTTCTTTGTAAGAATGTCCTTGGAGAGCTTTTAAATAAAGCTCCAGTGGGTTTGTGGCAGGAAAAGGTGATCCAACCAGTGAACAGGTTTATGAGAATGGGAAGGGAGGGTGTTGTAAAGAGAAAAGACAAAACAGGAGTGAAATCAAAGTCCAAAAAATATCAAATCAAAGAATCAAAAACACAGCATATCAAAATAAATGGACAAATATGTGTTTTGAGGCTACAAAAACTGGGGGGAAAATACCATTCAGACTAATCAGCATTAGGAGCAGGTCCTAACGGAGACTTAAATTCAGGGGAATTATAAATCAGCCTGTACTTGGTTTTACCTATGTTGATCCTGACAAATCTGTCTCTCTTTCTTCCTCCCAAGTACATATTTACTCAAGATAAATCAAGTGGAATAGAGAAAAAGAGTTTGAAGGTAATTCAAATGTGGTATTTACATTTAGAATTTCTTCCAGAGTTCAAGGAACTTTCCATAAGGAAGTCAGTGTTTGTTTCTCCAGTTCACTGCTCTGTATTACTACACAGAGCTAGCCCTGGAAACAAACTGGAGATGACATTGTAGGTGGAGTGAGCTGTAACTAAGGGAAAGCTGAAAGAGGTAGGGAAGTGAAGACTTGCTGTTTGCCATCAGCAGCAGAAGGGAGTTGGGCTCTACTCACTGCATCTTTCATTTAATCTTTTTTCTGCCCTGACACAGAACACATATTATTAGTTTACCTATAAATGTATTATTCCCTTAATATGAGAACCAAGGTATATAAAAAAGATTTAGAATAACGGTTCTGCTGAGGACCTTGCTGATATTTTCTCTCCGCCTCCAGCTCTGAAAAGCAATGAATGTTCTTAAAGCCTCCAGTAGGCTCTGCTGACAGCCATGGTACTGATTCTAAAAGAAGGAAGAAAAATAAACCTGCTACTGTGTGTGCGTGCACTAAGCTATCTGGAAGTAGGAGTTACCTATGGAAAATGTTTGTATTAATATTATTCACAAACCTAATGCCAGAGGGAAAATATGTGAACAAATATATTGCACAGCATAGAGCATAGGTATAGGTAACAATACACAGCAAACAAATATCTCGATCATTTCCTATGTTTTATAAAGCTAATAATCATCTTAGATATTAGATAGCTTATTTGTATCTTTCCTTAAAGGAGACAATAACAGAGATTCCTGAGCAAATATTGATAAAATACCAATTTTTAACATTAAAAGTATATAAACATAAAGAATAAAACTAGAGATTGTCATACAATTAATTTAAATATATCCAGATATTTTAATTCCAGATTAAAAAACTTCAACCCAATATATCTTATATCTACATGCAATAACCCTAACTTAAATTCTTGGAATCCTTATCTAGATGACATGTCAGGCAAGATATTTTATCACTCTGGTCCTCACCTCAGTCCACTCACGGAGAAAGTGAAACATTTGAGCCAAATTATCTCAAAGACTTCTTCCAACTCCACAGTCCTGGTATTTATACCCTTTCTTCACCTTTTACTACTTTTATGTTGGTTTCCCAATGTGTCAGGGTGCTGTAGTGTAGAAGAGGTCATCTTGTAGAGCAGTTAGGAGGGCAAGAAGACCTAGTCTTGCCAACTCTAGATCTGTGGAAGTGGGTACTACTTAAACTTTATATGCCTAATTTGAAAAACAAGTAATTAATAGAATACTTATTCCTTATGAGAATAAAGTAAAGAATTCATACAAGTTACTTATCAGAATGTCTGACATTTATTATGTGTGTGATATGTATTAATTATAGAGTTACTGCAGAAATTATGGCGCTTAATAGGGAAGCCAAATCAGATTTTAAGGCTGTTAGAAGATATTAATGTTTTTGAGTTTCAAATTTATAATAATTTAATGCTCTACACATATCTAATTAAAATTTTTAAATGTTCATTTTATGTCAACTGTAGAAACAAAAATTTAATAAATTTATAGACCTATAGATTTGACTGAACACATACACACACACACACACACACACACACACACACACACACACATTCATACCATACACAATTTCTATGAAGAAGAAATGAAAGGGAAAGAAGTCAGGGTAAGTAAAGTAACAAACTATGAAAAAAGGTACAAAATATACTGCAGAGAAAGATTTAATATATTAGTAAAAAACAGAAACAAGCATCTAGTAGAAACATTTCTAAAGATAAGCAGCTCAAAAAAAGAAGCAAGTGTTTGTCTCAAAAATATACTAAATATGAATATTAAGACAACACTGATATGCTATTTGTACATTTCAATTGAGATAGCTCATAAAGTTATAATAACATGTGCTACTTAACATGGATGTAGAGGATAAGACAAAAAACTATCCAAAGATTACAATACCCTGTATTGCTTACCATCACAAAGATATAAACAAGTTGAAATAACACATAAAGAACTAAGCAAGAAACTTAGCTAGGTTCTGTGCCAGGAGTATTCGTTTTTTAACTTCTGAAATAAATTTTGATAATTTCCATGTCAAATTTGATTGTGAACTCTGGATCTGAGAAAAAGAAATACACACACACACACACACACATATATATATACACATATACACACACAGATATCATATATAGATATATGATAGCTATCTGTGTATTCTATTGGGAAAATCTCAGAAATTTCTTGACAGGCATCAAAAGTTCTAACAATTATGCATTATCTTTGACTCAGAAATTCTACTTCTAGGAAGGTATCACATGATTATCATTGTCTTCATAACACCTAATATTTATTGAGCTGTTTCATGTTCCTGTCACTGTACTTAAGATTTATTAACTCTTCCAGTGCTCACAACAACTCCATGAGACAGCAAACATTTATCTACATATTCAGTTAAGGAAACTAGTGTACAAAGAAGATGAGATAGCACAGCCCAGGTTATTCAGCTTGGAAGAAGTTGACCCACTGTTCCACAGCCTATATTTTATTCCCTATGTCCTGTAGTTGTTATGTTCAACAATAAGCTATTTTATTACTATTGTTTTTCTAAAAATCTCCATTGGGGAGTAGAATAATGCTATTAAAAATAGAGTTACACAAGACTATTATATGACAAGGCAAGATACGAGACAGACTGTAAAGTGAAGGATAGAATTTATCAAATATCACTATGATTCCAGTCCTGGAGGGTAGAGGGGAAAAGGGGAGAATAAATATACACCAAGCAATGATGTTCACATCTATTTGGTGGGCTATAGGTAATTATTTTTTTTCCTTTTGCTTATATTTTCTTTACATATTCTACAATGAACCTCTTTTATTCTTGTAATATCAAAAATACAAGAATATTTTGTTTTTGTTTTAGTGCTGGTTCCTCTGCAAGACTTGAGAAGCTGAGCATATTAGTCTTTTCTGAAAGGATTATTTACTTTGGCTGAAGCCTTTTCAGTCAGTGGGAAGTAGTCAATTGCCTTATAGGTAGGTAGATAGGGAATAGCCTATTATTTTAAGTATGACTCACAAGACTGAAATTATTTTTTTAACCTCAATTTTTTGATTTTGTGTTTGTTGTGTTTTTAATGTGTAATTTTCACCCTTAGAAAAGTCACTTATATTGAAGCTACCATAAATTACTGAGTATTACCTTACAATATGAATATTTTCTCAGGATTCCAATAAGCCGAAATTCAACAATTTCTCTGAAGCTATTTAAAATCCTGACACAGATTTAGTATTTCTTTCATCCATATTTCAATCACTCAACATCTAAATTCCTACTTTGATATACTCAGATTTTAATTTCTTTTAAATACCCCCCAAATAGATCATTTTTCTGGGTTTGTTTTTAATACTAAGTGGTGAACAAAAATTATTTTATGTAAATATCAAAGACCTTAAGTAAACATATTTGTTTCACCTATTATAGCTGTTTAAAACCCAGGAAAGCAGTGATGATATTAAAGAAATTCTAATTATGACTGCAAACTCTCTGTGGTGTATTTAAAAGCAAGAGTGGTACCTACAAATCTCCTTAAAGGACACTGAGGGAACATTCCATGTAACTGAGAATGGGGTGGATTTTTGTAGCACATGCTATTCTTCCTTCCAACATTTCCTCACCCAGATTGTTGACAGAGGTATAAATAAAGAGTGCCCAAATACACATTTTAAGGTTATGGAGAACTCATTCTGCATCAGAAGAGGCAAAGTTCAACAAAAGTACTGTCAAAAGGCTTCACCATTTTATCATTGAAAATAGGCAGTTTTCTACCAAAATAGGCAGTTTATCTCCACTCTACTGTTGGGCTGTCTACAATCCTGCTCATTAGTACATTGTTTAAAGTAAAGTAGACTCAGAATTAATTATTTACTGGTACGTCTTGTCTTCTGCAGGCTTCCATATGTAGGAAAAGTGAATTCTAGTGCAGACGTTAAAATGCAGATTATTATGTGCCACAGCCAGACATTCTGATTCAGTAGGTCTGAAACAGATGGTCAAAAAAAACCAGTTCAAAGAAAAGTGGTTCATAGAGCACGGGATTTGAAGCCACAAAGACTTAAATTGACTTAATAGTAACTTTGACTCAATCTTTTTAAATCTCAGATTTCTCATTTTTACATGAATATAATTACAGTATCTATCTCACCTGGTAGTTAACAAAGAATAACTAAAGGGCTGCATGATAATCACATAAAGAGTAATTATCTACCAAGTAACAGTATAATTGCTCAAAAGTGTATTATCCTTATCTTTATTATTGTTGTTTTTCATGAGTAAAGCATTTCTACACAGTAAAATCTTTTTCATTCACTTTTTAATTTTGACTATATTTTGATTTGCATTATTCTAAATTCCAGGTTAAATTCTGATTCAGGTAATGATGAATAAAGATCAGATTTTACATCATTTCACTATGTGTAATTCTCATTTAACTTGGAGATGCTAGTTTCTAATCCTGTAATAAATTTTATTTTTGTCCTGATGTGCAATAAAAAGTTTTGTACGAGGACAGCTCTGCTCCTAATTTTCTTCCATCTAGAAAATATGCATTTTAATTTAGTAAAATAAATAAGTAAAACTAGGAAAATCTGATTATCTAAAAGATAATCCTGAGGAAAAAAGTAGTAGACAAATACTAATAGAAGAGTTAGGAGAAAGATAATAAAAACATACATTTAAAAATAGCAAGCATATAAAAGTAACCCTGCATTGAATATAGTGGGTATTATAAACTTTATTATAAATCAAAGACTAGCTTTATAGCTTTGCTTAGGAAAGATATGTCTTAAATGCTAGAGGTATGAAGTCTATAAAATGAAGGCAGAATTACAGCAGATCAGAAAGGCAAAAAGAAAAATCATCATCCTGAACCATAACTAGTTATGATTTCTCATTATACAAATGTGCCTCGAATTTCCCCATTAGTGGAGGGTTATTACACCCAGTAAATATTGACCTCTAGGTCACAAATTAAAATCAACCAGATCTATAACTCCATTTAGATTATAATGTACTTCTCATTTCCTGGAAGAATCTCATCATGGAGATCATAATTGCAAATTGGCCAATATACACATTAGAGGTACTTAGATTTAATTTAAATTAAAAAGTAGCGTCTAGTATATTCCATCAACATAATAGAAGTTTGTTTATAGCACATTTTAAAAATTAAGTTTGAGCATTTACTTTACCTACTGTTAAAAGAATATAAGGTACATATTTAAATTAATAAATGGATGTCTTTCATTTGAAAGTGCATAGAAAACAAGTATAGTAACAAATACAATTCACCTTTATTCTCTTTCCATAGACTCTTAACTAAAATATAGTAAATATAATAGATCTGCTTTCTGTAAAATCTATCTTTGACCAAAAGGAAATAAAAAGGCCAAGACAAATTTTATTAAATAATAATAATAAAAATAAATGGGATCTTATCATGCTCCTACTTGCTAATGAAATTCCATGTGAATCACTTTCTTTAGTAATGACATATTTTAAATCTAAGATAGTCGTTTAACATAACTAAGCAAATAAAGGGATAAGACTCATAGTAATATTCTAAAAACATAATTTCCAGGTGGGAAATTGAAGTGGCCAAATGACTTTAAGAGAATAGAAAGAGCCATTTATGCTCGTCACCTGCTTTACAAGAATTCCACAAAAAATTTCCAATAAGGGTAATTATCTGCTGTTATCTGAAGTATCTTCAAAATAGAGATTATTTTCTCTTATAGTTTTAGCCTGAGCCTCATAGTCAGTATACAAAGTAGTATTTATTTCCTAACATAAATCCATTTTGTGAGAATGTAGATTTATTGGGTTTTACCAGAATTTTACTGGGAATAAAAATTGATGATTTTGCCAACTACTCAAGCTAACTCAGGCTATTTACTTGGCTCAGTTCCCCCTTAGAATAATACTGTGACATCACCACGGTTCCTAATGTGTCCAAATTTCTAGCGAATTTAACATCAGTTAAGGGTGTCAGGATCACATGCAGAGCATGCTAAATAAAATTTTAGTGTGTGTTTGTTTTTTATCTAAAGATTAAGATAAGATAAAGATAAATCCCCCAAAACTTTTAATAAGCGAATTTGAGGAAATGGGTTAATTTAGATTTAACATGTAATACACTACTAATTGCAATAAATTTAAATTGTAATTTCAGTAGCATATTACTTTGCTTACATAAAGAACTTAAAATAATTTAAAGATCGAAGGAAAAAACACTGAATGCCAAGATTACTATTTAAAATTATATGTTCTTTGTTCTTAACAAATCTTTAAATTCCTCATTTTGAACACTTAGAGTCATTTTTTTTGGAAAATATGTTTTCTTTTATGATTACTTTGATAAAACAGCCCTATATATTAAATGTAAACTATTATTACTGTAAGTCTAAGTCATTTCTTATTTGTAAGTTACATAATTAAGAATGAGTGTTAACAGATTTGGTTTGATTCACTACAATTCCCTCTTTACTACTGAATCTTTCCTATAAGCATTTAAACATACCTTATTTTTTTCTGCATTTAAAGTAAATAAATACACATATGGAAAAAAACCTCTTTCTAAGCCCAAATCCACCCTCTGCCCCTGAAGCTATGATCTCATGCCTTTAGTCCTCTACATATTTTAACTTCTTAAAAATGAAAAATTGGGATAGAATTTATTTAAGCCAATCAAGACAATTAAAAACTGGCTTTGAGAAAAAGTGGAACTGAAATATGGAGCTCCATCAGGACTATCTTACTGCTTCCCTTCTGCATTTCTGTTATGAGCATCACACAAGAAAATGCTTTTAATAAATGTCATATTTCCTCTATGCCACTTAATAAAATTTAATTCATTCTATATATTATCCCACCGGAGGAGTATAAAACTCAGTGAAATTGTTGGAAGACTTCTACTACCAAATTAAGGCAAAGGTCTTAGGGGTCATATAAAATCCCAAAGTGGACTGACATAGGTTGATATTTGTATCTACCCATAAGGATTCTTGAGAAAAGAGGGCTTGAAATTAACATCTTTCTGAAACAGATCTCTCTATGGGATCATGTCTTGAGCATGTACTACTTGAACATTTCAAGTCTGCTTCCAAGTTTAGAGGGATTCATTCAACACCTCTCCTTGGACGGTTGCTTCTGCCTCTTCACTTTCCAAATCCCAGAACCCATTTCTCCCACATTTGTGTATGAGCTGAGGCTAGAGATTCCCCAAAAATCTCTTAAGGGTCTTAAGACTGTTTTGTTTGGAATAAAGAATGTTTAAAGATTGATTAAGTGCCAACATTTAAAATGCAGGTGGTTTCATATAAAAATCTGGATTTATAGCTTCTCCTGAAAAATTGAATATCTGGCCAACACTGGGCCTACATTTCTGCATGTGAAGAGTGCTGAGTAATGACTTCCTAATTTATAAGACTTCTCTCCAGTTAATCATAGTGCCTAACATCTTTTATTCCTTTCTTTTTTATCCTTAGTTACCTTTGTTGACAAAATGTTTTGAAGTAAAATGCAGATATCATGCTATTCATCTCTAAATGCTTCAGTGTGCTTTTCTAAAAAAACTAAAAGAATTTTTTCTATATAGCTATGATTCCATTATTACACCTAAAATTTAGCAATAATTCATTAATATCATCTAATACTGAGGCTATATCAAAATCTCCAAGTATTCCCCCAAATATATTTTACAGTTAATTATTTAAGCTGTTTATTCATTTCTTAAATATGACCAAATTTACTCATTTGGTTTACTTACCTAATTCCAGTTGGCATTTGAATTTGTATAACTGACTTAAGATATTAGGGCAAAAATTAATTTAAAAAAAAATGTTCAGTCTTCTCTTGGAACAAAGGAAACTCTAAGACTTCAAAACCTAAAACTCTGACTAAATTAGATCCCTATTTACCTTTTTTGGGGTGATGGTAGATGGAAAGTATAGCTGGAGGAGGGAAATTAAAACCAATAAAAAAAAATTAAAAGCTTCTTATTTTCCATGATTCTTTTATAGCAACAAGCACAACTTAGTATTTCCCCAAGTTTTCCAGACACATTTCAATATGTTTTGATAGCTAGTCTATGCGCATGTCAGCACAGAGCAGGGCAGATGTACTCTAGGCTTAAGGAATGGAGAATCAGTCATAAAAGAGATGTGGAGAAACTTACCTGAAGTCCTGGAAGAGGAAGAACACTTCAACCCCTTCCTGTGGTTCTGGGGATAGAATCGAAATCCATGAATGTGGCTTATAATTAATTCATATCATGATTTGTCTGTAAGACTGCTTGCTCTATGAACTGGAGCCACCTCTGGCTCATCATCATTTTGTCTTCAGCCCTTGTGTGGTCCAAAGCACATAACAGATATCCAATAAATGAATTTTAAAAAGGTATAGAGTTACAGTGTTATTCTAAGACAATTTTTGTTAAAAATTTAAAATGAGCTCATCAAATACACTGTAAAATACATTGCTTACACTTCAAAACAACGTCTTCTTTCTTCTTGAATGTGCTTCACTGCCATAAATAAAAGCCTAGGACATATTGTATAATAAGGAGGGGAGCTTAGAAGAATAATGTCTTAGCAGATAATTAATGTGTTTTAGTTTCGTTTCTGTATATCGTCAGTTCATTATGCATTTCCTGACTAAAATTTCACTTGCTCCATCGCTAAATTACAAGAATAAGACTCCATTTCTATTATACATCTCGTGATCAAAGAGGAGGAAGTTTAGACATTATAATTACTAAAATATTGATTTTAGACTACAAGAAGAACTTAGAAACCCACAAATGGTAAAATTGCAGGCTTCAAATGGCTAAATTCACAAAAAGATCACATAAAACAGTTATCAGCACAGAAGCAAAATTTATGTCAAGCCAGTGTAGTAAAAAAAGTGAAAAATGTAATATGTTAATTACAACATTGAACAAATTATGTAGTATTTTTTGCTAGTAAGTTATTTATGATTCTAAAGTGGAATATCATGGCTCAGGCTCTGGTCATGGGCTTTTAAATGCAGTTATGCCCCTCCCCAGGGTTCTGTGACCTGGTGCAAATATCTTACCTGTTGTGGTCTCATTTTCTTTACTTGTAAAATAAGGGTAGATTGTCTCTAAGGTCTGTCTTATATTGAGCTGTTCCTATTTAAATTTTTTCTCTCTGCTTTCAAAGTCAGCATATCAGAGATAGCATGTTTACTTGAATTAATGGGTGGTCATTTTACCCCTTTTGAAATCCTCATATACATTCAAAAAAGTTTATAACATAATGTAGCATTTTTGTTTTCATTATCTCATTTGAAACCCAAACAAATATTTATTTATTTATTTACATTTCCTTTTTACACATAGGGAAACTGAAGCTCAAGAACTTTAATGAGGGACTTCCCTGGCGGTCCAGTGGTTAAGACTTTGCCTTCCAATACAGGGGGTGCTGGTTCAATCCCTGGTCAGGGAGCTAAGATTCCACATGTCTTGCAGCCAAAAAAACAAGAAAACATAAAACAGTAGCAGTATTGTAACAAATTCAATAAAGACTTAAAAAAATGGTCCACCTCAAAAAAAAAAAAAAAAAAGAACTTCAGTGAATTGCTCATGACCAAGTACACATTAAGTCATATATACTCATACTCATAGAGTCTATTTACCTTGACTCCACCTGTATCACTTTAGCCCCACATACAGGCTTGCCCTGGTTTCCATATTGTCCAAATGCTAGCTGTAGATGTCTCTGCCAAAAACACGTTAAAGTCACTTTCAGAAGATGTTTAAATATAAACAAGAGGAGTGAAAATGGAAGAAGTTAACTATATGCATCCAGTCTAAATTTGATTATCACCAAAGCTTGCTTGAAGGGCAAGCTTCCAGAAGAATTTGTGATTATTCCAAGAGTAAGAAGAAACATCCTTCATAATACAAAGATGATGATCATAATACTGATGACAAAGTACACTGAAAGACTGTCTTAGTACCATACAAACATTTTATTTTCACACTTTCAGATGCAATGTATATAATAAAATATCCATTGAGAAGAATTAATTTTATGGAATCAAGTCAGATCTGGAGCTAGTTTTATCCTCTAACACTCACTTGATTTGAAAAAAGCTTTGAACAAGTTTAAATATTTCCATTTATTCTCAAAATTATTGATTTAATGGGTAAAACCTCTTACTGAAGATCTTTGTGACTTATGAAATGCATGTCATGAACATACAAATCTCTCACCAGATCTTTTTTAACTGAAGCAACATTCTGACCTATGAAAATTGAGTTTGACAACTTTATTAAAATGAGATGATTTAGGGATGTACTTTCCATTACTCCGTCAAATCTGTTGCCTTGCACTCACAGGTTTAATTGCTTTTAAGAATGAAGTAATGGGAAGATATGTGTTAAAAACAAAAGAATAAGATTTAAAATTCATATTTGCTATTCTTCAATTTTTCAAAGTATTTTAAACTGCTTCTTATGTATTTTCAAGAGTTAGGAGGAATTACTCTACCACCTTAAGTATGATGTTAGAAAAAGTATGATTTCAATTATACCTAGAATAGATCTGCAAAACCGAATGTCTCGTGAAAGCAAGAGGTTAACTTTGCTGTCTATGGTATGAATAAAAAGTATTCAAAGGGGTTTCTTCTCAGATAACTGACTTGCACACAAATCTTATCCCACAGATTTTCTAACAGGCAAGGCAAGTGCAACAATTCCATGCTGTTCATCCAAAAGGACACTCAAACTACATTACTGAGTGAAAATTATTTGGCAGCTTAGATATACATGACATCTTTTAAATATGGGTGGAGAACTAACTGGATCCCAAATTATTCTCCTTTCTTTGAGGGGTTGGGAAGAGGTAAAGAAAAGGTCTTTCTTTTATCAATTATGATAGTTAAAAGTGCTTGGCATATATATAATGGTTGTTTATTAGTACTAAATTTTGGAAAACACGCTTTTCTGGATAGCTTCATTATTTCCATTGATTCCTTTGAACTGCTATTTCTTATTCTACACTTAGGATCATTCCTTTATTCCTCAATAGTCAACTCACTCAAAGTTTCTTTCCTTTCATGTCTGTGATCACCAGGCTCAATTAATATTCAACAAAACATGTATATTATGATTATACATTATACTTCCATAGTATTTTTATCATCTCCCATCTGGATTATAAATTAAATGGGACTGATATTTCAATTTTTTTTTCTTTTTTAAACTTTCTATAAGGACTTAAGCATTTTTTTTAAATGGGAAGATGAGGTTATTTGGGAAGGATGGAGGAAGATATGAGTGAAGAGAAGACATCAGGGTACTTATGTTACTTCATGATCCACACATATAAATCAACTAATTAGACTTGGGGGGGTTATCATCAATCAAAACTGAAATCTGGACAGATCATGGAGTATGTCAATAGATTTAGGACACTTTCCAAGGAAAAAGTGTCCTATACTTCAGAATAGTGAAGTACAATCTGGTAAACTAAATAAATACAACCTATATTCTATAATAAAAGATAAACCTAGAACACATTCTAGAATTAATGGTCAAGAGACAGATTTCAACTCACAGTGAGTTGAATGCTTTTTTAAACTACCAAAAGAAGAATTATAATACCTGGCATGGCTGATTCTGGATTCCTTCCTTGTTTTCCAGTATAGCTATATTTTCTTTGTGAAGTTACATGTATTTCATTGGCCATAACCTTCCAACAGAACACCTTATACATATTAAGCACTGAATAAACATGACACTCTGATGATTTGCACTGTATTTAAGAAAAGAGACATCATCTTTCAAAATTGTGTCCTTAAATTTAATGTAAATTTTTTGGGTGCAGTCCAGGGATATTTATGTGAATCTTTCATGAATTCACTTAAACAAGAAATATTTATTGGACATGTAAATCTGTCAGTTATTAGTATGCTGGAGATACTGAAATAAACAGAAGACCCATGGCCCCTGTCCTTTTGAAATTTACCAGATAATTGTAATATACACAGAAGTAAACAAAATTATAATCCAGTGTAATAAATGCTAAGATAGGAGAATTCTTTGGTATTGTGAGGCCACATAGGAAAGTTACAAAACCCCAACTTGGGCATAAGGACAGAACAGCCTGGTGAAAATGTGCCCTTTAAGAGTCCTCCAAATTTGTAGCCCCTTAAATTTGTAAGATATAATAGAAATTCCCTTCACCTAAATTATAATAAGCTCCATTATGTAATTTGGTTATAATTCATTCTGGTTTAATGAGTTTGATATGTTTATAAGATAGTTTAACTCTTAGGTTATTTATTTATTTAGTTTTTGTTGTTGTTTCTTTTATTTATTTTTGGTTTTAGTTGGTTGATTTTTGTCTTGGAAAAAACACATGCTTGTACTTATCACACAAATGATGGAGTTCTCCTCCTATGTCACTAAATTGCATAAAGAAAATAAGTAAACTTGGACACATAATCTTCAATGAAGGCTTGGAGAGTTCTTTGCTAATAAAAATAACCAGTTACCGGGTTCAGGAGTAACTCACAAAGTGTGATGAAATAACATAGATGATATCTATTGAGATCCAGTGTTACTAGTTGAAAAAGGGGGTGAGGAAAAAAGGCCTCTGGGCAATACAGTATCACCAACTCCCAACAGACCAAAGATGTGGAATGACAAAGCAGGCATACAGAATCACTAAAGGACTCAGTTGAATTTAGGGTGGTAGTGGAATGTATATTATTTACACTATACTATTTACAATAGAACATATAGGGTATAGAGTAGACTCTATTTACAATAACTATTAACTTCTAAAACACAAAAGAAAGTCTTTCTAAACTCAGTCTTTGCAACTCTGATGTTATACTGTCTGGATTGCAACCTTGGCACTCTGTTGGATTGGCTATGAACATTTGGAAATGTTACTTATTTTTCTTAGAATAAGTTATGTATTTCTCAGAGAGTACTCCACTGTAAAATAGAAATACAAGTCATACCTTGCTTCAAATGTTTGTGGTTTGATTTAAAAAAGATAATATATGTGAATTACTTAGCAAAACGCTTGGCTGTAGGCAAAGAGCGCTAACCTTCAGCAATACCCAAGTTCTTCCTTTCTTATCTAGTAATAATTCTAGACTATATTTTCTAATAACCTAGCAGATAGGTGGGATCATTTGACACTATTATGGGTAATACAGCGTGACCAGAAATTTTATATATAACTTCCAAGCCTTACATAAAATATTCCATGAACACTCTTAAGCAGTCTCCATTTATGAGGCTAGATATAATACATTTGAAAATCACTAGATAGACAAGCCTGTATCTTTGAATGAATGCATGGAGCAGAGACCTCGGTCCTCAACCCACATTGGCCTGTGACATGGCTAAAATAAATATGCATCTACTGAGTTTGCTTTAGGTGATGAGGTTGGAAAATGTGCTGTTTATAGTGTGTGTAGATTGTTATGAGCCATATTTAGTTAGGTATTCAATATATAGGGGGCAGACAGGGAGTTCTTAAAATCTGGTTGACAGTATTACCTGCTTTCTGAATATTACTGCATTAACTTCCTATTGGTACTATGGCAAATTATCACTAATATGATGACTTTAAACAACCCAAAAATATTACTAGTTTTAAAGTTCAGAGGTTTCAAAATCAAGGTGTCAGCTGTTTCCTATGTAAATATTCCTCAAAACATAATCCAGAACAAAGGGTTTTCAGTGCCTTCCTTTATAAGACATGCAGAAACATGACAGATCCCTGGAGGATTCTCTCTTGACCCCAACACAGCTATTCTCTTTCTGGTCCATTTTCAAGCATTGGGCTAATAACAAATCTAGGTGACTGTGGTAGAAAGAATCGTGCTCTTCCCCTAAAGATGTCCATATCCTAATCACAAGAAAATGTGAACATTTTAGCTTACGTGGCTAAGGATCTTGAGATGGGAATACTATCCTATATTATCCTAATAAGTCTAGCATATTAACAAGAGGGTCCTTATAAGAGAGAGGCTGAATAATCAGAATCAGAGAAAGAGGCATCACAGAAACAAAGGTAGAGAGAGAGATTACTATGTTGAATTAGATAAGTTACGATTGTGGCTTATTCAAACACAGTAGCTATGGAATTGATGACAAGTGTTTGTATTTTGGATACATTGGTAAAGTATAATCCATGGGAATTGCTGCCACATTGGGTAAAAGCTGGAAGAGGGGATGAATCAAGGGTGATTCAGGATGATTCCAAAGTTTTTGTTTTGAGCAAATGCAAGATGGACTTGAAATCAATTGAAATGGGGAATACTACATGTGGCACAGGTTTTTGAGGAAGATCAGGAATTTAGTTTTGAATATGTTGTAACTTAAGCTATCTATATTTGATATTCAAGTGGAGAAGTAAATCAGTATGTTAATAATGTAGAGATGTAAATTTGGGAGTCATTTACATGTAGAGGGGGTTTGACACCTTGGGGCTGGATAAGATTGCTAAGACAGTAGGCATTGACTGAGAAAAGAATCAGAGAAAACGCCAATCTGGATTTAACTTATTTCATAAATCATAATTGCCAGAGAAAGAAATACTGAATAGAATTAGGCTTTGGAAAAGATAATTCTTGTAAGTTCTAAAGGGAAAAAAAAAAAAAAAAAGACATCATACTATAGTCAAACTCAAGAAAGACTGTGATTATCAAAGATAAAATGTTGTCATTGATAACACAATCAGAAATTAAGACAGCATACCTACAGATAGCAGTGGGGCTATACACTTAGTTGCTCATTAATGGATTTACATCTTTATAAAATCTTTTCTAAAAGATGGAGGGAGAGAATACGTAAAATGCCAAAAATTGCATTAAACTAGAATAACATTGTCTGAGAGGCTAAAGGATAGAATGAGTTGATCTTTGAGAAACAGAAACAAAATAATTACTTGGACTAGAGCATGAAAGAAAAAAGAGAGATAGACTGAGACTAGACAAATAAAGAACACCATGTCTTTAAATTAGATTTCATGACATCTAAGCACGCAATCAGTCCTCAAGCATTTGTCATGTATACCCATTCCAGTTCATTTTCATGGTCATTATTTTGGCTCAGATATTGATCATCTGGCTCCTAGCAACCAAAATTGAGTGGAATTTCTGTCTCCTTTCTCTGTATTCTACAAGGGATTCTACAAACAGCATTTCTTTACTAACACAAGAAATCTTTATACAGAAATGCAGATATTTAATAGTCCGCACACGGCACATTGGCTTGTTTCCTCACACAGCAAAAGAAAAACCAGCATTCCTGTCTACTTGCAGGGTATAAATAGTTAATTGTCTTTGGTCAGCCAGCAAGAACTTTCCAAAGTTCCCAAATAGGTTTAGTGTTTTAAATGGTTTTTTCTATTCACTCTTTTTCAATAGATATTATTCCACTAGGGGACTATCTTTCTGCTCCCCACCATTTTCCCACCAAAATCTATCAAGGACTGTAGAAAGGGTCAGATGTCTCTTAGTAAGGTAATATTTTCAGGATAGTATCTCTTCAAATCAGATAATTTATATAATTGCCCTTGACTATGAGTTACTTTGTCAACTCCAGGAATGCCTCAGGGTTATTTTTCAGTATGAAGGTCTTGAAAATTCTGAAGAAAAATTTTGCTATGAGCAGAATGTACAGCTTTCAGAGAACAAATGCTGCTGTTTAGATTATTAGTAGACTAATTCAAAGGAAAATCATGAAAAAATAAAGCATATTTACTACCATGCTCTCATTTCTAGTAGGCAGTGGAAATAATTTTAATTCATTAGAATGAAAGTGTGTCTTCCGTCAACTAATTATGCAAATATATAGTAAGATAAACTTCAGGTATATTCTATGAGATATACAATTTTGATGACAAAAGAACATTAACATTCAGGCCGTGTTATTTCCCAAATATACCTAATTTTCCTAATGTAAGACAAAATAATTAGGATATTAAATTTGAACTGTAAAGGATATATGAAAAAGATCAGAAATATATTGTTTTGAAAATACCTTATGAAAGCAGTATAATTATTATTGTCTGTTGATAATAGTATTCCCATTTTCTTTTCATCACTTACCTCTTTCTTAAAAAAAAAGTATGTGAAATTTCTCACCATAAAGTGCAGCTCAATGAAAGTGACATTATAGCTGACTCTTTTGTGATCCCTAAAGCTAATAGGATTCAAATGTATAGTTATTCAGTTATTTATTTACTTACTTATATTTAGCTGTATTCTAGAAGAGGACAACCAATACATTGAGTATTGGTTGGGTAACATTCTTCCTCAACTGTCACTTTAAACCAACAAAGTTTCTCAAAGTTGAGAAAAAATTAAATAAATCGGGATTAAGAAAAAAAATCACAGTTATTATACTTGTCACACCCAGTTCTTCTTGTAATGATACATAAAGTGGTTATCGCCTAAAGATGGGAAGAGAGGTAGTTAAATATTTTAAGTTGTGCTTCAGTCATATAATTTGTACTCTATTTGTTTGAGAGTTAGGTTCAAAATATGTTTAAGTATTTTGCAGACATTCAATATATTAAGTTATCTATCAATAAAACAGATATTTTTCTTTCCTAATAGCATACATATCACTATAAGTTATTAGAAATGGTACTGTTGATTATTATCATGATGATAATGATAGTTGTGTATTATTCAGTTGTTTAAACTCTTTCTTTATACAGATTCTTTCCTTATTAACAGAAACTACAAAACTATACTGCTGTTCAAAAAATGTATTCAGTGTTTCTTGACATTGGAAATAGCATTTGTAATCGACATAATTCTGTAATAAATGACAGATCATTTATAGTTTTAAATTTTGAAATTTGTGTGTGATTTGCTCTTGTGTCAAATCTGAAATACAATATAAAGATAGTAGTTTCAGGGGTGTATCAAACAAATGAAGAAGAGACTCCCAGGAAAGTATAGATTAATGAAATAGCTTCATAGGTATGGTGTATTTGATTTTGTGTCATTTTTATCATTTTACTTGGAGATTTAACATATTATTTCTGTAATATTAAATTAAAATTAGGAGTATGGAGTTATGCTTAGAGACATTAAACCCTGACGGATATAAAATACTAAGCAGCTGTATCATCTATTTTTGTTAGGGTTTATCTTTTCCTGAGACTTAAATTTCAAAATTTATTGGGCATCAAATCCTTTTCTGTAGCCTTCAGGACTCTGTCACCAGTACTCCAACATTTTGATTAAAGTGCATATGCTGCTGTTTGCTATCCGGATGCAATTTCCCTCTTTGCAGATTGGAGGAAGGAATGTAGCTTCATGTCAAAAATACTTTTGTGTTTTACTTTTTCAAATGTAGGCTGAAGAACTGGAAAGGAAATACATTACACACAAGGATTCTGAGTTGTGTTCTACACTGAGTTTTATTTAAAAGCTCATAGATATTTTCGATTGCTATTCTGCTCTTTTACTTTCACATATTTCATTGATCTTTTCACAAACCACTTATTCTCTTTTATTTTCTTTTGATATGGAAAGTTTGTATAATAATGAAAATAAAACACCAGATAAACTATGTCCTGGTAAGAATAATAGTGAATGAATATAAACCTTTATTTTTCAAAAGGGCATTGTTGGCCAACAGTAGTAATTACTACTCATTGAGTGTTTACCATGTGCTGGCCACTTTAATAAACACTTTGTATACACTATCTCATTGTCCCTTCTAGAAGAAATATTTTCCATTTCACAGATGGAACTAAGACTGAGATTAAGAGATGTTATATGGTGGGTGATGAAGCTAAGATTTGAATATTAGTTTGTCTGGTACAAAATCTATACTTTGCCATACGATTCTTCACTCTATTTTTCTTTTTTTTTTTTTACTAGTCTTATATTTTACTACTAACACACGTGTGCAATTGAAATTATACACATTGGATACTGATAAGTGATTGGCTTGGTATTATTTTATAAAAGAATAAAATTAAAAATGAGCAAATTTATGTTCTTAAACTTTTAAGTAAGCACAGTAACACGAAATTTCTTTTCACCAGTTTAAATAAATAAGACCAACCTTATACTCCAACCTAATTACCCTCTTAAAAATATATTGCTGAAATATTTTCTGCACGTACAGAAAAGGAAGAAGAAGCAATGTAAATTACAGGCACAGAGAGATTATCCAAAATCCTAGTGCTGAAAAATGAAGCTTAATGCCAGTTAAGCTGTCACTAAGTCAGAGTTATGAGTATAGTCAGGTAAAATTCTTGATAATTGCTTATAATTTTCAGTGTTTGGAAAACAATTTCCTGGGCAGATATTTTTGCATTGTCCTAAATGTTCCTGTCTCTGTAAAGTGTTGAACATTTTCTCTGGTTTATGCTCCAACGTGTTAATCTTTTCCAGTCTTTCAAGATGATTACCTGGTAACATTAACATACAAATGTACAGTGATCACTATGCTATTATGAATTCCTTACGCTCTGCACACTTGAAAAAAAATCAAATTAGTCTTTGTTAGGTGGTGTGGTGCCTTGTTCAAAAACTGAATTTATCATTAAGTCACTGACCTTGAAAATTAAGTATTAATTGCTCTTGGACTATTAGAAAAGTATCTCAGAAAAACATCATTTAACATATAATTCCTTTAAATTTGTGATATTATGAATGAGGTTACTGGGCCAAAAGCTTGTTTATGCCAATGGGATAAGTTACTTTTGTTGCTATTGCAAAGAGCAGTGAATGCTTATCAAACCTCCCTTATCAAATTTCATTTTAAATTCCAGATGTATTAACTGGTTAGGAATTAATTATCCAGTTTATGATTTCTCTGAACCTCTGTTTTCGTTTCCTTGTGTAGTTCTTTTTTTTCTGTAGCAATCAAAATTCCAACATCTTTAGAAAATGGGGAAAGGAATATATGTTGATTATTTTTATTAATTCTACCTAGTCCTAAAGAAAAGTTTGATAGAGATTATATATGGTTTTAATAAGATAAGACTGGAAACCTATAACTTTAATTTGTTCTGGTTATTTATACGCTAGAATAAGGAAGGATTGTGTGATGATATTTTGAACTAAAAACGAAGTTAATCCTAAAGGAATAAATACTAGTTAATTAAGAAAGAATGGTAAGTAATTTTAAAACCTTAAAACCATTCTTTATGACATGATTTTCTCATCACCATTACTTTCAAAACATAGTCAATATAAAATGATCTAAACAGTAACAATGTAGAAGGTATCCTATGTAAACATTTTTATAAATTATACTTTTTCCAAATTAGTTCAGAAACAAACCTATCTAAATGTTTCCGAAAGAATCTCAGTCTTTCCTAAGAAGCAAAAATTAGTTCTGTTGACTCTCTCATTACTTTGTTCACTGGAAAAATATATATTTTTCAATGTTCTAAATACAAAATAAATTCTACCTTAAAATGAAGTATCAGTATTGTCAGTTCTTTAAGCTGTTTATCGCTTTGCTGATTCATTTTAAGTTAAGAAACAAAAAAAAAAAAAAACAC
This sequence comes from Balaenoptera borealis, assembly GCF_965194805.1. Lineage (NCBI taxonomy): Eukaryota > Metazoa > Chordata > Mammalia > Artiodactyla > Balaenopteridae > Balaenoptera > Balaenoptera borealis. The sequence continues at coordinate 125,415,330 of NC_138861.1, read as the reverse complement.
AGAACAACCATCAACTCCACCCTTCCAGTCTCAGTTTGGCTCCATTATCAAATCCTATTGACTCTAACTTCAAAACATATTCAGCTTTCCTTACCACTACATCTCATGACTTTGCTCCAAACCATTATCATTTCTCACCTAGATGATTGCAGTATTTTAGAAGATAGTTTCCTGTTTACAGTTCCACATGAAAGGAGCTTGGAAGTTACCATTCCATACTAACAAGTAAAAGCTAAACACATTTAAAAAACCAACAGTTCTTCTCAGATCCATAAGAGAGGGGAGGTCACAGGGGAAATCATACCATCAGTATTTCCCCTTGGTATTTATGCAAAGGAGTTGAAAACTTACTTCCACACAAAACCCTGTACAGGGCTGCTTACAGCCGCTTTAGTCACAGTTTCCAACACTTGGTAACAGCCAAGATGTCCTTTAGTAGGTGAATGGATAAATAAACTAATGCATCCAGACAATGGAATATTATTCAGCACTAAAAAGAAATAAAATATCAAGTCATAAAAAGACATGGAAGAACCTTAAATTCATGTTGATAAGGGAAAGAAATCAATCTTAAAAGGCAACATACTGTAAGATTTCAACTATAAGACATTCTGAAAAAAACAAAATAATGGAGAGAGTGTAAAAAGATCATGGGTTATCAGAGTTTAAGGGGTATAAGTCAAATTGGTGGAGCACAAAGGATTTTTAGGGCAATGAAACTACTGTATGGCACTCTCATGATGTATATATATATATATCACTTATACATATGTCCAAACCCATAGAATGTACAACACCAAAAATGAATTGTAACGTAAACTATAGGCTTTGGGCGATTATGACGTGTCAGTGTAGGTTCATCAATTCAGTTGTAACAAATGCGCCACTCTGGTGGGGGATGTTAGGACTGGGAGGAGGTATGCATGTGAGGCAGGGGATATATGGGAAATATCTGTACCTTCCTCTTAATTACACTGTGAAGTTAACACTGCTCTAGAAAATTAAAATCGTTAATTAAAAAAGGAAAAAAATCGTTTTCTTATTTCTATCCTTACAGGAATCAGTGTATTCGGAAACCAGAAGGTTCTTTTTATTATGAAAATAAGATTATGGTAGCTTTTGTAGCCCAAAACTCAATAATATATTCATATACTACTAAATTAAAAGCTAAAACCTGTAACATACCTCAGTGGGTCCTCGTGCTCTGTGCCTCCCCACTCCCCAACTCTCTGCCCTCATCTCCTCCCAGGCTCCAAGCCCTCAGCTCACTCTGCTGCATCCATGTTGGCCTGGTGACTGTCCCCAGAATCCACTAGGCACGCTCCTGGCACAGGGCCTTGGCATGTGTTTTTGTCTCTGCTGGGAAGCTTTTGTCTCAGATGTGCAAAAGGCAGACTGTCTCACCTCTTTTAAATCTTTGCTCAGGTATCACTTTCTCAATGACTCTTCTTTTTAAAATTGCTTTACCACACAAACCATATTCTTTTTGCTCCTTTATTTTCTTTTTATCTTCTATTTTAATAACCTTTTAAAACACCCTATAAGTCAGTTGTAATTTTTGTGTCTGTCTCTCTCTTAATATAGCATAAACTTGCTTTTTTTTACTCTTGTATACCTACAGTCCTACAAAAGTACCTGTCTACTAATAGGTACTCAATGCATATTTGTTAAATAAAATGTCATCCACAGATTAAAAGTTTTATTAAAATAAAACATAACCAAGGTATCAAAAGTAAGCAAAATGCCTTAGGAAAGGATTTAGATATTTACATTAATGTTAAATTTCCAAAGAATTTTTGAAGATCAGTAGGGATGAAGCAGCATATTAAATACAAAGCACGGGGGGAAAAAGATTTCAGTCTTCTCACAAAAACCACTGCCTTTGAAATAAATACTAATATTGCTTGTTTCCTTTTATGTAATATAGCAAAGCAGGAAGTAATGCAATTATTAAATGAAATGAGGGACCAATTAAAAAAGAAATAGAGAGAAGGTTCATAAATTTAGATTTATCCATGAGATCCTCAGAAAAGTATCTGCCTAGGAAATGTGTTACGTATTTACAAGCATAAAACTACAGCCTGCATGTAGGTGGTAAGCTGTGCAATATTGCATCAGAATCAGCTTGTCCTCCCAAACGCCGAAAGTCAAAAGGAATTAAACTTGGAAGAAAAAAAAAAAACTTGCCTGTGCTTACATAGAAGCTATGAATTTCACAATCACAAAATTACTATGACTTCTTTATTTATAATGAAACTAAGCTTTTAAGGCTCCTTCTGTATTGACTATAAAAAACAAATCTGCTAGCGTAAAGTAACTCTGTTAGTTATGGTTTACACTCTTTGAAGAATTGTTTAATTCAGGTCTCTTCTCAAGATTTTCTGCCTTCTCCTTCCCTTCTCTCCAAGCAAGATCGAACTTAAGTGTTGGGTTAAGAATGCTGCTGTGGGTGTGTCTCTGGTCCTGGATAAGGACCTCATGAGTCAGATGGTCTTTGGTGGACTTCAGTCCAGATTGGCATCACTGAAATGTGCACACTTTATCGGACTTTTGGCATTTGTCCTTCCTGCCATGGCTATTGGTCATCAGATTGTTATCCTCCTGATCCAAATAACCAAGTTACTGTCTTTTTGCAAGTTTGCCCTCAAGGGGACATGGGAGTTTAGTACATGAGTGTCACGTTCTGCCACAGGACATAGGAGTGGTTCCCTTAACACCTGACAATTGAGGTTCTTTTTAAATTCATTGTTATTAATTTTATCATAAATGTGCCTATGAGGTGTTCTGGATCAGAGACAGATTTCTTATTAATTATATTACAGCAAATAATAAGCACGTTGGCTCTCCTTGGCCCAGGCTTTATTCTGCTTCAACATGAAGAAAACCAAGTCAAATATCCCACAAGAGTGGGCAGCATAGGTAATGATGGAGAATAGCAGAAGGTCTCTGTTTATGTAAAGGAGAGAGAACTGCCCTTCATCCCCCAAAAGAATGAGGAGGGACGTGCTTCTTTGAGATGGATGGAAATGATTCAGGTTCTCAGCCTAATATTTTAGAATGTAATACATCTTTCTAAGGCCCAAATAAACCCCAGATATCTGTGGCTTTAACAACCTAGGGATTTCTTTTCTCTTTCTGACACTTTGGACTTAACCTAGGCACCTAGTCCGGGCTGGAACCATTTGGCCTTCCTGAGTCAGAGCAATTAACTAGACAAATGGCTACATCTAATTCTCATGGTATTTAAAGATTTAGATGTTCCTGGTGAAGTGAAAGCAAATATTCCTTATCTTTACGTGGTATGCATTTCCATGGCTCATGAAGCCAGAACTCTTTATCAAAGTGCTAAAATATGCAGGGAGTTTTAATTCCCCACATTGATTCAGGGATTTCTGCCAGGCTGGGGCCCGGCTCCAGGTGTAGCTGCTCTGGGAGGATCCATGACAGGAAGTGAAGGGCAAGCTCACTGCTCTCAGATTCCCACAGAACTTCTCTGTGGCCCTTCATGGGGTGGGCAACACCTTTTCCAGCACCAAGCAAATGTCCCAGCTCCAGCTCAACTCTCTTACTCTCTAGTCTTTCAGCTGATGAAAACTGAGTGCCTTTGGGACAGAAATTAGCTTGTACACGTGTTCTTCAAATCCCTTATTTATTATGTAAACTGTTTATTTTTAATATTCTGGCTAAAATTTATGCAATGTCAAAACACCTTTTCTCTAAAGAGCCCAATTTTGACATTTGAAAGGCTTGGTTTTCAAAACTGTTGGTCATTACTATGGGCTTAAAAATATGTCTATTAGGAAAAGGGGGGTGGGACTAATTTAATTATTATCTAAAAATTCTATCCAACTTCACCTACTTCAAGACTCTGTTTAGCAGCCATGGTCTTGGTTTTTACACACAGGTATACAACGAGGAAACTTTACTGAAATTTTAAAAGAACTGAAGTTATTGCCATGCCTGGAAAAAGCTGCGTAACAGCTATTCTATCCACCTGTGTAAAGAACTTAGCTCCTGTAGGTATAAAAATAAGGTGGATGTAGAACCTTTTAATTATCATTAACATAATCCAGGAAGTAAATCTTTTAAAGAATAGACCTTACATTTTTGAGAGGCAGAGCACTTTTATTATCTGATAAAGTCATACTCTCCACCCACTAATTAACATAGCCTCATAAACACAAAACCTCTTCAAAATAACTCAAAGCTAGGTCCATGGCCCAGAATGTCAACTGTCAACTCCCTTTTCAAAAGACCACCAAAATAACCTGTTCCTCAAGTTTAGCTAAGTTTATTAGACCTTTTATTAAGGGATAATACATCTCGACAGAATCTTTGTCATTTTGGAGAAGGGAATGGTTAGGAGAGAACACAAGGTTTTGGAATCTGGGCTCCTGTTGTTTCATAGTGTCAGAGGGGGGAAATCAAGAAAGTACGTTTATAGGATTTTACAGTCTAAGCTCAAAGCAGAAAACTAATTGGGCTTGGCCAAAGTTTGTGACGTAATAAAGTGAGCAAGTCAGTGAATATATAAGCAGTTGTCTGTTTGCATGGGTGAACAATTTGTTGTCCTGATAGGAGAGGTATTTGCCCAAATGACTAAATTGTTTAGAAGTATGGTTTGACTCCTAGTAGCAGTTTCTAAGATAACTGAGTAACATGAATAATTTAGTTTCCAAAATAGTTTTAAGTGTTAAAGTATCAATTTCAAATGTTAAAAACATGACTCTCATACATTAACAGAGTGAGTGTATATTGATTATTTTATTCAACTCATTGATTAATGAACTAGTAAAATGGTGACTCCATAAGCATTTAAAGAACCAGAATATATAGTCCGCTGTGAAAGGCCTTTTTTTAAAAAAGAATATTATAAACAGTTTGCTAAGTTAGATACAAACCTAGTTAATGTTCATGGCCCTTGGAGCTATCTTTTCTACCAAAAAGAAATGTATATATTAACATGAAACTTTACAGTGAATGGGCTCCAATCAAATAGCAAATAACAGGTAAATTATCCTAAAGAAATGAATAATTTTCAGATGGGCTTATTAAAACTTCCATAATACTCCCTTTTTAAAATTTTTCATAGGTTTTTATAGTTTTTTGTATCAGTTTCTCCATTTTGATCATAAATAATCTTAAAGGGTACTTGGTTTAACAAGAAGGCTAATCTCATTTTGTTTTGTTTTGCATGTTTACAACTAAAGATATTAACTATGTAAACCTCCTTGGATACAAATTATTGAGCAGGTGCTAAGGCCATAGAATGAATTTCTATCCTGAACTTTCATTAAGGAATACAGGATTAGACCTTCTAAAAGCCTTTGTTACTTCACCGGCAGTGCTTGTTGATTTTGGAGAATTTCTGTCTACTTAGGGATCCCAAAATATACTGAGGTCTTTGACTTGCCAGGAAGTAAGGCCAAGGTCCTTTAGATGTAAAACAGGTAGCAGGTCTGGATTTTTTTAATATGCATTGCCTTTACATATAAAATACAAACCCTCTTATTTAATAGAGGGGTTTTCAGTTCTGATTCAATGAGATTTATTCTCAAATATGACACAAAGTATGTCTTGGTAGTACAATTTATGCAGGTTAAATAAGGGGCAGGGGCAAATTCTCACTGAATGTATGCAGATACCCACATTGCCATAAAAATTAAGGGGACAATAAAATATTTATTTTCCTGAAATCTGAAATCAAACATAGTGGATCATCAGCAAAGAAAGAATAGATTCAGTGTTTGCAAAGCAGATATTCCTGTACCTGTAATTGTTCTAGCAATACTGGTTTTTGTTTTTTTTTTCCTCCTTGTAGGGCCAAATCACTTTTTGGCAGAAAAAAAGCCAAAATGTTAAAGGGCAAATTCAATATGATTGACTCAGTTGTACAAGAAAACCAGGAAGTTAACTTAATGATTAACTTCCCATTGCAGTTTCAGTTGAACTTGAATATTTCTTCGAGTTGCCTGCAGGTATATAGCCTTGTAAAAGATTGGATTTGTAACCAGCTGTGAGCTTTCAGGACAATGTTTTGGGATGAATGAATTAGCAAATACCTTCAGCCAGACAGGTTAATGTATGTGTCTAGGAAGACTGCAGCATGTTTAATACATTGGTTTTCTCTACTGCATTTTGCTTATTGCATTGTACCTGACTTATTTTTGGAAGACAGAAATGCACATTCGAATTAGATGTAATGGCTCAATAGAAGCTTTGATCATATATGGCTAAGACACACCTTATAACCCTCAGATCTAGACATGAGATAATCACCATATTTTTTGTTAAATGTTTATTTTCAGGCTATTCCAATGCTTTATGTCAAATTAACTATGTATGTTTATGTGAGTTTTATGTGACCCTATATAAAGGAGATTTAGTAGCTATGTATAATAAAGCATAGCCATTGATTTTCCAAAGTCATGATTACTTATTTCTCAAGTTAATGATATTTTATACCCTCCCCCCATCCATTTATTTGGTCCACATAGATTGACAGAATTTTAGAACTAAAACTATTTTATAAATCATGAAACCCAAAGCCTTTCTTGTACACATAAGGGAATAAGACCCAAGAGTTTATATGACTCACTCAAGGTCCTATAGCTATATGTAGGAACTTCAGCTTGTGACTCTAGACTCTTAATCCAGTGTGCTTGCCTCAGTATCATTCTGCTATAATGGAAAGATTAAATCTAAAAAGTTTGTTCAGGTAGATTTATAGAGAGTATCTTGGCCTCATTTAATTTTAATTTAATAACCATTTTGTGAGTTTGATGAAGCAGTTAAATGAAAGTAGACTTTATTTTTCACATTGTCCAATATTGTAGGTGCTAGCCACCCGTGGGTACTGAGCACTTGAAATGTGTCTTGCCCAAGCTGAGACGTGCCATAAGTGTAAAATACGCATTGGAATTTGAAGGCTCACAATAAAGAAATAATGTAAAGCAACTTATTAATAATTCTATGTTGACTATATAATATAAATAATATTTTGGGTATATGGGCTTAAATAAAATGTATCAAATTTAATTTCACCTGTTTCTATTTTTAATGTGCCTCCTAGAACTTTTCAAATTACATGTGAGATTCATATTATTTATCTGTTGGACAGTGCTGCTCTAAAATGACTTTGAGAGCAAACTCACAAATTTAATTCTGTTGATATCTGAAGACTATACCTTTATGTTCAACTAAATTAAAACTTCTGTTTAAATAAACTCTTTAAGAGGGATGGTCCATTAACACCTATTTTTACAAATAGTTTTTGTCTGAAATAAATGACTTTATATAGCACTAATATTTACCTTCACATTTAACTCTGTCCACACTCAGTCCCTTACATTTTGTTATTTTTACATGATTACATTATGTCTTAGTGTAGCCATTGTAATTTATATCCCTTAAGGGAAGGTCCAAGAATCATTTGATTTGTGGCTCATGTTACTCATGTAAGAGGGCACAGGCTTTGGACGTTTAAATATTAACACGGTGAGCAACTGCAAACAGAATACAGAGAAGAATCTGGTTAAGGATAATATCAAACAAGTGTCAAAACATTTTGACTCAGCCCAGTGGGAGAAACAGATTTTGGCTCCAATTGTAATCTAGATTTTGCTCTTTGTAGTTCAACAGAATAGAATGAAATCTCTCTCCTATTGTGGCAACTGAACAGAGAAAAAAGGAGATTGATATAATGTATAGATATTGAATGCAGACATAGAAGCATTCGTGGATACAGAAGCTATTTAATAGGGTTGGCAGGCAACTCCTCATGGGCCTCTCACGTTTCTGCATGTCTTACAAGCAGAGGCCCTGACTACCTTTGTTTTAAACTATCTTTCAAGACTGTTTTTATAGTGAACAGTTTGGAAGATAGAATAGTGTCTCCCTCTGGAGTTAAGGCATCCCTACTACAAATTATATGCAAGTTCCCCAAGATTAAGTTTACTCTGCTGTGAGTGCAGGTACCATTTTGTCCTCTTAGTGTTGCCTTGTGAGAACTGGAATTTAAGGAATCACACAAGGAAATGCTGATACATTTGGCTAATGTTATTGCTGTGAGTAATGAACTCCTTTGTTTCTGACCCAGTAGTCTTTTACTTTCTTCAAGAATCTATGAAACTCTGTAGCAAATTATCTTGTTAGCTTGCAAGTAGAGCAATTCTCAGACCCTTCGTAGTTATTGGCAAGGAGGTAGTACATACACTCTATTTTGCTTTTTTAAAGATACTATTGAATAATTTAGTAAGCCAGACAATACACGTGCTTAAAATGAATTCTGTACTTTAACAAAGACTCAACAATTTCTCCAAAAATTTTGAAGATCTCTTATAAGAAGACAACTCAAGGCTTCTCTCATTGTGATGCCACTCTTGCTCACGTGGTTGCTCCAGATTAGTGGGTGGACCAGATTCTAAGTTAGAACAAATCCATAAAGGGCAAAGGACAGATAATTTTTTAAATCTGTGACTCAGTGTGTTTGTAAAATCACGTTTATAAAAGATGTATGGAAAGAAAGGGACTGAGAAAATATTTGAAGAGATTATAGTTGAAAACTTCCCTAATATGGGAAAGGAAATAGTTAATCAAGTCCAGAAAGCACAGAGAGTCCCATACAGGATAAATCCAAGGAGAAACACGCCAAGACACACATTAATCAAACTATCAAAAATTAAATACAAAGAAAACATATTAAAAGCAGCAAGGGAAAAACAACAAATAACACACAAGGGAGTCCCCATAAGATTAACAGCTGATCTTTCAGCAGAATCTCTGCAAGCCAGAAGGGAGTGGCAGGACATATTTAAAGTGATGAAGGAGAAAAACCTACAACCAAGATTACTCTACCCAGCAAGGATCTCATTCAGATTTGATGGAGAAATTAAAACCTTTACAGATAAGCAAAAGCTGAGAGAGTTCACCACCACCAAACCATCTTTACAACAACTGCTAAAGGAACTCCTCTAGGCAGGAAACACAAGAGAAGAAAAAAGACCTACAATAACAAACCCAAAACAATTGAGAAAATGGGAATAGGAACATACATATCGATAATTACCTTAAATGTAAATGGATTAAATGCTCCCACCAAAAGACACAGACTGGCTGAAAGGATACAAAAACAAGACCCGTATATATGCTGTCTACAAGAGACACACTTCAGACCGAGGGACACATACAGACTGAAAGTGAGGGGATGAAAAAAGATATTCCATGCAAATGGAAATCAATAGAAAGCTGGAGTAGCAATTCTCATATCAGAGGAAATAGACTTTAAAATAAAGACTATTACAAGAGACAAAGAAGGACACTACATAATGATCAAGGGATCGATCCAAGAAGAAGATGTAACAATTGTAAATATTTATGCACCCAACATAGGAGCACCTCAATACATAAGGCAAATACTAACAGCCATAAAAGGGGAAATCGACAGTAACACAATCATAGTAGGGGACTTTAACACCCCACTTTCACCAATGGACAGATCATCCAAAATGAAAATAAATAAGGAAACTCAACCTTTAAATGATACATTAAACAAGATGGACTTAATTGATATTTACAGGAAATTCCATCCAAAAACAACAGAATACACATCCTCCTCAAGTGCTCATGGAACATTCTCCAGGATAGATCATATCTTGGGTCACAAATCAAACCTTGGTAAATTTAAGAAAATTGAAATCGTATCAAGTATCTTTTCTGACCACAACGCTACGAGATTAGTTATCAATTACAGGAAAACATCTGTAAAAAATACATACACTTGGAGGCTAAACAATGCACTACTTAATAACCAAGTGATCACTGAAGAAATCAAAGAGGAAATCAAAAAATACCTAGAAACAAATGACAATGGAGACACGACGACCCAAAACCTATGGGATGCAGCAAAAGCAGTTCTAAGAGGGAAGTTTATAGCAATACAATCCTACCTTAAGAAACAGGAAACATCTCAAACAACCTAACCTTACACCTAAAGCAATTAGAGAAAGAAGAACAAAAAAACCCCAAAGTTAGCAGAAGGAAAGAAATCATAAAGATCAGATCAGAAATAAATGAAAAAGAAATGAAGGAAATGATAGCAAAGATCAATAAAACTAAAACCTGGTTCTTTGAGAAGATAAATAAAATTGATAAACCATTAGCCAGACTCATCAAGAAAAAGGAGAAGACTCTAATCAATAGAATTAGAAATGAAAACGGGCAAGTAACAACTGACACTGCAGAAATACAAAGGATCATGAGAGATTACTACAAGCAACTCTATGCCAATAAAATGGACAACCTGGAAGAAATGGACAAATTCTTAGAAATGCACAACCTTCTGAGACTGAACCAGGAAGAAACAGAAAATATGAACAGACCATTCACAAGCACTGAAATTGAGACTGTGATTAAAAATCTTCCAGCAGACAAAAGTCCAGGACCAGATGGCTTCACAGGCGAATTCTATCAAACATTTAGAGAAGAGCTAACACCCATCCTTCTCAAAATCTTCCAAAATATAGCAGAAGGAGGAACACTCCCAAACTCATTCTACGAGGCCACCATCACACTGATACCAAAACCAGACAAAGATGTCACAAAAAAAGAAATCTACAGGCCAATATCACTGATGAACATAGATGCAAAAATCCTCAACAAAATACTAGCAAACAGAATCCAACAGCACATTAAAAGAATCATACACCATGATCAAGTGGGATTTATTCCAGGAATGCAAGGATTCTTCAATATATGCAAATCAATCAACGTGATACACCATATTAATAAATTGAAGGAGAAAAACCATATGATCATCTCAATAGATGCAGAGAAAGCTTTTGACAAAATTCAACACCCATTTATGATAAAAACCCTGCAGAAAGTAGGCATAGAGGGAACTTTCCTCAACATAATAAAGGCCATGTATGACAAACCCACAGCCAACATCGTCCTCAGTGGTGAAAAACAAAACCATCTCCACTATGATCAGGAACAAGACAAGGTTGCCCACTCTCACACAGTTATTCAACATAGTTTTGGAAGTTTTAGCCACAACAATCAGCGAAGAAAAAGAAATAAAAGGAATCCAAATCAGAAAAGAAGAAGTAAAGCTGTCACTGTTTTCAAATGACATGGTACTATACATAGAGAATCCTAAAGATGCTACCAGAAAACTACTAGAGCTAATCAATGAATTTGGTAAAGTAGCAGGATATAAAATTAATGCACAGAAATCTCTTGCATTCCTATACACTAATGATGAAAAATCTGAAAGTGAAATTAAGAAAACACTCCCATTTACCATTGCAACAAAAAGAATAAAATATCTAGGAATAAACCTACCTAAGGAGACAAAAGACCTGTATGCAGAAAACTATAAGACACTGATGACAGAAATTAAAGATGATACAAATAGATGGAGAGATATACCATATTCTTGGATTGGAAGAATCAACTTTGTGAAATGACTCTACTACCCAAAGCAATCTACAGATTCAATGCAATCCCTATCAAACTGCCACTGGCATTTTTCACAGAACTAGAACAAAATATTTCACAATTTGTATGGAAACACAAAAGACCCCAAATAGCCAAAGCAACCTTGAGAAAGAAAAACGGAGCTGGAGGAATCAGGCTCCCTGACTTCAGACGATACTACAAAGCTACAGTAATCAAGACATTATGGTACTGGCAGAAAAACAGAAATACAGATCAATGGAACAGGATAGAAAGCCCAGAGATAAACCCAGGCACATATGGTCATCTTTGATATCTTTGATAAAGGAGGCAAGAATATACAGTGGAGAAAAGACAGCCTCTTCAATAAGTGGTGCTGGGAAAACTGGACAGCTACATGTAAAAGTATGAAATTAGAACACTCTCTAACACCATACACAAAAATAAACTCAAAATGGATTAAAGACCTAAATGTAAGGCCAGACACTATCAAACTCTTAGAGGAAAACACAGGCAGAACACTCTATGACATAAATCACAGCAAGATCCTTTTTGACCCACTCCTAGAGAAATGGAAATAAAAATAAATGGGACCTAATGAAATTTAAAGCTTTTGCACAGCAAAGGAAACCATAAACAAGATGATAAGACAACCCTCAGAATGGGAGAAAATATTTGCAAATGAAGCAACGGACAAAGGATTAATCTCCAAAATTTACAAGCAGCTCATGCAGCTCAATATCAAAAAAACAAACAACCCAATCCAAAAATGGGCAGAAGACCTAAATAGACGTTTCTCCAAAGAAGATATGCAGATTGCCAACAAACACATGAAAGAATGCTCAACATCATTAATCATTAGAAAAATGCAAATCAATACTACAATGAGATATCATCTCACACCGGTCAGAATGGCCATCATCCAAATATCTACAAACAATAAATGCTGGAGAGGGTGTGGAGAAAAGGGAACCCTCTTGCACTGTTGGTGGGAATGTAAATTGATACAGCCACTATGGAGAACAGTATGGAGGTTCCTTAAAAAACTAAAAATAGAACTACCATACGACCCAGCAATCCCACGACTGGGTATATATCCTGAGAAAACCATAATTCAAAAAGAGTCATGTACCAAAATGTTCATTGCAGCTCTATTTACAATAGCCAGGACATGGAAGCAACCTAAGTGTCCATTAACAGATGAATGGATAAAGAAGATGTGGCATATATACAATGGAATATTAGTCATAAAAAGAAACGAAATTGAGTTTTTTGTAGTGAGGTGGATGGACTTAGAGTCTGTCTTACAGAGTGAAGTAAGTCAGAAAGAGAAAAACAAGTACCGTATGCTAACACATATATATGCATTCTAAGAAGAAAAAAAAAAGTCATGAAGAACCTAGGGGCAAGACAGGAATAAAGACACAGACCTACTAGAGAATGGACTGGAGGATATGGGGAGGGGGAAGGGTAAGCTGTGACAAAGTGAGGGAGTGGCATGGACATATATACACTACCAAATGTAAAATAGATAGCTAGTGGGAAGCAGCCGCATAGCACAGGGAGATCAGCTCTGTGGTTTGTGACCACCTAGAGGGGTGGGATAGGGAGGGTGGGAGGGAGGGAGTCGCAAGAGGGAAGAGTTATGGGAACGTATGTATATGTATAACTGATTCACTTTGTTATAATGCAGAAACTAACACACCATTGTAAAGCAATTATACTCCAATAAAGATGTTAAAAATAAAAGATGTATGGAAACCATAAAGTCATCTATAGTTCCAAAAACAAAACTCTTAATAATTCCACAAAAGTTTATTCTTTTGTTTTGTTTTGTTTTTGTTTAAAAATTATGACTACCTCTTATGTTAACATCTTGTGAACACCAGAGGGGTTTCATCTATGTTTATTTGTTTGTTCTCAAAAGTTGTTCATATTTGATTACAGTTTAGAAAGCAAATATTTGAGTATTGTAGAATGAGAGCTACTGTAGCAATTCTCAGATATCCAAACTGATTTTTTTTAAGAGTAGTTTGTGGTCTTATTTTATTTTGATTTATCAATAAATAAATTATTTTACGTTTGAAATAGTATAGCTCTGGAGAAATCATTTAAAAACTTCTTTTGCATTTATTTATGATACAAAGTATAAAACCACTTAACGCAAAAAAATTTTAATAGAATTTGTGTTCCGCATCATGTATTGTATGCAGCAATGTGAAATTAGAAATAGCAGTTTGACAAGCAGGGAGAGAAAGTGTTTAAGTAGGACAGCATTATGTAGAAAACAGGAAATTCATGACTAAGAGCAAAACAGGAAGTGGTAATTTATATAACCCTGTACAAAACCACTAAGTGTCAAAAGACCTCTGAACAGTGGGCAATTAACATGCAAAAGGTAATTTTAAGATTTTTTTTCATGATCTCTGATGATAAAATTGCATTTTTTTAATAATGACTAAATATACTCGTTGCACATCAGGCTGAAATATTTTGTTTTATTATTATTTGACAGTGATACTAAATTACAGCAACATGGAATTTGTCTTTGGTCCAGAGGGAGTCATTGCTTTTGGGTTTCATTTATAATCAGAAGAAATTAAACTTATCAGGTCTAGCTTATATAAAAACTACCAGGTAATTGGACTCATTTCAAGAACATAAGATATTGAAAGCAGTTAGTATTAAGATTGAATTTTGAATTTTTGAAAAAAGTTATGCCTGAAAATTAATGTATATTTATATTGAAATTATAGGAATATGTCTGGATATTAAATATGCCCAATATAATAAATATTTTCTTATATGTTTTTATAACTCTGCCTAAGCCAGAATCAGAGTAAAGGTCAATTTTCATATTCAAGACATAACTAAGTACAAGCCTAGTTAGGTTGTTTGTTTGTTTTTGAGAAACATATTACTGGATTAAAAACGCAATTCTATACCTGACTCTGTATGAAAACAAATTTTATGTATTGACCAAGAGGTCCCTAACATACCCTCTACTTGAATAAACTTTAGGTAGGTTTTTTCCTGATTGTGGTCCCCAGACCTCCCTTTTCTTAGAGCGTTTACTTTAGAAAACTTGCCATTGAAAATTCTTCCTCTGTTCCATGAGATGTAAATCTTCTACAACCTTAGGATATCTTTATAAAGGATCTGGAAGTCATCCCTTTGAAATGTAATCATCAAGAAGATAGGGCCCCTATCTTCCAGTCTCTGTGTGGAGGGTAGGACTCTAACTTTGTTAAGCCAATTAGCAAACACTGATGACCTTATCACATGGACCAAACTCCATCCCTAATGTCCTCCAGTACTTTTACATTAGCTCACCCGATTCTTTAAAAATCCGCTTGCCTTTGGTTTCAGTGAAGTTGAGTATGGCCTCTCTCCCCATTACAATAATCTTGACCTCTATTGCAATAGTCTTGAATAAAGTCTTCCTTGACTGTTAAACTCTATCTGGTGCAATTTTTCTTTGACAGTTCATATAATATCCTCAAGAATAGTTAATTGTTAACTCATTATTCCCAAATGCCCTTCCTACTGTCTTCCCTCCCAGAATTAAAATATGCCAATCCACCATGTCAATAATTGTTGTTCCAAAAATAATTTGGGGATAAAATGCAATAGATAACAACATAAGGCAACTGCTATAGTTTGTGTTTTCAACCTATTCTAAAAAATCGTTGAGGATAACTTAAGATATCTTGCCATAAGATACCTATGTGTTTTTGAGAATTCCATACTACAAATACTGTTCATTAAACACTTACTTTTAACACCACTATTGGCAAACATCTCTAAGGAATGTTGAAATTATGTGTTAATAGTAGAAAAAACTAAAATTCAAAATAAATATAGTACTTGAGGAGTAAAATTTTACTTAAGTAATAAAATTTTATTTAAGAGAAGAAGAAAATACAGCTTTACATAGTATCAGAAACTTAAAATCAAAATAAGATAAAATATAAATGACTTGATCATTTAAAATAAAGTAAACAATGTCTAAAGAACCATCCAGCATGAAACTTGCTGGTGAGAACTGCAGAGCCACCAGATAGGATTGATGCAACTGAGTCATTCTTTCCCCAGTTTTACATAAACTTTAATTTTGAATAAGTCTAATCAAAGTTTATTCTTCCCATAACTTCCTAAGTTTCTAGAAACACAAGAAGATAATCCAAGTATGAGATAAAAGAGCACTAAGAAGTGAAGGTTTTAGTAAATTAGGCATTGACTTTGCTTAATTATAAAGGATTCTAAAAAGAAAAGCTAATAAAATAACCATAAAGTCAATGGCTACTTAATTAAAAAATGCTAAAAGAGTTTTAACTCTTTGTATAGGGTATTTTCTCAGGTTTTCACATAATGAAAGCAGTAATAGTTCTTTGTTCTGGGCCTTTAAGCATTGATTGCCAAGTGTTCAACTGACTAAGGGAGCTGTTTCTGGGTTGCAGTAAAGAGGCAAAGAATAAGTAGGCTATTAACAGACATTCTCTGGAGCAAACCTCATTCTAGGCAAATTCAACCTAAATCAGAAAAATGTTCAACCACGGGGAAACCAGCAAGAAAAACACATATCAAAACACAGTACTCTGACATTACAGAGAATGAATGCTCTACCACTATAAACAGCGATGTGATGGATCTCACAAGCATAATATTGAGACAAACTCAGAAGAGTACATTTTGTTTTGAACAGATATGCAGCCATATTTTCAGTAAAAACACGTAAAAGAATGTTCACAGCAGCACAATTCATAAGAATCAAAATTTGGAATCAACCAAATGTCCATCAACATTAGAATAGATAAACTGTGCTATATCCATGCAATAAAATATTACATAATAATGATAATGAATAATTACTGCTAGATATATAATATCAAATGAAAGAAGCCAGACACAAAAGCATATACCCTGCATGATTCTATTTATACATAGTTCAAAAAGGGCACAAAACTGTGCAAGGGTGTATTGCTAACCGTGTTCTCTTTCTTGGTCTGAGTGCTGGTTACATGAGTGGATTTACTTCCTGAAAATTTGTAAAGCTAAACTCTGATGATGAGTGCACTTTTATGTTTATTTTTTAAGTTTACCTAAAAAATTACACAAATATATTATACGCTTCCTTTTTTAGCATAATTTTAACTTGTAAAGAGATGTCTTTTCACAAAGCCAAATATGTGTTAAACAAATAGGTTTGAAAATACATATTAATTCAACTTGGACAACTTTTGTGGTTAGAAGAAAATTATTATTCACTTGGCTTCTGCGATTTTTTTCAAAGATGAGGACAAAATAGCTACAGACAAAGAAATAGTTAGAATTCACTTGGCTTCTGTGATTTTTTTCAAAGATGAGGACAACATAGCTACAGACAAAGAAATAGTTAGAATATTTGTTGTATAATTCATCAGAAAAATATCTAACGAATATTTGAGGTTGTTCTTTTAGTGACATAATTTGAATTCTATTATTGAATGTTATATTGTAAAATCCTAATTATTGACTGCTTATCTTGCACCTTACTGTGCAATGAGGATCACAAATATTATATAATTTCTCTTAACATCTCTATGACATATATTTAAGTAAGTGTTGGGGCAAATATTGTAATTAGGTTCTGTCTGATACTGAAATCAGTGCTATATGTGCACTAGACTGAAATTTCTCTGAGAGTGGATATGCATCTTACTCAATATTTTGGCTGCCTCTACTACTTTCTTGGTTGGTAACAGGTAATATATATCTACGAAAAGCCTACTAAAAGAATGGATGTACTAAATGATGAAAAACATGACAACTTTGAGGGAATCCCTTCACATGAGGATATAAAATTACAGGATCTCCAAAATTTCCAAACGAAAGGGTTTCAATGGTCTTGGATAAGAAACGATTGTTTATTCTAGCATAAGCAGCATCGTCAATGACTGGTAAGGTTAGAAAAGGTTGAGGTTTACAGAGACGCTGTGTTCAGGAAGAATATTGAGGAATCCAGCCAGTAAACATTAGCACTGATTAAGTTCACCTCTCAGAGTAATCATAGTTTTCACAGTCTTACCTAGCCTTTTTTATTAAGCCCATTGAGAGATGGAACATCACTCACTAGTTTATTTTGTATGCAAAACTACTGCTTAGTTTATGTTCTCGTGCATATATATATATAGTCATTTATCTATCTATATGTATAGATATAGATATGTGGATATAGATTATTGATATATAGAGAGAGGTATTTGATTGAATGGAAGTCAACATTTTCATTTCCCTCCTTTAAACAAAGGATGCATTTCTAGTTTTATAGTACAAAGATATGAACACAAATCACAAGACACTGAATTCACCTTAAACACTTCGTTTTACTTAGAAAATAGAGCAGGAAATTCATTGATAGTTTCCTGAAGTCAGATTGTTCTAAAGGCATGGAATCACTGCATTTATAGGAGCATGAGGCATAATTATTCTACCTTTACAAATACGTTAGTCTCAACAACTTTCGCAAAACCTTTGTGAGGAAATGGTGTAGACACTATATTAGTTACTTGCATTTGAAAATTTGCTAAAACTGCTAGAACAATTTATGAGTAATGGTGGAAATGCTGCAGTGCCTTGAGCCATCACTCTCTTGTCCTTCAGAGTACAGTTCAGGTACCCCACTTTACCAGGATATCATGACCATCAGCTGCCAGGTGTTTTCAGCTGCACTGAGAGCACCTGGGCTTCATGGTAATAGATGTTCTCCATGTGAACTTCACCTTGCAGAATCTGTGTTCTAAATTCTTTTTTTTTATTTTAAACATCTTTATTGAAGTATAATTGCTTTACAATGGTGTGTTAGTTTCTGCTTTATAACAAAGTGAATCAGTTACACATATACATATGTTCCCATATCGTCATATCTCTTCCCTCTTGCATCTCCCTCCCTCCCACCCTCCCTATCCCACCCCTCTAGGTGGTCACAAAGCACCGAGCTGATCTCCCTGTGCTATGCAGCTGCTTCCCACTAGCTATCTATTTTACATTTGCTAGTGTATATATGTCCATGACACTCTCTCACTTTGTCACAGTTTACCCTTCCCCCTCCCCATATCCTCCAGTCCATTCTCTAGTAGGTCTGTGTCTTTATTCCCGTCTTGCCACTAGGTTCTTCATGGCCTTTTTTTTTTCCTTAGATTCCATATATATGTGTTAGCATACTGTATTTGTTTTTCTCTTTCTGACTTACTTCACTCTGTATGACAGACTCTAACTCCATCCACCTCGTTACAAATACCTCCATTTCATTTCTTTTTATGGCTGAGTAATATTCCATTGTATATATGTGCCACATCTTCTTTATCCATTCATCCGATGATGGACACTTAGGTTGCTTCCATGTACTGGCTATTGTAAATAGAGCTGCAATAAACATTTTGGTACATGACTCTTTTTGAATTATGGTTTTCTCAGGGTATATGCCCAGTAGTGGGATTGCTGGGTCGTATGGTAGTTCTATTTTTAGTTTTTTAAGGAACCTCCATACTGTTCTCCATAGTGGCTGTATCAATTTACATTCCCACCAACAGTGCAAGTGTTCCATTTTCTCCACACCCTCTCCAGCATTTATTGTTTCTAGATTTTTTGATGATGGCCATTCTGACCGGTGTGAGATGATACCTCATTGTAGTTTTGATTTGCATTTCTCTAATGATTAATGATGTTGAGCATTCTTTCATGTGTCTGTAGGCCATCTGTATATCTTCTTTGGAGAAATGTCTATTTAGGTCTTCTGCCCATTTTTGGATTGGGTTGTTTGTTTTTTTGATATTGAGCTGCATGAGCTGCTTGTAAATCTTGGAGATTAATCCTTTGTGAGTTGCTTCATTTGCAAATATTTTCTCCCATTCTGAGGGTTGTCTTTTCATCTTGTTTATGGTTTCCTTTGCTGTGCAAAAGCTTTTAAGTTTCATTAGGTCCCATTTGTTTATTTGTGTTTTTATTTCCATTTCTTTAGGAGCTGGGTCAAAAAGGATCTTTCTGTGATTTATGTCATAGAGTGTTCTGCCTATGTTTTCCTCTAAGAGTTTGATAGTGTCTGGCCTTACACTTAGGTCTTTAATCCATTTTGAGTTTATTTTTGTGTATGGTGTCAGGGAGTGTTCTAATTTCATACTTTTACATGTACCTGTCCAATTTTCCCAGCACCACTTATTGAAGAGGCTGTCTTTTCTCCACTGTATATGCTTGCCTCCTTTATCAAAGATAAGGTGACCATATGTGCGTGGGTTTATGTCTGGGCTTTCTATCCTGTTCCATTGATCTATAGTTCTGTTTTTGTGCCAGTACCAAACTGTCTTGATTACTGTAGCTTTGTAATATTGTCTGAAGTCAGGGAGCCTGATTCCTCCAGCTCCATTTTTCGTTCTCAAGATTGCTTTGGCTATTCGGGGTCTTTTGTGTTTCCATACAAATTGTGAAATTTCTTGTTCTAGTTCTGTGAAAAATGCCAGTGGTAGTTTGATAGGGATTGCACTGACTCTGTAGATTGCTTTGGGTAGTAGAGTCATTTTCACAATGTTGATTCTTCCAATCCAAGAACATGGTATATCTCTCCATCTATTTGTATCATCTTTAATTTCTTTCATCAGTGTCCTATAATTTTCTGCATACAGGTCTTTTGTCTCCTTAGGTAGGTTTATTCCTAGATATTTTATTCTTTTTGTTGCAATGGTAAACGGGAGTGTTTTCTTAATTTCACTTTCAGATTTTTCATCATTAGTATATAGGAATGCAAGAGATTTCTGTGCATTAATTTTATATCCTGCTACTTTACCAAATTCATTGATTAGCTCTAGTAGTTTTCTGGTAGCACCTTTAGGATTCTCTATGTATAGTATCATGTCATCTGCAAACAGTGACAGCTTTACTTCTTCTTTTCCAATTTGCATTCCTTTAATTTCTTTGTCTTCTCTGATTGCTGTGGCTAACACTTCCAAAACTATGTTGAATAATAGTGGTGAGAGTGGGCAACCTTGTCTTGTTCCTGATCTTAGTGGAAATGGTTTCGGTTTTTCACCATTGAGGACAATGTTGGCTGTGGGTTTGTCATTTATGGCCTTTATTATGTTGAGGAAAGTTCCCTCTATGCCTACTTTCTACAAGGCTTTTATCATAAATGGGTGTTGAATTTTGTCGAAAGCTTTCTCTGCATCTATTGAGATGATCATATGGTTTTTCTCCTTCAGTTTGTTAATATGATGTATCACGTTGATTGATTTGCGTATATTGAAGAATCCTTGCATTCCTGGGATAAACCCCACTTGATCTTGGTGTATGATCCTTTTAATTGTGTTCTAAATTCTTGAATCTGCAAATGAAATATTGATGAAATCCTCCATGGCTGAACATTTCTCTGCATATATGAAATGAATAGAAAATTTTCTGATTTCCTTTGGTTTCTCTACAATACTTTGTAAACAACATGCAATTGGAAGCTACACCTTTGAAAAGAGACATGTAGTGATGCAATGTTACTTGCTAGTTTATTTTCTTGGGTCAAGTCACTTTTGTTTCAGTCAAGAGATGCCAATAAGTATTCCAATTTGAAACAGCATGTGATTAGTGATGCTTGATAAAATCTTTTTCATTTTCCCAAGAAAACACGTGAAGACAACAAAAATCAGAATGCTTCAAAAATTATGAATTGTTTTCTGTTAAGTAACTTATTTGTCAGAAATAATATTTAGTTTTATTGTGAGAGTGTGATGACTTGAATCACGAAATAAAATTATTTTACAGGACAGAGCCATGAACGTTCTAGTTAACAACATTGTATAATGCTATGTTGCAGTTAGAGGCAAAAGATAAAGCCCGCTTTAGATATCTTCTAAAGAAAGAATTAGCTTATTCCATATATTTTGGACACAGGTATTTGCATTTCTTTCTTGTTGCTGTATCATAGTGATATCCACTGACCTCTGAAAATATCAATAATAAATATCATTGTTTGACATTTTATATAACCAGTGGAAGTACTTTCTGTTTTCTTCCCAAGACTACATGTTTAAACTCCCATGAGAAGTTTGAGAAATTACACTTTCCTCCAATTCAGACTGAAAATGCCAAGAGACTATATCAGTTGTCAACTGAAAGCAGCAGCATTATTTATTCTCATGTCAGTCAGAGTTCATGAATGATATCTGAAAAATGCAAATCAGTGGAAATGGAGTTAAGAAAATTGTATAAAAATGGATATTTGTCTTTACGATGTGGGCATATCTCTACTGGCCTCAGCACCATTTAGAAGGAGTGTCCAGCATGGCTTAGAATGTAAGTTTTGGAGATAATGCAGCTGTGTTCAAATCTTGAGTCTCTTTCCAATTGATGAGTTATGTGATTTATAATCCCCAATTTTATCATATACATAATAAAAATATTTAAAACTTCTAACAAATAAGAAATAAGTGGGATAATTGGTGTAAAGCACTTAGTTAAATGCATATAGTAAGCACACAATAATTGTTAGCTACTATTATTACTATTAGTAATAATAGAATCATGACAAAACTCTAATACATAATATTGAATTTATTTAGGGTTTTACAAGAATTTTCAGTTGTGATTTATAATCATTCTATATCAAATGGCTTTTTTTCCCCTCTGTTATATTTCTCAATCATTGGACACCACTCTTCAATTAAGAAATATTTCAAGTATTATATTACTTAAAAGATTATTTTTGTTTGTAGCAAAAAATATAAAATATTTTTTCACTAAATCAAAAATTTTAAATATAAAATTTGAATTGAACATAATTTTTTTTTTTCCTCTGGAATTTGGAGGTGGTGGGTTGTCATAAATTCTCAAAGGAAGACTAACCCCGGACATAAATTTGTTCTGCTTGAGTCTTCTCCCAGGCGTCATAAATTCAGTGTCTTCAAGTTTTTTGCACAGAGGACACAGACAGTTTTTCATTTTCCCTAAGATGAGTTATCTCATACTTCTTAAAAAAGAAGCATAATAATAATTCATAGGACCTAGACAGATGGAAAACCATTCTCCCTATAGGTCAGTATGGGAAGGAAGACAGAAGAACATAAGCAGTAGCTTTTATACCTTGATGCTTGGGGAAAAGTGTACGAAATTTCTATTTTGTTCAAAGGATAGAATTATGTCTCTTACATCTTTTGAAAAATAATATCTGAAATAAACATCTGATATTTTAAAAATCTTGATATACTTAGTTAAGACAGTAATAGCAGAGGATGTTGCTCACATTATTCCTATATTTCAGACTCTGGCACTCTCTATTCTAAAAGGTGCTCAGCTGTCTTTCATATGAATTTCCATAGAAGCATTTAAAAAAATCTTATCTGCACTTCATGATAAATCTGCCTTCAAGAAAGCAGCAGGACTTCAGAAAGATTTGCTTATTCACTCTTCTATCTTTGTGAAGCATCGTCCTTCGCGAGAAGAATACTACTTATCCTTCATTTTGAAAACTATATTGTACATATCATTTTCTCAAAAAAAAAAAAAAAAAAAGGAGAGGAAAGAAGGAAAGAAGGGGAAAGACCTGGCAAAACTAAAGAAATACTTTATTGTTTGCCTTTAATTAAATGTTATTCACTAAATCAAATGATCTTAAAATAACTAATGTGGCCTATTGTAAGGTGGCAGTTAATAATGTTAGAAGGTATGTTTGCATTGTACAGTAAGTCTGGACAGATAAGCCTGAGTTGGATCTTGTATTTATTAACTGTAACAGTGGAAAAATTATTTAAACTCCCTAAGCTTCATTTGTTCCATAAGCAAATCATAGCTAATACGTACTGCCAAGGGTTTTGGTAAAAACTAAATTATACTGTTAAGTGAAAACTGTATTGTAGGTGGCCAGTAAACTGTAGCTATAATCTACAGTTTTATAATTACAGGTTTTGATCATAGTTTTAATGTCTTTTTGAACAAACAAAATGCTTTCTTATTGAATTTTCATGCTCTCCTGAAAGATTGATTACCAAAGTATTATATTATTACAGTTGTATTTGTTATTAAAAAGTGAAATTGAGAGTTTCTGTTTTCATAACTCCCTTCTTCCATTTAGATACAATTACTCTAGAAATAGTTCATTATTATGTACATAACCCAGTGATTTAGTATGCATCTAGTTTTTGCCATATTGCTGATTGAGACACTGAGACACAGAAATGTGATATTTTGATATGAGTTTTGTTTTCTTTTGCATAAATTATTCCCAGATCTCAAGTTAAATGAGCAAAAAGAAATATTTACTTGTACAATTCACTATAAAACTATTCAATGAAGATCGTGATGTATCAGTGATTTGGAAATATACAATGATAAATATTTTAGGCTTGAGTCTGAAATGGAAGAAAAAATGAAAATAATTCTCAAATAACCCAAAGTCAGTTCTATCTCAGTCAGTCAAAGGCTGAATAAAATTACTGTTTATTGTGGAAGAGACGCTTGAATATTATAAATGCAGAAAACATAAAAATCTTTATCAAGACCATGCTATGCAAAAGAGGACAGTGAAATAAAAGAAAGTAACAACTGAACACTGGGATAATGCCTTAAAAGGTGAAGGTAGATCAAACCAACCTGCAAAGTGAGAACATTAAAAATATGTGTGTGTATGTATGTGTGTGTGTGTATATATATATATATGTTTATAACATATAAATATATTTTTCAGGTAGAACAATTAATTAGAATTGTTGTTCTGCCCTATTCTATTTTTTAATTGATTTACTTGTAGCTTGTTTTTATGCTTTAATGAATTTAAATCTCCCTTTTAGATGGAAGAGCAAGAGAAGGAGACAGGGATACCAGTTTAAAGGGTCCTAGAGGGGTTCTGATTCTGAGACAAGGTGAACTAGATGCATTTCTCTCTATTCCTCTTGCTAAGTACAGATAATAACCCTGACTATCATGTAGAGAGCAAACATAAGAAGCCTTTGAAATTTGTTAAGAGGATAGATCTCATGTTAAATTGTCTTACCACAATAAAAAAAAATTTTCAAAAATTAAAAATAAATTTTAAAAAAGAAAATACTTCCTTCCCTAGAAAAGGACTAGGAAGAGGGCAGATTAGCAAGACACAAACCTTTTGGACAATAAGAATCCTACTTCAGCCTCGGATAAACCAGTGACTCCACGTTTACACCCTTCAGCAAAGGCCCTTACTCCTTACTGGGGTGATGATAAAAGTCAGATAAACCCAACTGGGGACTTGGGACTTTATTTCCGTCAGGCAGGAAAGAGGCAGCCCCACACAATGCCGTGGAAGCCATATGGAAGCAGTAACAAGCTGCCCTCTTCCACCGCCACCCGGCACTACTGAGGCACCCTCCCAACCCACTGAAATGTCCTCTGTTGACATGTCAGAGGACATTTCAGCGTCTCTGATAGGGGACCCTTGACTTTTATTCCCACAAAGTAGTAATGAAGCACCATCTTCTTTACCCTACCAGTGTGGTGCCAGTAAAGGCCTGCTAAGACAGAAGATTTAAATATGATGCAGAGTCTCATAACATAGTACCCAAAATATCCAGGATATGATTGAAAAACACTCATCTTAGCAAGAACAAGAAAACCTCAACTTGAATGGTGAAAGATAATAGACAACAATGAGATAACAGAGATGTTGGACATTAAAGCAGCCATCATGAAAACAGTTCATCTAGCAAATTTAGATACACTTAAAACAAATTTAAAAATAAAGTCTCAATAATGAAATAGAATGTTTCTGGAAAAAATATAACTAAGAACCTAGTAGAAATTTAAAATTAAAAAGGACAATAACGAAAATAAAAAATTCATAGGATGGACTCAACAGCAGAATGAGATGATAGAAGAATCATTAAACTTGAAAGCAGAGCATTAAAAATCATACAGTCTTAACAACAGAAAGGAAGCAGCCTGAAAATAAATGAACAAAACTTTAGGGACCTGTGAGACTATAGCAAAAGATCTAACATTTGTGTCAACTAAGTTCCAGAAGGAGAAGAGTAAGAGTGTAAGGCTCATAAAATATTTGACGTAAAAATGGCTAGAAATTTGCCAAATTTGACAAAAGACATAAACTTACAGATTGAAGAAGTTGAGGGAATCCAAAGCAAGGTAAACCAAAAGAAATTCATGCTAGGTGCAATACTGAAACAGGGAACATCTTTACACACCTTGAAGACATCTAAAGGAAAATAAGGTAATACAATTCTGTATACATAAATTTGTTAACAAATGAAATGGAAGATTCAACAGTAAAGGTAGTTCTCCCCAAAATGATGTATTTTAACAGAATTCCAATTAAAATCTCAGAATATTTGTATATACAGGCAAGCTTATTCTAAATTTACAAGAAAATGCAAAGGAACTAAAAAGGCTAAAACAATTGAAAGAGAAAAAAGCAGAATTAATCAACAAACCTAATTTTAAGACTTATTAAATGGCTACGATAATCAATACTCTTCGGTATTATCAAAATGGTTGACGTGTAGATCAGTGGAAGAGAGTAGAGAAACCAGACCATGGAATGCTATTTAGCAATAAAAAGGAACAAACTATTAGAACATACAAGAGCTTATATAGATCTCAAAGTTATAATGCTCAGTTGGTTCACTTAAGGCCAATCTGCAAAGTTCACATACTGTATAGGGATGAAAACAGATTCATGATTGCCAAGGGTTAGGTATGGTGGGTTGGAATGGGATGGGTGTGACTATACACGAGGAGCATAAAAGATTTTTGAGGTGATGAAATAGATCTGTGTCTCATAATATAGGAATATCCTGAATATTTATGTACACATGTGATAAAATTGCATAAAACCATATACACACACATTTCACCAATGCCAATTTCCTGCTTTTGATGTACTATGGTTATGTAAGATGTAACCAGTGAGAGAAATTTTGGGGTACATATACATGGGACCTCTCTGTACTATTGCCACAACTTCATACTAATCTATAATTTTCTCAAAATAAAAAAGTAAGAAAAATTTTCTACTCACAAAATATTGTTTTTTTCAATGCTTTAAATAAAAGTTTTAAAAGTTTTGAAATTTCCTAAGGTTTAAAGATACATTTTCTTCACTGAAGGGTAAATCTCAAACATGTGAACGTTTTTCTACTTCATAACATATTGTGACTTATTACCCTCCAGTCAGAATTTGATATTGTGAATTAAGAACCAAAGTTCTACATTTGTGTTTGAATTAAGAAGAAAACACTATTATTATTCTTACTCAACCTTACACATTTAGTAAAGACTTTGGGGGTTTACATCTTAAATACAAATTTCATAAAATAAGACACCTGGAAAAAAAAGTCACTGGTTTCTTTTTAAGTTTATTTTGATCTGAGATGATACCTCAATAATTTAAAATGCACTGAGACTTGTTTTATGGGCAAGTACTTGTAGAGAATGACCATTTTGCATTCATAGAGTGTAGTGTTATATAATTACCAATTGGTCAAAGTGGTTGGTAGTGTTGTTCAGATTACCTGTGTCTCTATCATTGTTTTATTTATTTATATTCTTTTGTCTAGTTGTTTTTTCAAATGTTGAGAAAGGAGTTTTACATTTTTCTAATATAATTTTTTTAAAGTAATTATTTATTTATTTATGGCTGTGTTGGGTCTTTGTTTCTGTGCGAGAGCTTTCTCTAGTTGTGGCAAGCAGGGGCCACTCTTCATCACGGTGCGCAGGCCTCTCACTATCGCGGCCTCTCTTGTTGCGGAGCACAGGCTCCAGACGCGCAGGCTCAGTAGTTGTGGCTCACGGGCCCAGTTGCTCCGCGGCATGTGGGGTCTTCCCAGACCAGGGCTCGTACCCGTGTCCCCTGCATTGGCAGGCAGATTCTCAACCACTGCGCCACCAGGGAAGCCCTTCTAATATAATTTTTGAATTGTCTATTACTCCCTTTAACTCTGCGAATTCTTATTTCATGCAGTTTGAAAGTCTGTTATTATAAAAAATAATGTTACAATTATTCTATCTTCCTAAAGAATTATCCCTCTTTTTTTTTTGGTGATAATCTTTCTCTTGAAGTCTATATTATGTCATATTAATATTGCCACTCCTGCTTTTTCATGATTTCCATGCTTATGGAAAGTCTTTTGCCATCTATTTACATTCAACCAATCTGTAGGTGAATATTTAAAGTCCATATTTTGAGGATAACATAATTGAGTCTTACATTTTTATATTCTAGGAATCTCTGACTTTTAATTGAAATGTTTACTCTATTAATGTTTAATGTATTTATTGATATGTTTGGGTTTATAATTACCACTTTAAAAAAATTATTTTCTCATTATTCCCTTTGCATTTTGTTTTTCTAGTCTTGTTTTCCTGCTTTCTTTTGGATTACTTCTAAGCAATGCATTGAATAAATTTCTCTGTTTTAATTTAGTATGATAATTTATAATAAAGTTGAATAACTCAAAAAACGATATATATGGTACCACTGATTTCAGATAGGGTTAAGTTTACTCATCCATTCTTTTCGAATGCATTTTATATGTTTTTAATTTCCCAGAATTATATGGGGATAATTTATAAGATGCTGCATTTCACTGAAGTACAAACATTATTCAGTTTTTCATTAAATTTCCCAAAATGCCTCTTTCTAATAGCATGTCACCTGTCTGTCTTTGATATTCTCAATACTTGATTTACTGGCAAAAGCTGTATAAGTTAGGATTTAGGGCTCTTTTCCCACACCAATTGGATTCAAATTCTGGCTCTATAACTAGCTTTAAGCATGTTACGAATATTACTTGGCATTTTAATTGTCTCAGTTTCCTTCTCTGATTTACAGACCAGAGTATAGTTGCATAAAACTTAATCCATTCAAGATTTAAGAAGAAAGCAATCCATTTTAGGGATTAAGTGTTATACAGAAGTGTGCAAGAACCGGAGAACTTAGTTTGACCAATCAGGAAAGCCTCCCAAGACATACTGTAAAGCTGGCTTGGCAAGGGAACTGACAGTTCTGCTGAGCTAAGAACCATGCTACATCTTTCACAACCAAGAAAGCTTTAAATCAGGAAGCAGCCATTGTGGATACTTGGCAACATTGAATGCAGGGACTCTTTGGACACTAGAGCCACTAATATAGCTTTTCCAGAAGGAAAACAAAACACCTTGCTCAAAGACTTCAAGAGAGCTATGCAGTTGCCACTTTAAAGGGGTCACTTTTAACTTCCATGACTCACAAGTCTATGTGTGCTTGGTATAAGCTGGGTTACATGCAAAGTCTAATGTAAGGAGATCTTTACAATGTATACTTTATATTTCCAGGCTTGAGTTTATAGGGATTCAAGCTAAAATAAAGGAATAAAGAGAGGTTGAAGAGTCAATTTGCCATATCTCTTTCCTATGTAAACTGGCCATAATACTAGTACCTACCTCTTAGGGTTAGTTGTTAAATGACATTAAATGCCCTAATGCATGTAACATATGTGGTATATTCCCTGGCACATAGTTGTTGATGGGGTGTTTTCCTTCTAGATTCAAGAGATGGTACCTTTCTTATTTCTGCTAGGGCTAAACAAAATTTTGATAGGAGAAAAATGGTACTCTTAAAACTTTAAATATAAAGATACATTATTACCTAAAATAAATATTATATTAAAAAATTCAAGTAGATTAGTTATGGGCTTAATTTTGGGGATAGAAACATAATTTATCAATATAGTTTTTACTCTGGAAACTGTTCGGTAGAGATTTTCATCTCATTACAGAGATACAAAGAATGAAATATTGTAATGATTTTTAATACAATACTTTGACAATCAAATCGTTAAGAGATATAGAAAGCAATAAATATTTAGTGAGATTTTATAATATCATTGTATGATCAGGATGCCCTGAATGCATATTTATAGGATGCAGAGTGTTCCCATAAAGGAACAATCAGAATTAATTTACTATTTGTTCATCTATTTATTAATAAACGTGACTTTTGTTTGACCTTGAATAGAGGCACTCTCAATTTTATGTGATACAATTTGTAGTTTCTATTTGATTTTAAAGAGACTATAAAACACTCTAAACTATCAAATTAGCTTTGACCTTTTAGGCGTAGAAATGAATGTATATGACATTACATATTAAGGCATCTTTGCAAATCATATTTATATTCCATAATACACGTATTTTGGGTAAAAATATGAATAGAAATTATATATTCAACTTTATTTGCACACTATTTAAAGATTCAAATTAAGTATTAAGAGTAAACCTAATGTAAGTATATTACTCTCATTAAAGTCTTGAAATGTGTGCACCTACAGTTTGATTTGATTTTAATTGATTTTTGTGCTGACTCTGATGACTTCCAATAAAAAATTGTTGTATTCACCAAGGTGATTTATGATGGCAGACTTCTCTGTTATATAAATAATCTTCAAAGCATTAGTTATTAATGTGGTACCTTATTTCATTAAAACAACAAATAAATCAATTTAAATCATGTTTATATATTAGTTGAAAGCAAAGAAAGTTCCTAACTTCATGGTCTCAGAATTTAAATTGTATAATATAATATGGTTTAAAGAAAGAACTAGTATTCTAAAGTTTTTACCCCTACCCATACATGCATGATATCTTATTTAATAAATTGGCCATATGACTTTATGAAAATATATACATAAATATCCACTAATTAAAATACATTCAAATAATTAACTTTAACGCTATGTAGATTAATTTAAACAGCTTTCAGAATTTCAATGTATCAACCCCTGGATTAAAAGAAAATTTTGAAGATAGAAAAATATAACATTTGTGGCCAGATACACAAAGGGATCCTCATACTGCAGATTATGCACAAATTGGTATTTGAGACTCACAGGAAAGAGGAGAAATCATAAGAAGTGATCTCAACCAGTATTGAGCTATGAGCACATGTAAAAGGAAGGGTTGCTCTAAGCGTGTTCCTGGCATCAAGGAGAGGAGCCACATATCAAATATCACATTGGACTCCATAAATCACAGGGAAGCAAGAGCGAATCTCCTGTGGAAAAAAATCTCATCAATTTAGGCCTCCACATTTCCCAGTTTGTGATCAAATTATATATGAGCACAAAATCAAGAATCAACTAATATACAATCAAGCAAAATATCATTAATGAGAATTAGCCCAAAAAAGGACAGATTTTAGACTACTCAGTACTTTGGATATTAAAGTTATCTGAAATGTGTGTATATACATTCCTATGAGTGGATGTTTAAGAACAGAAAATTAGAATAACAAGTGAGCAGTCAATAAGCATATTTGAAAAAGAACAAAATATTCTTAAATAAAAAATACAAATGTTGAAAAAATACTTAAAATATGAATTAAATAGCAATGGTTGATATAGTTGAAAGAGAATGATTCAATTGAAAGAAAATTCTAAAGAATTTACTCGAAGTGGACTTAGAGAGACAAAGAAAGCTATTTTTAAAAGTGATTTAAAGGTATAGAAAATAAGTTCTAAACACATATACAAAAATGGAGAAACTTGAAAGAGAAGAATTATTTGAGAAATAAAGAATGAAATTATTCAGAACTGATGAAACGCCTAAATTCACAGGTACAAGAAACACAATATATATCAAATATAATGAGTAAAAGAAGCCCACACACAGATGAGTCAAAATATAACTAGACACAGGAATGTCTAAAAGAATATCTTAAAGCCAGAGAAAGAGAACGCCTTTAAAAAAAAACAATAATTAATCTTTATGGGGAAAAAAAATAAAACCTTGCAAGAATGTGAGTAAAATAAAACATCTTCAGATCAAGAAAAGTGATACTATACCAAAAACAGACCTAAATTAAAGAGAGTTTTAAAAAATATACTTTAGGAAGAAGGAAAATGATACTATCAGTGAGAAAAAAAATTAATAAATACAGTTAAATCTAACCATACCTTGTTTGTATAAACAATAGTTATTACAATATCTTTTTGTTTGTTAAAAATAAAAAAACTCTTGGCCAAAAATGGCATGAAATTTCATAAGGAATTAATATAAGTTAGAGTGTTCTAAGGTCCTTATATTTTTTGGAATGGTGTTCAAGTATATATGCTACACTTTAGAAAGTATAATTTCCAAATAATAACCTCTAGAAGAAAAGAAATATAAAGTTCAGCTTCCAAAGGAACAGAAAGAAATAGAATACAAGGTACAAATGTACAAAAAATAAAACTTTTCTCAAAGGCTAGAAAGTCAGTAGAAACACATTGAAAATGGAAAAATAGAGAAAAACAGAAGCAGATTTCAATAGGCAACTAGCCTCAGACAGACTCTTCATTTAGAAGCAAGAAATTGTCAAATTGGACTTCTGAAAATTAGGGGTGTGATGTTTATAAGAGACTTTCCTAAAACTAAAAAAAAAAAAGAAAAAGAAAACACGGAAAGAAAAAAAATAGAAGATATATACCAAGAAAATATTAACCAAAATAAAGCTGATATTGACACTGTTAATATTATACAAAATAACATCAAGAAAAAGCAACATTAAGGACATTATAAAATGATTAAAGATTCAATTCATCGAGAAGGTATAACAATTCTGAACTTGTATTCTTAATAAAATTGCCTTGTAATCTATAATAATATGCAAGAGACTTCCTTGAAATGGGCAAATTCATCATTTTAGTTGAAAACTTTAGCAGAATCCTTTCATTAGTGAAAAAATTAAGGTGAAAAAATTTAGGAAAGTAAGACATATTTGAATAATGAAATCAACAAGTATGATTTGTTGAACATATATAGAACCTTGCACCTAACAATAAGAAAAAAATTATTCTACAGCACACAAGGGACATTTATAAAAACTGACTGTAAAGTTGGCGCTAAAACAGTCTAAAAATGTTCAAAATCATTATCATACAGAACACTCTGCAAACAATACAATTAAATTAGAAGTCAATAAGGATAATATAAGCAAAGAAAACAACATCTGTTTTGAATTTTAAAAACATATCTCTAAGTTCCTCGTTTCAAAGACTGTAAAACTGAACCAAACAAAACTATTGTACATTAAAACTTGTGGGCTGAAGCAAAGTAGTAATGAGAAGGGAAATTTATACCTTAAAAAGTATATATTAGAGAACAGAAATATTAAAACAAAATAAGCTAATGATCCACATTAAGAAATTTGAAAAGAACTACAGAATATGCCCAAAGGAAGTAGAAGAAAGTGATGATAAAGTAAAGGTACCTTCTATTAACAGGGATAATCTCTATCTACAAAAGAAGAAACAGAGATAAAATAGAGATTGAAAAAGTGAAATTGTTTTTTTGAAGAAAAAAATGAAAAAGCCAATTTTCTGGTTAGATGTTCAACAAAATATGAGTGAGAAGGAACAAATAAAAAAGTGGCATAATTATGGACAAAGCAGATATTGTGTTTGTCAACTGAGATTAAGTTATGCTGTAGTAACAAATAATATCAAATCTCATTGGTTTACAACAACAAAGGATTATTATCTCTTCTGGTTGAATTCCTCATGCTTACCTGTTTATCAGTTCCAAATCCTCTTTGCTCTGGAGCTTACTGATTACATGCTAGCTCTTATCTTAAAACTGTTGGGGGGAATTCCCTGGCAGTCCAGTGGTTAAGACTCCACACTTTCATTGCTGAGGGCGTGGGTTCAATCAATAAGTTGTTGCTGGTTATCTATTTTATATATATAGTAGTGTGTATCTGTTAATTCCAAACTTCTAATTTATCCCTCCACCCCCTTTCCCCTTTCGTAACCATAAATTTGTTTTCTATGTCTGTAAGTCTATTTCTCTTTTGTAAATAAGTTCATTTATATCATTTTTTTACATTCCACATATAGGCGATATCATATGATATTTGTCTTTCTCTGACTTATTTCACTTAGTGTGACAATCTCTAGGTCCATCCATGTTGCTGCAAATGACATTATTTCATTTTTTAATGGCTGAATAATATTCCATTGTGTATGTATGTGTATATTGTGTATATATATATATATACCACATTGAAGCAAATATTTTGAACAATTACTACTAACCATCAAAATAGATAATAAGAAAATACTGTGGGGCTTCCCTGGTGGCGCAGTGGTTGAGGGTCTGCCTGCCGGTGCAGGGGACACGGGTTCAAGCCCTGGTCTGGGAGGATCCCACATGCCGCGGAGCAGCTAGGCCCGTGAGCCACAACTACTGAGCCTGCGCGTCTGGAGCCTGTGCTCCCAACAGGGGGGGCCGCAATAGTGAGAGGCCCGCGCACCGCGATGAAGAGTGGCCCCCGCTTCCCGCAACTAGAGAAAGCCCTCGCACAGAAACGAAGACCCAACACAGCCAAAAATAAATAAATAAATTAATTAATTAATTTTAAAAAAAAAGTAAATACTATGAACAACTATATGAAAAGCAGTTTGAAAACAAATGAACTGACTATATTCCTGTACATCTGTAGCTTAACAAAACTGATTTGGGATAATGAAGTCAGGCTTTTCACATTTGTTATCATAGTCTGGCTCTAAAAATGGCATTCTTGTTTTGCTCTCTCATAGGATCAAGATTCTGTTACATATAAAGTGCTTTTTGTTCTTCTGCTCTTGAATCCACAATTTGGCAACTTGCTCAGATACCTGGTTTCACACCATAACTCCCGCTGCACTGGAGCGCTGTATCTTAATGTCCTTTTTTCTATGACTTTTCCTAAATGCTTATGAGAACAACAGCAGCATAAAGGTAAAAAAAAAAACAAAAAAGTTAACTGTAGAGGCTCAGGACAGCACCAAAGGGATGGACATGCTTAGCTCAATCTAGGTACACAAAAAGAATTATCTGGGAAGCAAGGGGAGGTGTATCATTAGCTGAGGGATGGGCATGCACACAGTTTAGAAGGCTAGGAGCAGCAGTTCTTGGAAATGTCACACTGAGACAGGCAATAAGGAATGCGTTTAAAATGAAATATTAAGGTTTTAATCGATGATAATCTGTTTTACTCGGATTAATAAAGAAACTGTTCTCTGACTAAGTGATCAGATTCATCAACTGAAATTTTAAAATAAACAAAAAAGAAAAATATTTTCTAATGCATGGTTTTATAAATAGTATGTTATTTAAGTTCTATATACTTTTTGTCTCTACCTGTTAAGTGGGACAGAAATTGTAGTAACAGACTAATATTTGTTTAAAATTATAGGATTCACACAGATGTCATTCGGATCTATTTTTATGTGTTTGTGAGAAAGGAGTTAAACTATACTTTAGATACACTGCATTCCAGACAGAGGTGAAAATATAAAGGTACTATGCATTATAAATTTGCAGAAATGTCACCATTTGTGCAGAGATGAGTACAGAGATCCTAGACACAGGTGGTCACAGCATTGCCTTCAGTAGCTTGTAGATAAACTCCATTTTCTTCCCTTTTGGAATTATTCTTAAGGTATTAGAAACTGAGCATAAACATTTTTTTTTTCCTATTCCCAGGAAGATAAGCAGGATTCTTTCACTTAAGACAAAGTTCAAATGCAGATGAATTTCTGTGGCGTTTTCACATGTCAAGAAAACCTGTTAGTTAGTCAAGGAGACCACCAGGTTTTAAAATAATAGGCGTATATGCATATGCTCACTCATTTACTTTGCCTACCAGGAACTGCCAGATACACTTTAAATAAGTTGATAGTTATTGTTAAACCCAAACATATATTGAGACTCACAAAGACACAGAGCTGTTAAAGGAGAAATTATTTTATAGAAGGAGATGCTTGGTGGAATAAGGTAAAGGTTAGGTTTAAGAGAATTAATTTGGATAAGGAGACTATCACAAGATCCAGGATCCTATTGTTAGTAAATGTCTCAGCTCTCCAGAGTTAAAGGTCATGAATACTACTTGTTATCTTTCTCACATGTATTTTGTGAAGGAAGTGCATATCTCACCTTCATTTAGAGATTGTAGCAGCTTTAATATTTAGCAGGAGCTGTTGTCTGGCTTTCTGACAACCAAAAAAAATAAATAAAAATCCCTCATTTGTTTTTCCCTCCTCTTTCTTTTCTGGTAAAGAGCCAACACAGACCTGTCACTAATCTACAGTAGTAAAATTTTGGTGCAAATATTTACTTTTGTCAACACATATTATTCTGCAGTATGTTCTACTAAGAAATGAAAGTTATCTGACTGCAGGGACTGTGCTTTTCTATTTATTATGTTCAGGACTGAAATAAATACCAAATAGGAATACTGAAGATTATGGTAATGATGCCTGGAAAGTTCTTAGAATACTTAAATGAAATGCATTAGTGGACTACAAAATAGTTAATTGAAGTCATCATCATTACAATAGTTGATTCCTTTGATGTATTGCCTCTGGGCATGATTAAAGATTTAACAGTATTGGTCTTATATCCTGAGATGTGAAAAATGTCTAACCATTTGTTCAATAGTATAAGGATTATTTAGAATCAAAAAACTAGGAAAATGCTGTCTACATATAAATTAGCCTGACATTTATTTTCCAATCATAATAGCATTTCTCATTTCTAAAGAATACATATATAAAGAAGAAAAATGTGTGCACTTTTACTTAAAAAAATGCAATTTCAGAGCTGAGAAGAAGAGAGAGTAGTTTTACAAGAGAAACACAGATTTAAGTCTCAGAAGGCCTATGTTCTTGTTGCAGGTCCTTTACTTCCTTGATGGTGATATTTAGAAGGTTATAATATCTGTCTGGGTCTAGACCCACGCTCTTTTAAATAATGACCTCTAAGTTTGCTTCCAGCTCTAACCTTCTATATTGTTAAAGTAATACAACATAAAAAGTACCACCACAATATTGAGCTAAGTTAATATAACCCAGGGTATTTATTTCAAGGAACATTATAACATTCTCAGGAAAAATAAACTTCAATGTTATTCCTAAACATTGTTCAAAATTTTAGGAAGGTTTTAGGATACAAACATCAAACTAATTAAAATAGTGACTAAGAAAAAAAGAAATCTCCAGTGTTTGAACATTAAATACACACATTTCATTTCTCATAATATTAATAACTAACGTTTTTTGAGCATCTACTATGTGCCAGGCATTATTCACATTAAGTGTGTGCTATTATTACACCCAGTTTACAGAAGAAAAACTGAGGTGCGCAGAGCTTAAGTAACTTTTCCAAGTTCAAATGCCAGTAAGTGAAAGTCAAAATCAAAATCCAGACAGTCAAGCTACAGAACCCACACTTTTAACCTTTTAACTACAGTATTCTTCTCATATGTGTCTTCCTGTGTTCTCCCCACATGATCAAAAGCCAGGTAGCACAAGTACTCATTGATCATTCCTTTATATCAGTTAACAAGAAAAAGAAATTTACTTGTTTGAATTTTGCTCAAGGCAGACTATTAATGGTTTATGCCACCTCCTCAAAGGAATAGTACTTATACAAACTGATTGTTAAGTACTAACGCTAAAAATTCTATTCAGTATTTAACTTATTAACGAACATATAGTAGACAAAATATTGAGATCATTTTCCTTTAAATAAGAATTAACCTTCCATAGCTCTTTGATATCTGCTCTGTAAAAATTTTCATTTTAAAATATACATTAGCTACAAAGGACTGATAAATCTGAGAGAATGCAGCTTCATTTAGAATCAAATTAGTTATTCCCTTATGCCTGGGGCTTAGCATCCATGAAGATGATAGTATTCTACTCCGAACTTCATCAATGGTTAGGAAGTTTGAATCTGTTAACTAGAGGAAGTTTCCCATTTGGAAAGAGTTATTGCATTTAAGCTTGCTCTCAGTCTAGCAAGGCAATTCTGACTTCTAGAAGGTATTTGCATGCATATATTCATGACTAAAAGGAGTTTACTTGGAAATTATACAATATTATTTCCATTTTGATTCCTAAAGTCTAGGAATTTCTAGACTCAAGAATGCCAGTACAAAGATTTAAAGGTGCCTACCTAGATTAATATATGTGTATAGTGGGATTTTTAAAACTTGATCCTAGCATATTTGATTTTTAATATTTCATTACAATTAAGAATGTCAAATTTATTTTATCTTTTTTCAAATGAAAATATGGGTTTCTCAAAGGTGTTAGGGCATTTGTAATATACTTTCTAGAGTTCATATTTTTTGTGTTTACATCAGCTATTAAAGAGATTCCTTATCTTACAGAATGCATTTAAAAAAAAAATGTGGTAAGGTGGAAAAATTAATTAAAATTGCTCAGAGTTTTTGTAACCGAATGAAAGTTACAAAGTAAAGTGAAAAATAAATTTAGTAAATTTAAAAAATATATTTAATAATAATATTATAAATAATTGTTAAATATTAAATACCTAGAAAAAAAATTCATTTTCTTCATGTAAGAGATAAGTTTAAATCTAAGTAATCGTGAGAATTGAAGTAGGAATATATTGTTGGTCTCCTTCAAAAACCAGGGAACAGGATGTGGAATGCTACAAAAATTAAATGCTATATTCTGTTATAATACTTATCAAGGACCAGACATCAGTTAAGAGAAAAGAGTCTTAGAAAACAACTGAAAAAAAAAGTAGTACTAGGCTTTGGAAGAACTTCTTGACAATATAGAAATATCTGTCAAGTTATTGGAATTAGTTAACAAACGGTGAAGTAACTTCAGAATTTTTCAAGTCTCTCTCTGCTAGTAATAACACATGTGATTTCACTGTAGAGGCACAAAAGGCAAAAAGCATTTTTACGTGACTATTGGCCTTTCAGTTAGTTTTGCATTTGGAATAGAATAGTCTTTACAAGTTCATATGAAATCATGTCTTTGGACCAGAAAAATTACCAGGCAAAGTGATATTTAATTAAGCCTGGTTTAAAAAGTCTGTACTTTGGTATAGAGTCATATTACATAGATCAATATTTTATTTTCTTCAAATCAGTAGTTCAGAATCTTCTCTCATTATATGTAATTTATTCCTTTTTTCTTATATCTCTTGAAAATTCTTGGCCATTTCAGTATTCAAAGTACAAAGTCAAATTATTATTTGAATATTTTACCTACTTTAAATAACTCATCAAGTGTATAAATAGTAATATCTTTAAAATAAATTTATTTTCCCCAATATGCATAGCAATATTAAAGAAACAAATTCATAGAGTATAATATACAAGACAGAGATACAATCATACACCTTTACTGCTAATCAGTGAAAAGTATGTCTTTCATGTACACCGTTATAATCCAGTTTATGAAATCATTTCCTTTAAAGAACACACAGTCTAGAAAAAGTTTTAGATGAGCCTAACCTTTTGTTAACATAATTTGATAAATGTCTTGATTGAGGTTGCAAAGAGGAAATGAAATATATTAGGTAACAGAAAATTATGTAAGATATCAATTCACAATAATTGCATGCCAAAATCTTAAATAAGTAAGCTTTTAAAGCAAAAGCCTAATACATTCATCAAAAAAAGAAATAAGTGGTTATGAAAATATTAAAATTTAAAACAAAGTCAGAAGGATTTCAATTTTATTTCACCACCTATTAGCTGTGAAACCTAGGCAAATTGTCTAACCTCAGGCCCCAATGTATATCTTCACCTGTTAAAAAAATAAGAAAATAAAACCTACTACTCAGAGAGCCTTTAAAGACTAATACCTGTATATAATAAACACAGCTCAGTAAATGACTTGCTATAGATCATATGAGAAAGTTTCCTGCCCATACTTTTCTGATTCTCCATGCCTCTCCTCCTCCAAATGCAAAAGTGTATCAAAGAAAATCAAGGGGTGTGTGTGTGTGTTCAGAGATAATATTTTTATACCTTGTGATGCTGGCAGGTAGTCTTTTATATTCAACAGTGAATTATCTGAAAGTGTTAGACATTTTAACAAGTGAGCTTGTACAGGTATATATCCCAATTAACAGTATATCATGCAGGAACTCAGAAGAACTTTCTTCACATTCAGTCAAATCCCCTAAGAAGTATGGAAAGCAAATTGATATAAATTGTACTTCTGGCTTTCCAAAATGTAATAAAAGACTCTAATGAATACATGCCACAGAGATTCACAATATAATAAGAGTGTTTCCAGGAACAATACGCAATAAGAGGTAACTAAAGTAAATTTGCACATGAGTTTAACAATTCTCTTATGTGTTTAATCCTACTAAATTTAATATCATTACAAATATATCATTCAAACAGTGAAGCACTTGGATTCCCTTATCTAATTCCCCCACGATTCCTGAACTACATTTGGAAGTACTGGACCTTTCTCTATTTTTCTCTAATTCATTTATGATGTAATATAGTTCTTTAAAATTTCAGAGGCTGAGAAGTTTTGAAACTAAAGGTAGCAGGGGTTTGGGTGGAACTAGCTCAAGGGAAGAAACAAACTTGGTTTAAAATGTATAGTGGTGATCAATAAATAGGGAATAAATGTTATAAATTTGCCTTTCATATATATTGATATATATGGGGGTGTGTGTATACATATAATATACATATATAAACTAAAGTTAGTTTATGAAATTGATTATGGAAGTAGTTATGTGAAAAGAATCATATGACAAAGTATAGGTCTCATAATTGAAAGAAATATTTTTATTCATCAGTTGAACTTGTGATATAATTGCTGTACCAAAATATATATTTCTCTTACCAGCCTACATAATTTAGTATGTTAGATTTACTTTCAGAGGATGCCTTGCCTGGGAAACCCTTGAAACAGAGCCCAAAACAAGGACTTAGATGCAGGTATTTTTAGGAATTAATTTCAGTGAACAGGAGTTCAAAACTTGGAGAACTGAAGGAAGGAGAAAAGACCGTAAGTGTGAAATAATACTCGTTGCTGTGAACAGAGGCTCAGTTTCAATTGGGATATTCAAAGGAGGACATTTCCACCTGAGTTTAACGCATTTGCTTCCACCATGGCATTGGTTAAGGGTTGTTCTCAAGGGCACTGACTGCTCTTTTGGCATTGGTTAAGGTTGTTCTCAAGGGCACTGACTGCACTTTGTTTTTGGATTACTACTGAGAGTAACTCCCATTTGTGTCTGCAGCTCTGGAGAATCCTTGAAACAAGATACTGTTGACACCAGATGTGCAAAAGCCCATGCAGGACTGTCCACAAAGCCTCAGCTAGAATTATGTATGAGACAAAGAAGATGAGGGGTGAGGCAGCCTAGGCATCTGATACTGTCTACCTCTTGCACCATTTTGGTCTTTTCTGTCATTGCGCTTTCAAACTGGGGGCTAACTATCTTTCGTATATAATACAACAAACCATATGCAATGGTCACTGAATTCATTCTAGATTTTTCTTAGCCTGAATCAGCAATTCAGCTGGACTAGATTGCTCTCATAGTGGGCTGATTCTTCGTTAAAGAATCCCATAAAGCTCTGAGTTCTTTATTGCCTTGTCCTTGTTAGGCTATGGTCACAACAAAAGCATAGAAGTAACAAGAGAGAGTCCAGTATATCCCCTGAATACTGGACACACTCCTGCCCACATTACATAACCTCCCTAGCTATACAATCGAAAAACTTGTATTAATAGAGAATGTCTCTGAATTTTTGTAGAGTTTATTTCCCCCAAGCAGACATCCATGTGTCTTAGCATGACATACTAAATATATGCCATTTCCTGCTACTGAGTCCAATTTTCATGATATAATTAAAATAGTGAGCCAGTGGGATGTTCTGCAGAATGTCAAGATAATCAAGGTAATGCAGATTATTTTTGAGCAGAAACAAGTAGTGTTAGCCTAGCCTTAGGGCAAGATAGTACATTCCTGTGTTCTTTCCACAAATGGCAGAGTTTTGGATCCTCTCAACTGATGGAGAGTGAAAAGAATGTATTTATCGTAGTAATAGCAACATACTACTTGTCCAAGGCTGCCTTGACATATTTAGGTAAAGATACCTCTTTAGGACTATAAATGTCATAGGGGCTAACAACTGGTTACAATTATGGTAATCCACTATTGCTTGTTACAATCCATCTGGATTCTGCAAAACCGACACAGTTGAATTGAACACAGAAATGATGGAGGCCTCATCTTCAACATCTTTAAAGTCTATGAGGGTAGACCGTTCTCCTCCAGAGATGTAGCACCGCCTTATTTTACTAATTTTGTCTGGTAGGAGTATGGCAGTTTCAGTGTCTTGCAGTTGGCTTTTCCTACCACAATGGCTCTTACTCCATTGGTCAGAGAGATAGTGGTTTTTGCCAACTCCTGATTCCTCCCAAGTAATCAGCCAGTTGTATCACTTGTAGTAAGGATAATCTTTATATACAGCCCTGTGACCAAGTGTTCACCTTAAATTCTAGTTTCTATAATCTGGAACCTATCTTGTCCTTCCATGTCTGAAAAGAAAGTCTAGGTGGACTCACAGATGGGAGTGTAAAGGCAGGAGACACTTCTGAAAGTCAGGACATCCAAACTCTAGTCTTGGATGTCCACCAATCATGGAAGTTTACTTTCAGGCAAATCACTTAGACCCTCTGTTATTTTAGAGTTTCAGCTAGTAAAACAGGAGGCTGGACCAGAT
Organism: Balaenoptera borealis; assembly: GCF_965194805.1. NCBI lineage: Eukaryota > Metazoa > Chordata > Mammalia > Artiodactyla > Balaenopteridae > Balaenoptera > Balaenoptera borealis. Next base: position 125,373,347 of record NC_138861.1, on the reverse strand, counting down.
GATCATTTGATCATTTATAGTAACATATTCATTACAGAAATGTGATATAGGAGGTTTTATCAGTTAAATATCTATAACATTCAATTCAGATCTCAAAAGCATTGCTAAAATAGAAAAGAGTTGCTGCATATTCAAACTCAATCATTGCCACAGAAGCGATTAATAATAACAACTAACTCATATTGAATGTTTACTTTGTTAAATGCTTTATATTGATTACCTATTTTATTTTCTCACCAAAAAATTGAGGTTGTTGTTATTATGATTCCCTATACAGATGATAAAATTGGCAGAGAGGACGTGTCCCAGATTAATCAAATAGCTAGTAATTAACAAAAATGTGATTTGAATCCAGGCATTTCATGCTCTGAATCTCTGGATTATACAATCACTTTGCATTCTCTGTCTATAAGTTAAATGGTCTGTTCAGTAAAAATGAAAATATCCAAATCAGTTTAAGCATTTGGGGGGGGGGGCAGTTCTGTCAAAAGCGATAACTCTGGTAGCTTTAGTATGGGGGTAAATTTCTTAATTTGGCATTTATTCAACTTGTGTCCTTTATTGTTATGATTGTTACTAAATAAAAATATTGAAGAAAATAGTGACACAAAATATTTCTACAGAACTTTCTGGAACTTTGTGATAGAGATTTGAACATTTCTTTCTTCCAGAAGACTGAGATCCAAAGACAGAGAAAAAAAAAAGAAGCCTTTAAAAGGAACCTCTTTGCAACCTCTCCAGAATTTCTTGATTACTTCTCATCTGGTCTAATTTTTCCCTGATGAGAAGCTGTGCTTGAGAGTAATAAGTACTGCATGAACTAAATACATCACACTTGACTGTCTGCATAATGACAATGGTGGAAAGGAATCAAATGGATTTAGGTTTCATCATCCTGCAGCTATTGATTTTTCAGCTTTCCATGAGCAGCAAAATGGAGTTAGCAAAAACCACTTTTTGCACTCAAAAGAGTGAACAGCAAGGGAATATCAAACTATGCTTAAATATAATGTGCGTTTCTTTAGACAGCTTGTATCTCACCCCTGACTCCCTCAGCAGTAAAAGCACCCCTCTTCTTCACAAATGTACACTGCATAGAGGAGTGTTTTGCTAACCTTACACTACTGATAAATCTGAACAGTTATACCACTAATCATATATTTTAAAGTTCATAAAGCATCAGTGGATATTATCTTTATATATATATATATATATATATATATAAATTTAGAACAGAGAAAGGAATGATTTGTGAAGGAATCATTTTTGAAAAGAGGTAGAGTAAAATTGAGTTTGACTCTGAATACTCATTTGAATATTTTTTTAAAAAAATGCCTCACTACTATCAAAAAACAAAATAAAAAATAATTAGGTATCTGATACAAAACATTAGTTCTCTGTGATTTTTTAAAAAGACATTGTATGTTAACCAACAGCAAAATGGCTGTCTTTTTCATTTTAATCTATTTTTCAATGGGTTTTGCAAAGGTAAAAGGGCTTTTGTTTTGTTTTTGCAGGCAGAAAGATTGTCGGTAAACCTTATTCAAAATATGTTTGGCTTTGTGAAATTCACCTTTGTCGTTTGTTTAAAGTGCTTTTTTTCCTGCCATTCTATCCAAATTATTTTGTCCTCAGATTACAAGCAGAACCATTCATCTATTAGTTTCAAGCTTATCACAAGAAATTAAACACCAGGATGTGCAGTAATTAGAAATAACCTCACCCTGGAAAATGGGATAATGACAGAGTCCTTGAATCAGTGGAGGTTAAAGCTGTATGTTTAGAGCACATTTGTATGAACCTGAGACAGGCTTCTGATTAGCGATATTGTATGAAGGTACTACAATTAAAAGTTATATTTAATTTAGCAGAAAGAGTTTATTTTAAGCACAGTGAGCTTAGAATTGCATCAAGTAAGTAGAAGGAACTCTGGCAAAAAATAATATACAATGTCCTTTCCTCAACCTTGTCTTGAGTTCACTTTTCAAGAAATCACTGAAATATTAGTAACAACATTGTGTACAAGGCATATAAATTATTAGGTACAATGCACTAATATACAAGATGGTGGCAATTGTTAGTTATTTACATAGGAAAAAAAGGTTAAGCCTGACCACCTATCATGTAGTGAGATAAATATAGATACACTAAAGATGCAAAACCTGAAACTATACAAGTCAACAAAATATGTCAGTACTCTTGGATTTGAAATTGAGAGTGTCCCTCTAAGCATAATACCAAAAGTAGAAATAATCAAGAAACTGTAACTGACTCAGCAAACACAAGATAGACCTTTTTGTTATAAAAATGTAGGTGGAATAATACATAAGAAGAAATTTCATGGATACCTAGTTGTCATGAATGGTGCCGTTCCTGAAAGAAATTGGTAGAAAATACGGGTACTGGATTCATGACTGAACCTCTGGAGACAGTATGAACCCAATTTCCTAACCTTTACTCTAGTTTCCTGATATTAACATAACTCACATGTCCCTCCGAATGTCCTCTCTTTCTTCCCCCATAGTCACCTGAAAGTATTTCTTGCACTCATATTTAAATTCCTGGCTGGTGGTGGAGGCCAGAGGGGGTTCTGATTAGCTTTGCTACTATCCTCTATGCTTGGTAGCAGCCTCCACACAAAACCACGCTGTGGACTGCTGGCCTAGCTACACAGATCTGCACATTAAAAGATTCGGCACCACGAAACAAAGGGGGACTTGAGTTCAGTACAACAAGAGAAGCATGATGAAATTACTAAGCCTTTAAAATTCTGACAATATGTCAAAGAACAGACTATGATGAAAAATGAGATAACGTAACAAACTTAAATGAAAAGGAAAGGGACTAAAATGCATGAAAAGATTATGTGGGAGAAAAAATATTGTAAGGTAATTAACACGTTAAAAGCAATATTAAAATTTAGAGATTATAAAGAACTGAACACTACAGAAAGTAATATCTGAAAACTGAGACAAAACTTGAGAACTACCCACTGAATATGGAAGAAAATATCAAGGAGATCAAAATAATATGTAAGAGGTTGCTAGAAATCTTGAAATGGATGTCTGACATTCAGAAGTAACCAGAACTAGTAGAGTCAAAACAATAATCAAATTAAAACAGATTTTTAAAAAACAGTGATCTTAAAAATGACTAAAACTTATAAATTGTAATGACTCATTGAGATTTCTCAAAATAAGTAAAAATAAGCCTCCACCCTTGAAATAGGTAGGTGGATTTTTTTCCTTAATTTTTAAAAATAAAATAATATATAAGTATACGTGCAGAAAAACTAACATCCAACCAAAAAGAAAAAGTGTGACTTAGGAAAGAACAAAAATCATACTACCTAAAGATTTCTCAACAACAAAATTCAGTAGTGCATGACCATTTTTGTTTTCTAATATTGAGAAATTTTTCTGGACCTTCAAGGAAATAAGTTAGAGACTCCAAGAATTTGCAAAGATAACATGGTGATATTAATTCTATGGAATATATAAAATATAACTCACAGTTTACCAGTAATGTATCAAAAGACACAACTAAAAATCACTTCAGAACACTTAAATATGTTTTGTCTAAATAATTTTATATATCATTTTATAAAATGTAAAGTAAACATTAAATCAGAGAAATAACTTCTCAAAGAGAAGATAGAAAACAAACCATAAAATTCCTAAGAAAAATAAATCTAATAAACTAAAAATATATATAGATATACATAGATATAGATATATATAGATATATACACATACGTATATTAAATTAGGAGGAGGATGGAAGTGGATAACAAGGAAAAACATTCCTCATCTCAGGTAAGGTGATGTTAGTGACTTCCAGTCAAGGGGTCACTCCTGTGAAACATTTGGATGACTCTTTCTTCATACCTTGACCACAGATCTTTCATGACTAGAGCTTGAGAAGCCATCTTAAGACCATTAGGCAAAGGCCAAAATAATACTGGGGACATTGACCCCCCTCTGTACTTCTCTAAACTAATGCCATGACCTACTTCCAGACCATGACCATGACAGCCATGACCTACTTCCAGATTTGTTTTTTATAAGAAAAATAAACTTGTATTTCTGTAAGTAAATGTAGTTTGATTTTCAGTTATACTCAAATGCAATCCCAATTCTTAGGACATAATTAGATCCTTCCTTATTCTTAAAACGCATAAAAAAATATTGAGTTAGCATACACATTTAGCAATGAGCATAAGCACAAAATGACCTAGCACTAATGAAACTGAAAACGTTATGTACACTACCCAATTTTGCTAGAGGTTAAATAAAAAAGTGTAAAGAAAAATAGTCCATAACATAAAATCAGAGCAATGAAAGCATCAAGAACAGAAATCACTAAACAGAATAACAAAACAAAACGTTTATAAAATAATCAAATGGTGAAAGACTTCTTTAAAAAGGTTTTTAAAACTTTGTTGAAGACCAATATATCTATTATTTATAGTATATATAATATTGACAATTATAAGTAACGGATTGAGCAAAATTTCACCAAAGAAATTCAAACAAAAAGATGCAAGATTAGTTAGAATAATAAACAATAAAGAGTGAAGTATATTTCAAGGCAAAAAGTATTAAAGAGGGCAAATAATCCTCATAGAAAAAAACATTTGGCTGAACTACATATCGTTGAATATATATGCCAGGAATTCTTAGACATACAAATATAAAGTACACACAAATAAGAGACATTAACCAGCCACCCGCAATCTTTCAAAATAAATGCAAAATACATATATCCATGCTTTCTGTGTAAAAATACAGTTTACATACAAAATGAATAGAAAATATAATCTTTGCTTTTGCCTACTCCCATTGGCATAAACAATTGTGTGTTGTAAAGCACATTTGATAAAGCTAAATTTGTAGGATAGCTCTTATTTTTTCCTAAACAGATTCAAATATTATTAGACCATGAAGAAAATCTCAATAAACTCCAATGAGCAGAAACTGTATCAGTCACACCTTCTTTCAAAAAAGTAATAAAATTATAAATTAACTGAAAAAAATTTCACTAAAATTATTCATTTGAGTAAATAACATTCCTCTAAAAATTTGGCTCAATTACAATGCTCTACCTACAATTAGAAATTATTTTTGAAAATGGGAATACTTTCAAATGCTTTAGTGGCCACAACTGTTTTCTGAGATAAAGTCAAATACTTGCATTTTAAAAATGAACAGAATTAATTAAACATTAACTTAAGATGTTGAAAAAATATGAGAAAGTCAAAGAAAGAAAAGTGGAGGAAATAGGCAAGACCCCCAGTGGTTTATACTGTGGACTTACCTCCAGGCTTTGTGAGTCCCTTAACAGCTGCCGTCTTGCTTTCTTAGATTGAAATAAAGGTGTTCCCATTATTTTCCATTGTTGAAATAAGCCTTCCTAATTCAACCAGCATTAATGTTTCTGGCTGCTTGTGCACAGTTCTTGAGACCTGTCAGGATCTCCCAAAAGCATTTACCTTGTTGATGAGGTTGGCCACAAACCCAAATGTTGTGGCCCACTGAGTCTCACTGTGAAAAATCTTCAGTCTCTCACACCCCGATTTTCCATCCAGAAGGGTTAGGACAAACAAGCTTGAAGAGCTCAGAATGCAAAGTAAGTAGTGCTTGATCTGAGAGAAGCTACTGGAGACCCCTTGAGAGTAGCCAAAGACGGCGAATCAAAGGGCTTGGTGGTACTTTCACCTGCATCAAGGAGCAATCCCCGGAATCTTTAGCACCTGTCATAGGGTCCCATGTCATAACAAAACATTCAAATGACAAAACTAAAACAATTTAGTAACAAACTTCATGTCCTTTATTCAAGGGGAAACAGTCCATGGATTGGGGGGGTGCACTGCCTCACAACCAGTGGAGCACACTTCCTGAGGGATTTTGGTTTTAGAGAACATTAGAAGAGCAACTCAGAAATAGGACATGATTGGCTAGGAGGTCAGAGATTTCCTCATAAGGCTAGCAGGCCCTATTTTCTAGAGTTGGGAGATTGTGATTAGCATATTTTAGGTTTCCTTGACAGTGAGGAATTTCCCATTAAGTGAAAGCTGACTTAGGTTTAGATTTTTGGATATGGGCAGGGCCATGAGGGATGTCCCCATTTTCTGGTCTCAAAATAAAAATTACCTTTATCAGTTGTAAGGAAGTGCCTGGGAATGAGAAGTCCAAAGACAGACTTTTATACAATCTCCTGTTTTCGGCTTCCCATCTGATTTATTCTTCAATAACTGAAGTTTCCAGGAGCTGTGGAAACAATTCTTTTTCATATCAGTCATGCCTCTGGAGGTAATATGTTGTAAGTGAGGAACCATGTCTCTCCACTGCTGGGATTTCCTACCTTGTTGTCTTTGATCTTATGGGTTTTATATATTTTGAATTCCTATTTTAATGAGTTTTCATGAGAAAAGGAGATAACTGTTAGTGACCGTTCAATCTTCCACGTCTAACTGGAAGCTTCAGAGTCAAGTTAGTAAATAAGAAGGATGTAATCCCTAAGGAAGGTATTGGTTTTGCAATATTTTGAATATATATGACCAATACAATTGGTAAAAACAAATTAGCATTATTTTTATGCATTTTTATCTCACATAATCATGTATTTATCTAGTGTGAATTTATCATTGACCCTATGTAGGTCAAGCAAACTTTGTCTTGCATGAGGCTCTAGAATTTAATCTGGCCTTTATTAAAATGTAGCAGCAAAATTTGGAAAAGAATCATGAAATGACTCAATATTCTTTTTTCTTTTTACCATATCGCTGTTATGAGCTGTTTTCTTATTATTTAGTGCTTCCTCCTGTAAATAAAATGAAGAAAAAATTGCAATTGATTGATGCTCAGTTTAGCCAATTCCATTTAATTAAAAATTGAAATTTATGCATTATAACTAATAATTTAAAAATGAATTTTAGCTACATGTTCATGGTTAGGAAATATTTCATAAGTACATGTTTTTAAAAATTACTACTGTCTTAAATTTTTATTTTTCTAAGTCACTGAAACCATATTTTTTCTGAGAGCAAATAAGCTTAGACCTCAAAAGATTTACTTCAGAAGTTAAAAGGTCCACTTAGGAAATGAAAACCCACAATGCTCTAATGGAATTTAAACATAGCAAAACCTCTTCTCCCACATACTATCATTGACTGGTATGAGGCTTTTTTGATGAAATTTAAAAGACTTCATCAAAAAATTCCCACAAGCAAGCCAAAGTAAGAACAAAGTGGTAATCTGAATTCTACAGCTTTGTTTTCTTGTTTGATTTTATGTAATAGTGCTGTATTACTTTTAGCCAGTTTATTGTTTTCTGTAACTTGACCCTCGAAATAAAAACAATATTATTGTTTGTTTTAATATTAAAAGTCAATAAGGAGTGAAACAGGAAAGGCAATGTATGAGACTTTTTAAAAGATATTATTGGGAATTCACTGACAATCTTTTCTCATTATTACATGCAGGAGTGCCTTCCCAACCATAAAGATTATTTCTGAAATCATTCAGTGGGAATATTTTCAGTAGTGAGCCTTAAGGATTTTTTAGAAAATTTTGGTAAAATAGATCCAGGTGCCTAAAATAAAATGATAAAGACAACGCATAAGTACAAAAAGATCAGGAATGTGTTATATTTTCTTAAAATATTAAGCATCAGTACCAGCTATTTAATTTTTAATTATCTTTCCCTAGGCACTGTAAATTTTACAAGATTACCTCACCACAAAGCATTAATACAATGCTAGAAGTTTCTGGTTTTTTCCAAAGGATATGCATGTTGAAACTTTCTTTTAGTCATATTCTATTTTCTAATTTTAGAGCTCAAAATCTTAGACTTCAGCTTTTCTGGCTCCAGCGCAACAAAGGCTTTTAAAAGAGAATTTTTTAAAAATGAGATAAAATTTCATTAAGGTATTAATTACAGATAAATAAGTAGGGTAACATTCAAGCTCGTACCACTAGAAGGGAATAAATAGCTTAAGTTATATAGCATGTCATAGGACTTTCTACTGTTTCTTACATATAGAACTTCTTTCTCCCTAAGACTCAAGAATAGTTGGAAGATTTAGATTTTCTTCTATCCAGCTTTCTTTACTTCTCCTGGGGTTTAATTCTGCTTCACCTTCTACTTTAGCTTCTTAATTCATTCAAGAAGTTCTAAGTTGTGCTGTGGTAGCAACAAGCCTAAGTTTTCTTTGGCTCAACCCAATATTTATCTTTGCATACACATCACCGTGGGTATAGGACAGGCCCCCAGACCATGTGCCCTCCCTGTATTTATTCAGCATTCCAGGCTGCTCTTGAATATATGGCACCTCCACATCAACATACACTTTCACAATCACTGAAGCAAGAAGGAGTTAGGCTGGAAAATCGATCACTGATTTCTAGCAGAAGTAAGATGCCTCAGTTCTCCTCACATTAGGTTGGCCAAAACAAGTCACATGATCGCTCTTTGTTTCAAGGGGATGGAGAAATGCATCTTCCTGTATGTCAGAAATACAGAAGAACCGTATTTTGGTGAACAGTGGTAATGCCTACCAAGATCTTTTATTTTTTTAAACCTGCCCATAAATAATTTTTATATTAATTAATATAAATTAGAATCATAACGCTATAGTTGGCTAAAAAGTACAACAAAATAGATTCGAAAGTTTTCCAGTCTGTCTCTTTCTGTGCAGTGTGTTTAATTTTCATTAAGGTTAGGGTTCTGCTTTACGTGGAGTCACCAATCCAATTCTGCACCTTAGGCAGGCGGAAGCTTTATCTTCTGTCCTCCTTTATGCAGTCATTAAAGCAGAACCTCAAGATTTTAGGACTTGGCAGAAACTCAGGCTGAAAACTAGCTTTGGTGCTGTTGAAATAAAATTCTGGTCCCAAGATGTCCTGCCTAGGGTGCCATGTCAGCAAACGGAAACTTAGATAACTTTTGTGTTCTGATAAACAGTCTGCTTGACCACAAAGTCAGGCAATCCCAACGCCAAGCCAACTCTGGGTTTTTTCACCCCAAGCAAGGTTGACTATGAGGCCCTAGCCAATCAAATATTTTCTATTAGGCTCTTTCTTGTTTATTCTTTATTCTATAAAAGCTTCTTGCCTTCTGCGCATTTTGCAGTTCTCCAAAAAAAAGGCTGGTCTGCTTCATGAAACGTTTGTACACATGAAGTTTGTATAACCCAAGTTGTTTTCTTTAATAATTTTTGATTTGTTTTTGGTGACAAGGAATGGGATCCAAAGCTGGCTGCTAAGGCCTATGGGACAAGGAGACACACAGGCAAGAAGCCCACTAAACCCTTTGTCTCACAGTTCCTCTTGTTCTTACCCCTGGGCCTTGGGTAAGTCAGTCCCAGATTTGAGCACCACCCCCTTGTGTGCAGTTCTCCAATCCAAACTATATAGAGAGAGAGTTCTGGGGCCCTGGAAAGGTTCTAGGGTTTATTGAAGTTCCCAGAAAGGTTCTGGGATCCAGGAAAGTTTCCAGAGTTTGTTAAAGGTCCCAGAAAAGTTCTGAGACCCTGGCAAGGTTCTGGGATTTGTTAAAGTTCTCAGAAAGGTTCTGGGGTAGTTATATTTAGAGTTCTCAATGGGTGGCAGCTAGTAGGAGACTCGCAAAGCTTTGAAGTAAGTTCACAGCATAAACCACTAGAGGTCTTAGAGAAGTAAATTAAGACAAGAAATTCAGACTGTTTTGATCATAGAAATTAAAATCTAAGTAGACACAAGTCAGACCATTAAAAGCTATCAGGGCGTACACCGCTACAAAGAAATCTTCTTGTGAAAGGAATAATAGATCTATTGCTAATGGAAATCTCAGAAGCCAAAGCCACAAAACTGGTGGTCAAAAGTTGAGCACTTAAGAGCTGTTAGAGCTCCCACCTAACTCTAAGTCTCCTAGGTTAAGTTGTTCATGGAATGGGTTGGATTGACACTAGGTCACTGCCAACCTCAAGAAAATTTCCATGCAACAAGGTAAAACACCACAAAATCCCCCAGCCCAGCAGCACATTCTTGTTAGGTATTAATTTGGCTCTGAGAGACCCAAAGTTTAGCTAAAGAAATGGGATCCTCAAGTTTCAAAGAATTGAATGCACCACCTTCTGGCACACTTGCTTATTTTTTGTCTAAGAACTGTGGTCCCAAAAGCTATAAATAATATACAAAAATGGCAAAATCTTAGTAAGACAACCTAGAATTACAATGGCCATTATGGAAAATGTTCCAGTGAGACAATCATTCATTTAAAAAGTGCATTTTAAAGCAAAGTTTCCCAAATCAACAAACAGAATAGAATACCCATTTTAATTGATATCCAGAAGCTTCCAGAAGGCTTCAAGATTCCCAAATAGCTTCATTGAAAGATTCATTGCAAAAGGCTAAAGAAAAGAAAAAGATGCAAGAGGTACCTAAAACAGAACACTATATGGCTTACCTGACTCCCGCTACTCCCCTCTATCCTCCTTTACCTAAGTTCTCAGTCTACTGTATCTCTGTGTGAATTGCCTTTCCACCCTGAAAAGACTACAAGACCCTAAACCAAAGTCCACCAAGTTAGTGGCCTTACAACTGCAAAGGCTCCAAGGCCAAAAAGCTAAAACACCTGTGCCTCCCTCATTGCACTTTCCTAGGGGTCCATCATCAAAACACTGGCCCGGAAATCTGTCTCATTTGCAATTAACTGGGACACTGGAAAAAAGTTTGTCCTCAAAGATTTTATCAAATTCTTTCACACCAACTCGAATGCCCCCATATCCAACCTCAAATGAGAGCCCCCATATGAGTCCCTCCCAGAGTTGACAGGACTCTGAGGGATTCTCTAGTAAACTGCTACCAATTATTCCCTTAAACAACCAAGGAGAAACTAAAATTAAAATTAATAGAAAACCTTGCCAAATTCTGGTAGATATCAAGGCTACAGTCTCTATTTGAAACCCACTGACTCCGGAGTCTGAAGATGGGATCCTGGGAAAACTAGCAGAAGTCTGTGAAGGGTGACAATTCTTACTAGAGTCAGTTCTCCTGTTCCTCTGTAGTGCCTGGTTCAGAGAAGACGGTAAAATTTCATGTTGCCCCTTCCTTTCCAAATCCAGACTCTTGTGACTTCAGTTTTGAGGTACCCATTGTTGTCAATCTTTTCTCTCCCAGGGACAGCTATACTTCTTGTTTGTCTCATTTCATTTCCTGAGAACTTGGCTTGGCTTTTGCCTGCCTGGTGTACCCAGACTGTCAGTTCTTATGTATGTAAGCAGCTCAACCATCAGGTTGGGGGCCGCAAAATATGACTGGTCAGAAATGTGGGCTGTGCCCCGTTTGTGGCTAGGGGCCTACTAACTGTTGCCAGCTTTCAGGGTTGAACTGTCTAAGTCATTTTTTTGTTGGTTATCTTTGGGAGTGGCTCTGGATCTTGGGAGGGCAGAAGGTGTTGAGATTATTCAGTACTGCCAGGAATGTTTATTCTTCCTTTGGCTTGGCTGGAACTTGACAAGATTGTTGATTTTTTTTTCTTTTTTTTTTTAAGTAACTCTAAGGTCAGAAGTCGGCCAAATTAAAAGCTGATATTCAGAGCCCAAGAGCCTGATAGGAACTTTTTTTAAGCCTCTCACCTAATCTGAATGAAACTCTGTACCCAGAGAAAAAGAAAAATATTCCAAAGGCAAATAGCCCTAAATCTAGAACAAGGAATCTTTTGATTTCCATCTTAGTTGAAGATCTTCTCTCTGATATAAAGAAGCAAATTGAAGATAATGCAGTTGGATGAGCGGGTCAGGCCCTTAATATCATTCAGGCTGCAACCCAATTCTTTGAGGAATTAAAAACAACTTCTAAAATTTGAGGACAACTTGTACAACTTGTTTTACAAATCAAGTCTTTACAAGAACACAAAATGCCCAGCTTTCCTTTTTACAAGTCCCCAAACCTCCCTTATTCATCTCAAAAGACTTATAGATATTTTAACAGCTTTGGTGTTAGGAAACAAAAGTTCTTGGGGAAACTTGCATTCTTTCTCTGTGCCTTTGAGATGTCAAAGTTCTACCTGGTCTTCTCTAGGAACCAAGGTAATACTTAGCAGAAGGGAAAAAAAAAGTCGTGGTTGAGTGGGGATGGATATTTGGAAACTAAGAGAATAAAAAAGTCTTAAAAAACATATGTATCAAATAGCATTTAACCTTGTTTTATTACACTTTTTCGCCTTTAAGATCAATAACATATTTTTCTGTATTAAAAGAAAATGTTCTCAAAGCCTCTTGAAGTTTGTAGAGCTATTATACTTTCACCAAATACAGTAGGTCCACATTGCACTGATTTTTGAGTTGATGAAACTGCTTTCTAGAAAAATTCTGATCCACAATTTTTCTAGCAAATCTTTTTGCTAATTTTATTGTGTGTGTATTTCTAATTTCATTGTGTATTCTTCTAATATGTAGCATATTATGTGTGTGTACATTTGTGGGCAAAGGCTTATATTTTATATTAATATATAATTAAGAAATGATAAACTATGAAAATCTTGTGTTCTTTTTTTGTTGTTCTCAGTGTCTTCTTAACGCATATTCAAACAATAGAATATTATCAGCATTCCAAAAGCCCCTGTATGCTCTCTCCAAATTACTACCCTACAAACACGCCCTACTGACTTCTATTGATGCCAAAATCTCGGCCTCTGTGCACCGGTGCCAAATTGAATCTCAGACAGTTTTTGGTGAAGTAGAAAAGAATAGCTTTGTTGCTTTGCCAGGCAAAGGGAGATACAGCAGCTCCTACCCTTGAAAACTATGTGTCCCAACCTGGGAGGATTTGATGAGTTTTATAGTCATGGTTCAAGGATGGGGTTGCTGATAAGATTAAGGTATATGCAGGGCCTGCACTCCTCTAATCTGGTCTCAGGTAATCTTCTTGATGAGATTCTCTGGTCCCTTTAATCTTCCCTCAGATGGTTTCTTGGCTGCTCCTCCCATGATTAGCAACTGTTCCAATCTGCCTTTTGGAACTCAGGGAAAGTCATACAGGCTGGAGACTGTCCCCTACAAACAAGAAAGAGGGGACAGAAAGGCTTCCATGCCCAGGAGACCCACAGGGTTCTGCTCGGTTTCACTAGCATATATTAATTCTACCTATTTTGAACTATATATAACTGGTATCATATATTCCCTTTGATGTCTAGATCTTTCACTCAATATTATGAATAGTGTTCTGTATAGCAGCAATTTGTGTATTCCCATTACTAGGAAATATTTGCTTTTACAAATAGAATACAATATATTTATCTATTCTTCTTTCAGTGTTCATTTGGGCTATGACCAGTTATTAGTTTCAATACATAATGCTACTATGAAAATTCATGTATATGTTTTATTGAATATGTTTATACTTATCTGTTGAGTATACACCAAAGAATAAAATTGCTGGGTCACAAAATGAGTGTATGTTCTGCATCAATAGATAATACCAAACAATTTCCATGTTATTTTTACTATTTTACACTCCCACCAGTAGTATATAAAAAGTCCAATTACTTCACATTCTCACTAAAGCTGGGTATTATCTCTTTTTAATATAATATTCTGGAGGTGGTTCAATGATTGCATTTGAAATGATTCGATTTTAATTTGCATTTCTCCATGGTCAGTGAGGTTGAGCACCTTTTTATATGTTGACTGGACATTTGGATACCCTCTTCTATAATGCCTGTTCATATCTTTTCCTTAGTATTCTATGGAGTTTTCTATTTTGTCAATTTGCATAATTTCCTATAATAGTCTATGTAAGCCTGTATTAACTATACACATTGCAAATATTTTCTCCTAGTCTGTGCATTACCTATCCATTTTCTCAATGGTTTCTTTGGATAAACAGAAGCCCTTAGTGTAAATGTAGCTCTATTTATTATTTTTTTTTCTTTATAGTTAGTACTTTTGTTACCTAGTTTAAAAAAAAATCTGTATACTCCAAGGCCATGAAGATACTGTCCTGTGAATTTTTTCTGGAAGATTTATTTTTCTACCTTTCACATTTACATTTTTTCCACCTGGAATTGTTTAATATATTGTGCAGTAGCAGGTAAGATTGATTTTTTTTTCACATGTATATCCAGTTGACCCATAACCATCCCTGAAAGGACCATTCTTTTCTAATTTCACTACAGGGTAAACTTCATTATATCAGATCAGTATACATTTTTGAGCCTGTTTCTAATGTTCCATTCATTTCCATTGGTCCATTTTTCTGTACCTAGGCCAAAACACACTGTTTTCATCACTGTAGCTATGCATATCTTGATTGTGTTAGTATAAGTCCTCAGTCATTGTTATATTCTTTAAGACTTTTTGCTAGTTACTTTTTGGTATTTTTTCTTGTTTAGATATAAGTTGCATGCTCTAAACTCAAAAATCTTAAGCTTTCAGTTTGATGAACTTCAAAAATTATACATATCCATTTCAGAATCACCCAAAGCAAGATATAGAACACTGTCATTGTACTTCCTGTATTATTTTGATGCAAACACCAGGTGTCATACTCAAAAATATTTCAGTCTATAGCCCCACAAGAAAAGTGTTCTTAAAAACAAAACCATAATAGCATTTTCACTCCTATAAGTATTAACTGTAATTCCATAATAATACCAAAGTTTCAAAGACTCAATTTTTTAATTTAAAAACATACCTCCTGAAGAGAGGAACCAAGATGGCGTGGTAGAAGGACGTGCTCTCACTCCCTCTTGTGAGAACACCAGAATCACAACTAGCTACTGGACAGTCATCGACAGGAAGACACTGTAACTCACCAAAAAAGATACACCACATCCAAAGACAAAGGAGAAGCCACAATGAGACGGTAGGAGGGGCGCAATCACAGCAAAATCAAATCCCATAACTGCTGGGTGGGTGACTCACAGATTGGAGAACACTTATACCACAGAAATCCACCCACTGGAGTGAAGGTTCTGAGCACCACGTCAGGCTTCCCAACCTGGGGGTCCGGCAACGGAAGGAGGAATTCCTAGAGAATCAGTCTTTGAAGCCTAGTGGGAATTGATTGCAGGACTTCGACAGGACTGGGGGAAACAGAGACTCCACTCTTGGAGGGTACACACAAAGTAGTGTGCACATCAGGACCCAGGGAAAGGAGCAGTGACCCCAGGGGAGACTGAACCAGACCTACCTGCTAGTATTGGAGGGTCTCCTGCAGAGGCAGCGGGGGGGGGGGGGGTGCTGTGGCTCACCGTGGGGACAAGGACACTGGCAGCAGAAGTTCTGAGAAGTACTCCTTGGCGTGAGCCCTCCCAGAGTCTGTCATTAGCCCCACCAAAGAGCCCAGGTAGGCTCCAGTGTCGGGATGCCTCAGGCCAAACAACCAACAGGGAGGGAACCCAGCCCCACCCATCAACAGTCAAGTGGATTAAAGTTTTACTGAGCTCTGCCCACCAGAGCAACAGTCAGCTCTACCCACCACCAGTCCCTCCCATCAAGCCTCTTAGATAGCCTCATCCACCAGAGGGCAGACAGCAAAAGCAAGAAGAACTACAATCCTGCAGCCTGTGGAACAAAAACCACATTCACAGAAAGATAGACAAGATGAAAAGGCAGAGGGCTTTATACCAGATGAAGGAACAAGATAAAACCCCAGAAAAACAACTAAATGAAGTGGAGATAGGCAACCTTCCAGAAAAAGAATTCAGAATAATGAAGGTGAAGATGATCCAGGACCTCGGAAAAACAATGGAGGCAAAGATCGAGAAGATGCAAGAAATGTTTAACAAAGACCTAGAATAATTAAAGAACAAACAAACAGAGATGAACAATACAATAACTGAAATGAAAACTACACTAGAAGGAATCAGTAGCAGAATAACTGAGGCAGAAGAACGGATAAGTGACCTGGAAGACAGAATGGTGGAATTCACTGCTGCGGAACAGAATAAAGAAAAAAGAATGAAAAGAAATGAAAACAGCCTAAGAGACCTCGGGAACAACATTAAACGCAACAACATTCACATTATAGGCGTCCCAGAAGGAGAAGAGAGAGAGAAAGGACCCGAGAAAATATTTGAAGAGATTATAGTCGAAAACTTCCCTAACATGGGAAAGGAAATAGCCACCCAAGTCCAGGAAGCGCAGCGAGTCCCATACAGGATAACCCAAGGAGAAACACACCGAGACACATACAAAAATTAAAGACAAACAAAAATTATTGAAAGCAGCAAGGGAAAAACGACAAATAACATACAAGGGAACTCCCATAAGGTTAACAGCTGATTTCTCAGCAGAAACTCTACAAGCTAGAAGGGAGTGGCATGATATACTTAAAGTGATGAAAGGGAAGAACCTACAACCAAGATTACTCTACCCAGCAAGGATCTGATTCAGATTTGATGGAGAAATCAAAAGCTTTACAGACAAGCAAAAGCTAAGAGAATTCAGCACCACAAAACCAGCTCTACAACAAATGCTAAAGGAACTTCTCTAAGTGGGAAACACAAGAGAAGAAAAGGACCTACAAAAACAAACCCAAAACAATTAAGAAAATGGCCACAGGAACATATATATCGATAATTACCTTAAACGCAAATGGATTAAATGCTCCAATCAAAAGACACAGGCTTGCAAAATGGATACAAAAACAACACCCATATATATGCTGTCTGTAAGAGACCCACTTCAGATCTAGGGACACATACAGACTGAAAGTGAGGGGGTGGAGAAAGATATTCCATGCAAATGGAAATCAAAAGAAAGCTGGAGTAGCAATACTCATATCAGATAAAATAGACTTTAAAATAAAGAATGTTACAAGAGACAAAGAAGGACACTACATAATGATGAAGGGATCAATCCAAGAAGAAGATATAATAATTGTAAATATTTATGCACCCAACATAGGAACAAATCAATACATAAGGCAACTGCTAACAGCTATAAAAGAGGAAATCGACAGTAGCACAATAATAGTGGGGAACTTTAACACCTCACTTAAACCAATGGACCGATCATCCAAAATGAAAATAAATAAGGAAACAGAAGCTGTAAATGACACAATAGACCAGATATATTTAATTGATATTTTGTAGGACATTCCATTTCAAACCAGCAGATTACACTTTCTTCTCAAGTGCACACGGAACATTCTCCAGGATAGATCACATATTGGGTCACAAATCAAGCCTCAGTAAATTTAAGAATATTGAAATAATATCAAGCATCTTTTCTGACCACAACCCTATGAGATTAGAAATCAATTACAGGGAATAAAGGTAAAATACACAAACACATGGAAGCTAAACAATATGTTACTAAATAACCAAGAGATCACTGAAGAAATTAAACAGGAAATCAAAAAATACCTAGAGACAAATGACAATGAAAACACGACAATCCAAAACCTATTGGATGCAGCAAAGGCAGTTCTAAGAGGGAAGTTTATAGCTATACAAGCCTACCTCAAGAAACAAGAAAAATCTCAAGTAAACAATCTAACCTTACACCTAAAGGAACTAGAGAAAGAAGAACAAACAAAACCCAAAGTTGGCAGAAGGAAAGAAATCATAAAGATCAGAGCAGAAATAAATGAAATAGAAACAAAGAAAACAATAGCAAAGATCAATAAAACTAAAAGCTGGTTCTTGGAGAAGATAAACAAAATTGATAAACCATTAGCCAGACTCATCAAGAAAAAGAGGGAGAGAACTCAAATCAATAAAATTAGAAATGAAAAAGGAGAAGTTACAACAGACACTGCAGACAAAGCATCCTAAGAGACTACTACAAGCAACTCTATGCCAATAAAGTGGACAACCTGGAAGAAATGGACAAATTCTTAGAAAGGTATAACCTTCCAAGACTGAACCAGGAAGAAACAGAAAATATGAACAGACCAATCACAAGTAATGAAATTGAAAGTGTGATTAAAAATCTTCCAACAAACAAAAGCCCAGGACCAGATGGCTTCACAGGTGAATTCTATCAAACATTTACAGAACAGCTAACACCCATCCTTCTCAAACTCTTCCAAAAAATTGCAGAGGAAGGAACACTCCCAAACTCATTCTGTGAGGTTACCGTCACTCTGATACCAAAACCAGACAAAGATACTACAAAAAAAGGAAATTACAGACCAATATCACTGATGAATATAGATGCAAAAATCCTCAACAAAATACAACAGAATCCAACAACACATTAAAAGGATCGTACACCATGATCAAGTGGGATTTATCCCAGGGATGCAGGTTTTCTTCAGTATACTCAAATCAATCAATGTGATACACCATATTAACAAATTGAAGAATAAAAACCATACGATCATCTCAATAGATGCAGAAAAAGCTTTTGACAAAATTCAACACCCATTTATAATAAAAACTCTCCAGAAAGTGGGCATAGAGGGAACCTACCTCAACATAATAAAGGCCATATACGACAAACCCACAGCAAACATCATTCTCAATGGTGAAAAACTGAAAGCATTTCTTAAGATCAGTAACGAGACAAAGATGTCCACTCTCACCACTATTATTCAACATAGTTTTGGAAGTCCTAGCCACGGAAATCAGAGAAGAAAAATAAATAAAAGGAATACAAATTGGAAAAGAAGAAGTAAAACTGTCACTGTTTGCAGATGACATGATACTATACATAGAGAATCCTAAAAATGCCACCAGAAAACTACTAGAGCTAATCAATGAATTTGGTAAAGTATCAGGATACAAAATTAATGCACAGAAATCTCTTGCATTCCTATACACTAATGATGAAAAATCTGAAAGAGAATTTATGGAAACACTCCCATTTACAATTGCAACAAAAAGAATAAAATACCTAGGAATAAACCTCCCTAGGGAAGCAGAAGACCTGTATGCAGAAAACTATAAGACACTGATGAAAGAAATTAAAGATGATACCAACAGATGGAGAGATATACCATGTTCTTGGATTGGAAGATTCAATATTGTGAAAATGACTATACTACTACCCAAAGCAATCTACAGATACAATGCAATCCCTATCAAATTAGCAATGGCATTTTTTACGGAACTAGAACAAATCATCTTAAAATTTGTATGGAGACACAAAAGACCCCAAATAGCTAAAGCAGTCTTGAGGGAAAAAAACGGAGCTGGAGGAATCAGACTCCCTGACTTCAGACTATACTACAAATCTACAGTAATCAAGACAATATGGTACTGGCACAAAAACAGAAACATAGATCAATGGAACAAGATAGAAAGCCCAGAGATAAACCCACACACCTATGGTCAACTAATCTATGACAAAGGAGGCAAAGATATACAATGGAGAAAAGACAGTCTCTTCAATAAGTGGTGCTGGGAAAACTGGACAGCTACATGTAAAAGAATGAAATTAGAATACTCCTTAACACCATACACAAAAATAAACTCAAAATCGATTCAAGACCTAAATGTAAGACCGGACACTGTAAACCTCTTCGAGGAAAAAATAGGAAGAATACTCTTTGACATAAATCACAGCAAGATCTTTTTTGATCCACCTCCTAGAGTAATGGAAATAAAAACAAAAATAAACAAATGGGACCTAATGAAACTTCAAAGCTTTTGCACAGCAAAGGAAACCATAAACAAGACGAAAAGACAACCCTCAGAATGGGAGAAAATATTCGCAAATGAATCAACGAACAAAGGATTAATCTCCAAAATATATAAACAGCTCATGCAGCTCAATATTAAAGGAACAAACAACCCAATCCAAAAATGGGCAGAAGACGTAAATAGACATTTCTCCAAAGAAGACATACAGTTGGCCAAGAAGCACATGAAAAGCTGCTCAACATCACTAATTATTAGAGAAATGCAAATGAAAACTACAATGAGGTATCACCTCACACCAGTTATAATGGGCATCATCAGAAAATCTACAAACAACAAATGGTGGAGAGGATGTGGAGAAAAGGGAACCCTCTTGCACTGTTGGTGGGAATGTATATTGATAACAACCACTATAGAGAACAGTATGGAGGTTCCTTAAAAAACTAAAAATAGAATTACCATATGATCCAGCAATCCCACTACTGGGCATGTACCCAGAGAAAACCGTAATTCAAACAGACACATGCAACCCAATATTCATTGCAGCACTATTTACAATAGCCAGGTCATGGAAGCAACCAAAATGCCCATTGACAGACGAATGGATAAAGAAGTAGTGGTACATATATACAATGGAATATTACTCAGCTATAAAAAGGAATGAAATTGAGTCATTTGTTGAGACGTGGATGGATCTAGAGACTGTGTTACAGAGTGAAGTAAGTCAGAAAGAGAAAAACAAATATCGTATATTAACACATGTATGTTGAATCTTGAAAAATGGTACAGATGAACCGGTTTGCAGGGCAGAAGTTGATACACAGATGTAGAGAACAAACGTATGGACACCAAGGGGGGAAAACCGTGGTGGGGTGGGGATGGTGGTGTGCTGAATTGGGTGATTGGGATTGACGTGTATTCACTGATGTCTATAAAATTGATGACTAATAAGAACCTGCAGTATAAAAAAACAAAAACAAACAAACAAAAAATAACTAATACTAAACTTTCTTTGGGTTATTTGTATGGAAATATGTTAATATAAATGTTTCAGACATTACATGAAATTTCTAAGTCTTATATGTTCTGGTATAATGTTATAAATCATAATTCTAGTTATTACTTTAAAATGTATATCTCAGAAATAACTGGATTTCCTTGTCAATTGCATTATTATGAACTTTCATCAAATCTTTAACCATGGTCATTTTTAAGTCTCTTGTCATTTACAGACAGTTCTGGGTGTACTCTGATGCTTTCGCAAAAATGTTCCTATAAAAGAGTTTCACCTTCAAGGAATTCATGGAAAAGACTCTGACAAGTACCGGTTTCTGGCAACTGACTATACTGCTGAACTGAATGAATAAGCATTTTCAGAACTCTAATGGAAAACTGATGAATTCATAAAAGTGCTAACAAAAGATCAAAATGAAAAAAAAATTAATTACATGGGACTGAGTGAACTGATGAGGATGATTTTAATTTTTGTGACTTTCTGTTTGAATTAAAAAAAAAAATCCCACAAGGACTCAGAGGCAAAAAATATACAAATCAATTTTCACTGCAAAGTAAAGGAGCTGTTACAGTGGAGGATTACTGGACTGAATGTCAATATTATGATGTAGTATGAGTGTGTTTCGTGTTTGGTAAATGCAATCATTGTTGCTTTTGTTGTGGTCATCCGTTTACAATGCTTGGTGTTAGTTTATTTATCTGTTGTAAAAATAAAATACAGTGTGTGTGAAAAAAAAAAAAAAAAGACATGGAAACATCCTAAGTGTCCATTGACAGAAGAATAGATTGAGACAATGTCACACACACACACACACACACACACACACACACACACACACACACACACACAGTGGAATATTACTCAGCTATAAAAAAGAAGGAAATCTTGCATTTGTGACAGCATGGATGGACTTAGATGGTATTATACTAAGTGAAATAAGTCAGACAGAGAAAGGCAAATACTGTGTGTTTTCACTTATATGTAGAATCTAAAGAAAAAAAACAAATATAATAGAACAGAAACAGACTCATAGATACAGAGGAAAAACGAGTCTTTGCCAGAAGGCAGGGGAATAGAGGTATGGGTGAAATAGGTGAAGGGGATTAAGAGGTACCAAGTACAAATTTTAAAATAAATAAGTACAGAAATGTAATGCACAGAGCAGTGAATACAATGAATAATATTGTAATAACTTTGTATGATGTGTAGTCTATAAAAATATTGAATCACTATGTTATACACCTGAAACTAATATAATATGTAAGTGAACTTTGTCAGTAAAAAATAATAAAAAGTGTATAAATTTTTAAAAAAATAAATTAGAAAAATAAATAAAAACATACCTCCTTCCCTTAGAGGTCAACTTCTAGAGAGTTATAGCCAGAAGGATCCTATAGCAACAATACACTCAACTTTTCTCAAGTTGAATTTTACTGTGGTTGAAATGGAGATTTTTTAAATATCTGTCCTGTCTCAATCAAAGCATACTTATTATAAGATAAGAGAGACAAAATATATGAAAACACTGACAATCATAAAATGCTATATACGTATATCAACAATTACCTCCACCAACCCTTTCATTTTTATATAAACCAAATGAACACCAAGGGGGTTCAGTTTGCAACCTTGAGTTCCTCCTCCCCCTCTTTCTTGAGGAAGTCTCTTTCCTCTCCCGGGGCAGAGGAATCTCCTTTGGTCATGGATGACTTCTCTTCCACATCTTCTGGCAGATGTCTCATGAGGGCATTTATCCCTGCTTTCTTTGCTGACTTTGTGATCATTTCTACAATCAAGCTCACCCTGTTTCCCTCATGTCATCTTACCATTCAGGCACCTCTACTTTCTCAGTAATACCAACATTTGCTCACTTTACCCAGATACAAACCCTGAGGGTATTAGCAAAGGACAAGTCCACGGTGCTCCTTTCTCTATAATTTATCTTGTTCCAGTTTTGCAGCGTTTCTTAAATCTGTGGGTTGATGTCTTTTGTCACTCTTGGAAAACTCTTGACCATCATTAAGTATTGCTCTGTTCTGTACTCTTCCTCCTGTCCTATTGGGACTCAAATTGCAAGTATGTTATAACGTTTCTGTTTCTCCTCACATGTCTCTTATTCTCTTTTCTCTATTTTCTGTCCTTTCACTTTTCATGCAGTTAGTTAGAATATCTTCTACTGACCTTCACTTCTAGTCTCTAACCTCTCTTTTGCTATATCCAATTAGTCAATAGACTCATCTATTTGTTTCTTAAGTTTTTGAATTTGTAAATAGTAAAAATTATATGATTATTTTATTTTTATAGATTCCAGTTGTCTGGTGAAAGTCTTTATTATATCACCTATTTTCTTTAACTTAAAAACGTAAGCTCATGTGAAGTAAATGGTTTCCATTTTTTTCCTTGTTTTCATTAGATTATATTAATGATATTTTCAACTTCATATCAAAGCTATTTAAAATAACTACCTATACTTTAATAACATCAAAATTCAATACTAATTTCTACAACTCTTTTTCTTTAAATTTCTATATTTTTCTCCCATTCTCAAACCCTATCTTGGTCATAGCCTCATCTTGTACCATTCTCAAAGTCCCAGAATATGGCATACATATCTAGGTCATTTCTTCTGACTAATTTTCTCTTCTCTTCATTGACCATCTGTTGAAACACAATTTATTGTTCTAAGTCCAGCTTAAATTTTACTTATTTTTAGAATTTTCCTGTCCTGATATAAGAAACATAAAGAGCACTGTGCTTACATACACTCATTGAATGAGGGGGGTGCATTGTTGGACATGGTCTTATTAACCAGGTTAGTCATTTATGGGACCCTCATAGCATGATCCCCATAGGAATAAGTTTGCAGCATAGTACCTGTGTGTAGAGCACAGAAAATTTATGATTGTTGTAATCGTATTTTCTTTCAGCTACCTTTTATACAATTCTTTGGCCATATGGCCAAGTTGCACTAAATTTCCTGATATCTTTCATAATATGAAATTCCATCCACCACCACTCCTAGATTGTATGATAATCTTTGCCATCTATTTTTTCAGTCACTTTCTGATGGGTCTTCCCACCTATATGACTTCCATTTTAATATCCTGTGTGATACATCTTTTACTTCTTTGCAGCAGGTTAAACACTATCACTTGCTTTTTCTTTTGTCAGACATACGAGTCACAGATGTTAATCAAAACAAAAAAAAATGTCAGGTAGTGTTTATAGTGGTGTAAACCATACTTCATAATAAACTCAATTAAGGACAGCAAGTTAGAACAAATATTGGCTGAAAGATATAATAGAATAACACTCAAATAAAATTACAGATTGTACTATAGTAAAATGTTCTATTTTAATATATGCAGAATTATCAGAAGCATATCAGAAACAAATAGCACTATAATAAACCAGCAGGATGGCATAAATGACACATCTGTGTGCAGTGCTTGGCTTATCCATCAATAGATGCTCCACAAATTTCTGCATGTTATTTCATTCTCCCTTAGGTAGAATTAAATGCTTTCTCAATCTTTATCCATAGCATTTAAATATTCTTCTAAACACCAGCCTGGAAGGTCTGTGGAATTCAGGAGTCACAGCTGGCTGCTTCTCTCCTGCATCCAGAGTGCTGCTCAGTATCTGGCACAGTCTATGTGATCCTTAAGTATTTGCTGAATAAATGAATCAACAAACAGCATTTCTTCACTAAAATAGGAATTCCCTAGGCCTCGAAAGGTCTTGATAATAATAGATATTCAACTAATACTTACTGAATCCATTACAGTGGTACCTCAGTATCCATAGGGGATTGGTTCCAAGACCCCTGTGGGTACAAAAAAATCCTGGATGCTCAGGTTCCTTGCATATAATGGTGTAGTACAGTTGTCCCTCCATATCCGGAACCTGCAGAGTTAACCAACTGCGGATACGGAGGGTTGACTATATTAAGGATCTATTGAGTGTTTATTGTCTGCCATGAACTATTCTGCTGAATTAGAATTACTATAAGCAAATTGAAAATCTGTCCCTTACTACCCTCCCATCTGCCTATTCTCTTCCTTCCTAATTTCATCACTGAACATTTTTCTATGGAGGACAGAAGTTTAGGAAGGCTATGAGACAGTATAAATGCCTCTTGAAAGTCATTTATGTTTAAAGCTTTTATTTATCTTTAATGTTAGACATAGTCCTCAATTTTTTTTTTTCAGATTAATCTTCCATTAACAAAAAAGTTCTGAGGGCATAAGTATTTAGAGAGTGACTGGGGAGAATATTGAGTGGTCAAAGTCCAAATTTGCATTATAGAGTTTCTCCCTCCTGGGGAAGGCTCCCTATATAGAAACAATTGCAAACTCTACTTGAAAGAAGATATTTTTCAGTAATTCAGGGTTGTGTGTCTGTCAATGATCTTGTGTGGGAATGACTGGAAGGAGTATGAAATGAGGGAGGTAACCATAATTAAAAAGGTAAAAAAAATTATGTTTAATATTTAATTAGGATTTTATTTTGTTTTATTTATTTTTTTAACATCTTTATTGGAGTAAAATTGCTTTACAATGGTGTGTTAGTTTCTGCTTTATAAAAAGTGGGGGCTTCCCTGGTGGCGCAGTGGTTGAGAGTCTGCCTGCCAATGCAGGGGACACAGGTTCGAGCCCTGGTCTGGGAAGATCCCACATGCCACGGAGCAACTGGGCCCGTGAGCCACAAATACTGAGCCTGCGCGTCTGGAGCCTGTGCTCCGCAACAAGAGAGGCCGCAATAGTGAGAGGCCCGCGCACCACGATGAAGAGTGGCCCCCACTTGCCGTAACTAGAGAAAGCCCTCGCACAGAAACAAAGACCCAACACAGCCATAAATAAATAAATAAATAAATAAATAAATATAAAAAGTGAATCAGCTATACATATACATATATCCCCATATCCCCTCCCTCTTAAGTCTCCCTCCCACCCTCCCTATCCCACCCCTTTAGGAGGTCACAGAGAACCGAGCTGATCTCCTTGTGCTATGCAGCTGCTTCCCACTAACTATCGGTTTTACATTTGGTAGTGTATATATAGGAGATACAAAAATTTAAATGCAATAATTTCCTAACAAAACCTCTCATCTCCTATTCACATTCTCTCTTACATTCATTAAAAATAATAGATGTTTGTTGAAGACTTACCAAGTACTTGATATTGCACTTCAGACAGTGGATAACATAATGAATAAAATACAACCCATGTAATCCGTGATATAGTCTAAGAAAGCTCATAATTTATCAGGCAGTCAAGGAAATTAAAAACCAACTAGAAAATAATTAATAGTTCTTATATGTTTTCACTTTGCTGTAATACCTTACCCAGGACAGAGTGATTCATTCCCCTGGTGAGGTTGTGGACATCCTCAGAGAAGGAAAAAGTTTGAATGGCCCTAAACAACAAATAGGAATTCAAAAATTCGGAAAGAAAGGGAAAATTCTTTTCAGGCAGAAGAAACAATATATAAAAAGAGAAAAAAAACAATAAAAATGGACAAATTTCTCTGGCAAAATCGCGCCATCTGATGGGGCTAGAGAATGATGTTGGCAAAAGAAAGGATGAAGAGAAAGTGCAGAATACGGAGTGGAAGGAGGCTTGGAAAGACTGGGGAGAGCCTTAGGTGATGTAGACTTTAGGGAACCATCAAGATATTTTTATGTCTTTAATTGAGCAAGAAATTGGTGCCTCATTACCAAAAAGATGCAAAAGAGACAAACAGTGACTATGCTGAAGGACATCCTTTAAATCCCTATACCCAAAATATATGTGACATGTTTTTTGTTTGTTTGTTTCTTTTTGTTTTTTTTTTCTTTTTGACTGAGCCACTCGGCTTGTGAGATAGTAGTTCCCCAACCAGAAATTGAACCTGGGCCCTTGGCAGTGAAAGCGCTGAGGCTTAACCACTGGACCACCAGGGAATTCCTATAACATGTTTTATTTTTACTAAAAATAAAACACTGGGCAATAATGTAGATTCCTTTAATTGCATGCTTTTAGTTTTATATAATATATTCATGTCAAAACATGAACTATCACCATGTTTTTAAATTAACAGTATAATTCCTTTGTGCTGATATTCAAGGCTCTTTTATTCAGGGGTGTGTTGTAATCAGGTCTACATTAGAAAATAACTTCAGTATTTTAGAGGAGAAATTAGATAAATAGAAACTGGGAATCAGAAATGAAGTGGGATTAGATATTTCAGAAGCAAATCTGATAAAATTAGTGACACACTAGATGCTAGGGATAGGGAAGGGTGAAGAATAAATGATAACTGAAGTTTTTAACAATGTGGGAGCCAAGTAGAGCATAAGAATGAGTTTAAACAGAATAAGAAACACAAATGGTGACAAATCAGAAGACACCAGGTGCCTCGAATTGTCATAGAGTTAATGTACACCTGAAAAAAAAAAAATCCCAAAACAAAGGGAACAGAAATACATTTTTTTGTAATTATATATCAAACTCAATCTAGTGTACTGCTCTTTTTATTGATTTTTTAAAAATTAAAATCCACAGTATTGTAGAATGTCATGAATTAACTTATATTTATTGAATTCCTATTTTTCCATTTGGTATCCCTTCCCAGTGACACTCTGACTAGAACAAACATAGTCAATAGTACCAGAGGAATTGGATGTCCTGTTCTTCAGGGGCACGAGGAGTTCCTTATTTTGTCAGATTCAACAGATCATCTTGACTCTTCCTTGACATGTGTGATTAATTGCCACGAGTCACTTTATTCTCTGCATCTTCCTCACCCGTGTTGCTCAGGCTCTGCTCTCCAGCTGCCACACTGCATCTCTCAGAAGAATTGAAATATTTAAATTTATATTTAAATTTAGTCCTGTGATCAGGCTGAACCTGTCACAAACCTGCCATCCTCACCTAATAATAGGCAAGTCTGAGTGAATACTAGGACTCCAAGTGTATATTCAATACCCTATCCATTGTGTGAAAATACTGATGTGTTTCCTGGAGTCTGCATTGATGCATACATTTGTTTTTCTTATGCCCACTCTCCTTGCCATGGACAGTTTTTATTAAACCCAGTGTTTGGTTAGTTAATGTTTTCTTTACTTATGTATTTGCTTCAAATGGAAAATCACCAAATTTAAAAACTAACTCCAGCCTTCAAGACTTTTATACCTAAAACTTACATAGTCAGGTAGACAGTACCTGATCAGGATGAAATCAATAGTTACTAATTTTAAATTGTACCTCAGTGCATCGCATTTTGCGGATTTGGGGGGAAAAAATTAAATTAGTCAACCTCTTTTAGGACTACTTCAAGAAGCATGAAAAATGGACTGATAGTAGGATGCAATCAGTGCTTTTAAAAATATTTCTATTAATGACAGCTTAAATGAATGCGGATACAGCATGTTATTACAGTGCTTTGTATTTGTCACAAACACCCTCATTTAATTCCAAATGGAAATAATATTCCCATTTTCTAATATGCTCATTAATTTTCCAAATAAGAAAATGGGATTCCTCCATTTTTACACCTGGAGATGCCATGTGATATCATCAAGCCTAAGCATTTCACTTATTTTATAATATTGAGTTCAAGAGAAGGGTTAAATATGGAAAAGGCATCTCAGCTTCCATGTTTTACATTCGTTTCCTTTTAGTAACCTTTTGAAACTGTTTCCCCACATCACATTTCGTCCCTTGCATACATTTCCTGCCACATGTCCAGGAGCAAGCCATAGAGTCACTGATGAATACAAATAGTGATCAGACCTTCTCTACAAAAACCGTATTCTCCCTTGAGGGACTCTGCTCTGAATTCTACTCAACAATTCCCTCTTGTAGCTCCTATTTCTCTGCTCAGCCAGCATGGAGTTTGAGTAATGGAAGGTTTCTCTCCCCTGTTTTCATAGTAACACAAATTCAGATTACTCTCAGGAAATAAGACAGAAAGTTCACAATGTTGAATTAGCTGCATTGAATATTCTGAATAGACTCAAATATAATGTTGAATCTACTTGAACGTATAAAATCTTGTTATATCCATAAAGCTTCCTTCAGTTCAGATCATAGGAAGCTCAGATCACATCTTTTTTCACTTTAATAATAAAGTAGGCACTGCCAAGTGTGTTTTTTCAGGTGCCTTTCACAAGTTTCAGGTATTTTTTTTTCATTTATTCATTCATTATCTATTCGTTCATGCATTCGATCATTAATGATTTTTTTCACTAGCATTGATTTTTAACTGGAAATACAAAAATAAAGTAGACAGTCTTGGGGATTGGTAGATACTGACTTAAAAACAAATTACTGATAATTCCATTTACATTACAGTAGTCCAATTTTATATAGTTGACATTTCAATGGATTATGAATATTTCTAAAATCCTTCCTAGAAAGATACCTCAACATAAGAAATTTGATTCTGTAGACTCAAATATTTTTTTTTCTGATAACACTGCTAAGAAATTTCTTGTTAGATGGCTGATGTTTTAGATTTTCCATTCAAATAACAACTGAAAGATATGTTTGGTAATGCTTTGTAATTTGAAGTAGTTTATGGAAATATGTAATTGAAAAGTGGGGACCTTGGAGTATAATCAGAAAACAAACGTATTTCCCTCCCTTTTCTACTCATTTAAACCTGCTCTGTAAGAATAGAACTATCCTGCCTTAAATGAAAGTTTTGACAGTTTCTTTAACTCTTGGTTACACTCAGTCTTCATCCACACGAGAAGGATCTCATTTTAATAATTAACAAGGCCAGTCCAGCATAATAATTAAAAACTAAGAACTTCATTCAAAATTAAATCTTGTCCCTTCCAACAGAATGAGTCTTCCAGAATGGAAGCTTACAGAAGGAAAGAGCTGAATTCATGGTTTCTATTTCCTGCCTAGATTATTACTTTCCTCTCTCCCTCGCTAGGCTGTGGTAGGCTGCTCTAAGATGAAAAGGAGTAAGGGAATTGGTGAGAAAAGAGGTAAAGGGCAGAAATTTTGTTACTTGACAGTTATTGATGTTATTTGGCATTGCATGTTTCTGTGCTTTTCATGTCTTTAAAGCTAATTCTTTCTTGAATCACGTTCATGATGTGTTTTCGCTTGGCTGGTCATTTATAATTCCCCCAGCAGCTCCTGATTTTGTGATCTCAATTCACTGAGCTGTTCTCTGTTGGAATTCCCATCCGAACTTTCCTCTTGTAACGTGTTGGGGGATTTTTCCACCATCAAACTCAAGATACTTTATCAAATTGTGCTTAATATTGTATGTACGCATTCACTAAGCAATCACCAACTCCTTAATGTTATAGACCATGTGTGTGCACTTTTGTGTATGTGTGCATTTGTTTTAAGGGATAGAAGTTTAGCGAGGAGTGATAAAGAGATGAAGGCATGGAGAAAAATCCTCAAGGCAAACTTAGTCAAAACGAGAAGTCAGCCACATAAATAATTTTTTCTTTTTCTTTTTTTTTTTAAAGTATAATTGATTTACAATATTGTGTTAGTTTCACAATATTGTGTTAGTTTCAGGTGTACAGCAAAGTGATTGAGATATATATATACCATATATACCTATATTCTTTTTCAGTTCTTTTCCCTTATAATTTATTACAAGATATTGAATATAGGTCTCTGTGCCATACAGTAAATCTCTGTTGTTTATCTGTTTTATATATGGTAGTATGCATCTGTTAATCCTATACTCCCAATTTATCCCTGCCCCACTTCCCCTTCGGTAACCATAAGTTTATTTTCTATGTCTATGGGTGTGTTTCTGTTTTGGAAATGAGTTCATCACATAAATAATTAAAATAAAATATGAAAAATAATGAAATAAGAAGTAAATAACGTGTTTTGAGAGCATAATAGAAGGTCAAAGGAACAAAATCATCGTTGACCCCCTGGAATGTGATAGCATCCTTTCAAAAACATTGCCATAGGTGTTCACAAGATAACTGAGTAATCATCATTTTTGACTCCAGATAAGAAATACTAAAAACCAGTACTATTAAGTGTTATGTGTGACATCATTTGCTCCTGACAGTTCTATGAGGTAGATAAATTAATGTCATTTTCATGTTATAGATAAGGCAGTTGAAGTGTTTAAGTGGACAACATTTGTGCATTCCTAATGTCTGACTCCAGAGTCTTAACTTTTATTTTATGTTGTCTGTTTGGAAACAGGATACTGCTCATGAAGATAAGCTGGCAAGTTTGTTAAAGGTGATTCCTTAGTGATTGGTGCTCCTAATCATCTCACTTGACATTTAATACATTTTCTGAAGGAGAACATATATTATGAAACACCCAAGTTTGAGAATAACCCAAAATCTTCAGAAATCTGGTGATTGAAGAAGAACAAGGTAAATAATTATTTTATCATTATAACCAAGTTGCTGATTCTCAAAGAGTATCAGACAGAAACAAAGACTGGATTCCATCAGGTTATAGTAGCTGCATGGAGTTGCAGGGCAAAGTGAGGGGCAGAGAGAGAGGAAAGCAGGCTGTGTGCTGAGAGACTGTGAGATAGAGAGGGACTAGTAGAGAGTTTTTTTGTCCTTGTTCCACAGTTTTGCTGGAAATCCTCAGTGAGAGAAGGTGATGCCTAAAGATAAATTTTCTGTGGAATATGTTTTGTGTATTTTAAAGACACCTACAGTAGAGAGCTACCAAATTCCTCAGGACTTTAAGAGTTGTCCTTATAACTTGAGGTGTTTTAATGTAACATCTCAGAAATCAGTCATTATGGTGACTAGTTTTACATAGATTAAATCTGGATATCTACCTATCTGTGTATCTCTAGAGAGAGAGATTTTTGGGGGTATATACCAAAATATTTTACACGAGAGCAATTCTAATATAAAGTATTTTTAAATGAACACTTGTAAAATGAATTGAGTACTGAGCTTTAGAAGATAATATCAGAAAAAGTCTGAAAAGTATTTTTGATTGTGTTATAAGAAAATGGATCTAAAATTTAGCCTCAGTCTTAAAGACTGATGAAATGATTTCTCAGAAAGGTATTAGAAACTCAACAGAATGTTATCCTCTAGTCTTATATAAATGGCTATGTGGTTATGAGCACTGTGCATCAAGAAGGATATGATGGAACCACAAATGGGCAATGAAAGTGAACCAATATATAAGGGAAGGAAGATTGTATCAGGAAATAGTAAAATGGGGAACTAATTTAAAATGAAGGAGATGGAGAACAGAATTTCAAAATTATGGTTGTGAAGCCATGAAGGTAACCTCAGAATTATTTACCAATTTCCCAAATGCAGGAAGAAGTTCTGCAGTGAATGGCCATTGTATTACTGGCCAGACATCGATCTCCCCTTTTTCTAGTAACAGAGGGTTTTTTTTTCCCTTTGAGAGCCATGTCCCCACCACCCAGTTATTGGTTCTTGCTATTAGTTTGGGGAAGATCGGGGATTGGCTCAGGCTTGGGTCTTCCCAGAAAACTTCATCCAGCTCAGGCTGAACCAATGAAAGTCAATGATCAGGAATTGTTAGAACTGTTGTGAAAGGCAAATTCACTTTCTCTGGGATGGTTAAGCTGGCAGGATATAATTTAGTACTTTCTTTTTTTTTTTTTTTTTTACTTTTTATTTTATACTGGAGTATAGTTGATTAACAATGTTGTGTTAGTTTCAGGTGTACAACAAAGCGATTCAGTTATACATATTGAAGCCTACAAAAGAGAATATCAAGTGGGTGATGGGGAGAGAAAGAGTGAGTTGCTGAATTCAGCTGATAAGAGCTAGGTCCACCTCAGGAATTTTTAGGTATATGAGCCAATAAATTCTCTTTTTTATACTTTTTAATAATTTCTTTTTGAAATAAGATGTGTAACAAATTATGGATTACACCACAATAAAGTCTAAGAGTTTGGATGTTCTTAAAGGTTATTTAGGCCACTGTCACTCTTATACAGTTCAATTAACAAATGAATGTGTAGTTTCTACTTGAATTTTTTGGCATACTTCCTTATGGACAAGGTAACTCTTTCTATTGAAGGATATTTTAGTTGTAAAGCTGTTTCTTGCTTTGAAATGAAATGTGTCCCCTTTCAAATTCACACTATTATTTCTCACTCTGTATTCTGAACCAATAAAGACAATTTCGATTAAGCTATTATATTTTCCTTTAAACTTCTCTAGTCCAAATATCGTCAATCTATTAAAACATTTTTCACTCATACATATCAATGGTTTACTATGTGCCGAGTGCAGTGCTTGGCAGGAGATATAGGAGTAAGCTAGGCAAAGAAAATTTACCCTCCCATAAATCATATTCTCTGTATGAAGAATATATAGTTGTGTAAAAAGAAAATAACGTTTATTGCTGTGAACATAAATAAACAAGATGATGAGAAGATGGTGTCCTGGGAAGGAAAAGACTAATAAAATGATTTAGTGAATGATCAAAGCATCTTTTAGCAGGTGATATTTCAGCTGAAACCTAAATGATAAGAAAAAGCCATCATGAGAAAATCTGGAGAAAAAGCATTTCAGACAGACAGGCAAAGTATCTCCAGACACGCAATCACTAGGAGAAAACTGTTTTGCTTATTTTATGATTTCTAATGCCCTCTTTTCTGATACAATCTAGAATTTTTTTCACCCAAAGTGTAAGTCTCAGAGATACATATATTTTAAACTAATTTTTAGTGAACTCAAGTACAGGAAAATTATTATTTCCTGTGATTTGATGCTCTGGTTCAATTAATTCAGCCTGAGATTACATTAGCCTTTTTAGCCATCAAATCGCATTATTGGTTCCTATTAATTAAGCACCATTTTCAGTATAATTTTTTAAAATAATTTTTACCAGGTAATTAGTTTCATCAACATGTCTCCTTTTCCTTGCACTCTTGGAAATAACTAAAATAAGGAATTGGGACTTTTGCAACAGAATTATATTAATAGTTATAATTAACACCAAAAAAACTTTAATTCACTTGCTATTGTATGAGTCTGGAAAATCTTTCTGTTCTCACTCTGCAAACAAATTCTTGATTTTTATAGATGTTTGCCTGCAGGCTTACAATAACTAGAGATAGGGTAGTCTTCCTATTTAGTATTCATTGGCTTTGTTCCTGAGATAACTCACTGATTGCAGTCCCCATAACTGTCCTCCTTCCTATACTGCTGGGATTCACCATGCTACAGTTTTAAGCCAATCTGCAGTGCTAGAACTCACAATCCAGATACTATGAAACTCTCACTAATTTCACAAAAATGAAAAGAAATGGTTTTATTTTTTTAATTTGGTAATCATCATTTTATCTCTTCTCCAATTTCTACCAGGTACCTGCAGCTTCAACCTTTTACTGTCCCAGGGAAGGTTGTTTCTAATCTTCAGTGGTCAAACTTTTTCTTTCATCAAACTACACACTTCTTTCCCTTTAGCATTTGCCATGCCTCTGTGTTTTCCTGTGGTTTTATTTGATTATTTTTTGTGAATAATCTACAGTGAGATTGTGCAGTAATACTGACATTAACTAGCACTCCTCTTGGGATATTTTTACAGAAAATGATCTTTCACTATCTTCATGATCATTGTTTCTCAGGACTCAATTATAACCCTTAAAATACTGAAATCCCATATGCTCATTTCATAGGGTAGAATGTGGATTATGATAAAGGCTTGTTGGGTGATTTGATCTTTGAAGATAAAAATTGGAATTATGCAGATTAATTAGGTCATATCAATGCATGTTCTTTTTAGGCATGGCTCAAAGTAAAGAAGAAGGAGAAAAAGAGAAAATTTCCATGACATTTGCACAAGGTGTGACCTTCAACTTGCTGACGCATCTGCTGAAGTCATAGCCTGATATGTAGGCTTAGTTTCACTGACTACACCCATGACCATCCTCTAGACTCCTCAAAAGGTAACTTCTAGAAAACTATAACTTCCTTGGCTAAATCATAAACATTAATAATAATATCAATAAGTACTATGTTCAGTTGGTTTTATAGATAGCTTGATTCAGTTTTCTAACATATTGTGTTCTTTTATCTTAAATTTCTGACTTTCCTAGAAATAAAACGAATATCTTTGCACTTATTTTCTAGGTAACATCATGTGGACATATTGTCTAAAAACTGATATTTTTATTTTTTAAGCTTTGTAATCGTCCTAAACATTATAAGGTTTCTCTGAATTACTATCTTCTAAATGTCCCAGCTATTTGTTCCCTGTATTATAGCCCTTGTTAATATTTAATATGGGGTTTATGTGATAGTAAAGGGATTAGGATAAAGAGTGTCAGCTGTTTCAGGCAAGGCATGAAATGTCTTGAAATCACCATAACCAGAATTTGTTCTCAGTTATTAAATAATAAAACATAATTTTCTTACTTGACCCAGAGGTAATCTGACTTTAGAATGCTAACTCCCACTAATAATCTCACAAGAGGCTGATAGACACGACAACGTTAATTATTAATTTATATTGAAAAATATAAATATATAGGTATTATGAAATTAAAAAATAGATTGAGATAAATTCTAAGCTAAACAGTACTAGAATATAGCTAATATCATACCATAACTTGCTCAGTTTTATTACACATCTAAGCCAAAATTTGGGTCATACTAACACAATTCTGTATCTGCACATACAAACTCATAGAATGTGTGAGATTTGAATTCCTATTTATTATGTTTATAGGGAATATTCAAGAATTTATATTCAACTATAAAGAGGTTGTTCTGTATTTCTATCTAATCTTCAAATCTTTTTTGGAAAACTTATCATTGAAGTTGTCCCTGAAATGTTTTGAAAACCTTCAGATTTATGTATAGTTGTATGCAATTATCTTCATCACATATGCAGGGCATGTTTATGATATCCTAAAATTATTGAACTACTGGTTCCCAATTGGATATGTGGAGTATGTAGAGAATAATAGCACAATCACCCAGGAATTTTTTTCAAAATATACATGTTCCTCATTCCCAGATAGCAATATGTGAGACTATCATAATCCCTGGGGTTGCAGAGTATATGTATTTATTTTGGGAAATATCCACAGATTGTTCTGATTTTCTGTTTCTCCTCAGTTGAAAACCAGTTACTTGATTGAATTATAGATGCTCAAATGCCCACAAACGACATCATTTGCTCATGTCAGAAAAAGAAAGAAGAGAGAGAGAGAGTCAAAAAGGAAGGAAGGAGGGAAGGGAAGGATAGAAAGAGGGAGGGAAGGAAGAGAGAAGGTGGGAGAGAGAAGAGAGGAAAGGGAAGACAGAAGGAAATAAGGACTTAGGAAGGAAGGGGGAAAATAAAGCAAGCAACAATGTTCTTCCAACTTTAAAATACTTCAGCCATCAATAAAACTAAATTTTGTAACATAGATATTGAATAAGAGAAGAATTAAAATTATATCATACAATATATCTTATCCTTGTTAAGTATATCCAAATTTTTCAGATAACCACTGGACTGTTCACTCATTTAATGTAAATCTTTTTGTTTATATCACAATGCATATTAACATGGCAGCTCTAGGTAAAAAGGAGTAGAGGCATTTCAGTTTCCTAGAAATTGGCATACACTTGTTATAATAAAATGGTTAAAAATGCATAAAAATGCGTTACCTCTTGAACACTCTGAACTATAAACCTTCTGAAAGCTAAGAACAATAGAAACAACCATAAATCTTTATTGTGCCTATTTAGCCTTTCTATATCTCTATGATAGAATGTCTTTAAATAAAATAAATATTTTGTGAGCAATATGTTGGCTGGCAAGCTGAAGGCCCACGTCATATTAATGGTTCTGTCAGAACTTCTACTAAAAGTGTTTCTGACTTTTACAGCATCAAAGCGTATTTGAAAGAACCCTGCACATCTAAATATATATCCAAAAGAGCTTCCAGCTTGAAATTCAGATACCACCTGTATTAGTTCAGGATTTACATCGTTAATATTTAATTTGACATTTGCAGAGGAGATGTGCTGAGTTTTTTGGTATATATTTAGATAAAGGAATCAGCAAACCACAGACAGGCAACTGTCTCTTGGCTGTATCTTTATCTTTATTTCAGATAAGCTTCTCTCATATCAAATTAATACCAAAAATAGAAAACACATTTTAAAGTTGTTATATTTTTCTTTACTTGTCATAATATTTATTTCATGTTACTTTTGCAATATTAAAATGGTGGTAATATTACAGCAATCAATATTCAAAAAGTAGTTTTACTTAGGCATACACAAACCTAAAAATTGTTCATTTTTCTCAAGCAGTAACTTATAATGATAATGATGACAAACAATGTAAAAAGAGGAAAGGAAGCAGTATTTTTGTAAATTCACAATTAGTTCAAGTTTGAGTATGAACTTTTGATTTATATTAAGTTTTTCTCATTTGGAATCTAAAACATTTATCTGAGGTCTGTCATGTGTACTCAGCTCAGAACGTGTGTTGCTTCCATTACCTTTCTGATAAATTTGAAGCTGAAATAAATATACTAAATACTGTACATGTCCTTTACTAGAAAGAAAGAATAAATGAAAAGATAATGACCATTAAAACTTAGAAGAGAATGGACAAATACCCAGTTGAATGTAAAGGATCAAGAAACATACAGAATCTCATAGTTTAATATAAAATTTACCTGAAATTTAGCCCAACATATTTTTATACTCTACAAATGTCTATGCCATTTTAGTAAATTTCAGTCTTTTATTCCTACCAAAGTATGTTATTATTTAGCCCCATATTTCATATAATAAAAACAGATTCAACTGAAATGGGTAATTTATTTGCAAAAGTTTGAACCATACCTAGAACAGGTTTACATGAAGTAGAAGAATATATTGAAATCTGCATGTAAGAAATGAAAGAGTGTATTTCCATCCCATCATTGAATTGGCTATGAAAACTTTGAGTTGCTTTTTGTACTATGAAATTTGAAAGTTTATTTTTTCTTCCTTTTTTTCCCTCCTTCTTTGAGTTCAGGGAAGCTTATTACTAAAGGAAGAGAGAGCATGCAAGAATTTAAGAAATAATGCAGCTTTCAATTTTGATACTGAATAGCAACTTTTATCAATCATTTTAATGTATGATGTAGTCATTTCACTAATTTAAATATATGGTTTGTTTTTACTGAGTTTTAAACTTAAGAGATATATTGATTTTGAACAAGAGCTTTCAGGGGAAAAATCATATTTTAATGAAAAGTTGACAAGTGTAACTTTCAAAAATCTTTTGTCAAGGAGCGTCATGATTAGGAGCCTGGACTCTGAAACCAGACTGTCTGGGTTCAAATCCCTGCAACATCCCTTGCGAGGGGATGAATGGAGAGGCTCCTTAACCTCTCTGCTTGTTTCTCTCTCTGTAAATATTGTGTTGAAAATGAAAGTTCACAAATGAAGAATGCCTGGTATATAACATGTATGCAATGAGTGCTCATTACTGAGAACAGTAAAAGTGTGACTGTGCTTGTGTATGTATGTCTGTGTGCCTCTGTGCATGTTTGGTAAAAATAGGGTGGGTGGAAGAATAATACCTGAGAATCCCTTTTCCATTTTTCCAATGTATGAGCAGATATTAATTAACTAATCATGCAACTGTGAAGGGGTAGTTCTTTTTTAGATATATAAACCCAGTGACTGTAATTTGATCTCTGTACACTAAGATACACACCCATTACATATATATGAATGGCCTGCCTTTTTTTCCCCAGAAGGGTATTATTTCAAATAATGGAAAAACGGGTTTCAGGAGCTTTAAGATCCTATAATGAAACATTTTGTTTACTTTCAAATAGTATTACACAAAAGGAAACAAATTTTGCAAAATATTTTGCTTTCATTGAGATAAATAATTAAAATGGTCTGGAGAATACTATTAAAATTTGAAAGTTAGAGAAATTGTATACATTATGAAAAGTGTTTTCATATTAAAATGTAAAAACATTAAAGAGAAATGAAACAAGTATTGCCTTTTTGTTCAAAATTAACTACCCAGTGGAGAAAAGGGAACCAACCCTCTTGCACTGTTGGTGGGAATGTAAATTGATATAGCCACTATGGAGAACAGTATGGAGGTCCCTTAAAAAACTAAAAATAGAATTACCATACGACCCAGCAATCCCATTACTGGGCATATACCCTGAGAAAACCATAATTCAAAAAGAGTCATGTACCAGAATATTCACTGCAGCTCTATTTACAATAGCCAGGACATGGAAGCAACCTAAGTGTCCATTAACAGATGAATGGATAAAGAAGATGTGGCACATATATACAATGGAATATTACTCAGCCATAAAAAGGAATGAAATTGGGTCATTTGTAGAGACATGGATGGACCTAGAGACTGTCATACTGAGTGGAGTAAGTCAGAAAGAGAAAAACAAATACCGTATGCTAACACATATATATGGAATCTAAAAAAAAAAAAAAAAAGTTTCTGAATAACCTAAGGGCAGGACAGGAATAAAGACGCAGATGTAGAGAATGGACTTGAGGATACAGGGAGGGGGAAGGGTAATCTGGGACGAAGTGAGAGAGTGGCATGGACATATATACACTACCAAATGTAAAATAGATAGCTAGTGGGAAGCAGCCTCATAGCACAGGAAGATCAGTTCGGTGCTTTGTGACCACATAGAGGGGTGGGATAGGGAGGGTGGGAGGGAGACGTAAGAGGGAGGAGATATGGGGATATATGTATACGTATGGCTGATTTACCGTGTTATACAGCAGAAACTAACACACCATTGTAAAGCAATTATACTCCAATAAAGATGTTAAAAAATTAACTACCCAGATTTTACCTTTTTTAGAACTAATAAAAAGTATAATAAGTTTTCAATGGTAAGTTTAAATAGAATTTGATTTTCTCTACATATATATGAATAACAAGATAATGAGTCACATATTGATTTTTTAAATTAATTTCTTTGAAAATAACTTTATATTAGGCAACTTCTTTGTCCTTCTAACACTGAGGATTGGCACCTGTTTAAAAATATCAGTTTTTTAGGAGAAAAGTCATTACTACATATCACCTTTAGTAATTTAAGCCACAGTAAATATTTGTATATTTTATAGAATCTTTTTTACAAAGATATTTATATTACAGAGTGCATATATTTTGAAAAAAATAGATACAGATTTTTTTTTTACTGTACAATTGCATGTATCTGAAATAATCCCTCAGCTGATAAAATTGATAAAACAAAAGCTCAGTAGCTTAACTGCAGCAAGTTATTTATACTCCAAAAAGCCAAATGACAGTGATTACAACCACATAATTGATGAGTTAAATGAGTTTTATGTTCCCCAAACAATTTTAAAGCTGAGTAACCCAAATTTATTAGCCATATCCAGATGGAATATAAAGTCAATATATTGCTGTTTATGTATCAAGTCAGAGAAAATTATTAAGGATGATTTCAGCCACGGATGGTTAGGGTGGGAGACCTTGGTTAAATTCTGAGGCTATAATTCAAGGAAATTTTGGTAGCTTCAAAGCTAGTGTAACAAATAAGATAACTGTGCAGTAATAGACTTTAGCTGAATTATTTTCTTGACGTAAAAAATGTACAACCGAAGTTGAAGTAGCAACTCCATAAAACATTTCAAAATATACTGTTGGAAAGAAGTATTTTATTCAGGCTTATTAGCAAGTAAGACTTCACATTCATGGAACTTGTAAAAATTATATATAAATAGATATTTTTATACAACTAAAATAGAAATGAGCTGTTGGCAATTACTTAAAAATTATTCTGTTTTAGCACCATTTTATCATAGGAAATCTGAAAGATTTTTTTTTTTTAAAACGATGAGGTACTAAATGGCTTTAGCTGAAAATAATAGCACGCATCTTGATCATTAATAATTATCATATAAACATGAATATAATCATGGAATATCAAAAGATATTAAAAGGTACATGCAAAGGAATATTAAAAATACATCTTTTCATAGACCCTGGAGTTTTTCATTCTAGTTTTAAATGATATTAGATAGAATACATGGGAATCAGTCCCCAGACTTCAAGTTATTCACTGTAATTGTGGACAAGATACTTAAATCCTCAAGACAGTGCAGTCAAGCATTCTTTACCTCAAATCATACTTGCATAGCCCATTAGTATGTAATTGTCAAGAAATGTGAAGATTTGAGATTTTATCCTATAGCAAGGTAACAAGTTATCTTGCAAGGGTTTCATGAATGCTTGGAGAACATATGAGACTCCTGAGTCAGAAACGAAGGACTCTACTACGTACAGCACTGCAGGCGGCATTAACATCAGCATATTTGTATCAGTTTCCTTTGCTCCCCAATTCCACAAAGACAAAGCAGATGGGCCCAGATGGATGTCTTCACATATGATGGGATGTGTTTTAGGAAAAGAATCCTGAGCATAAGCATGTCTATCTTATACTCTGGAGAGAAAATTATTTTTATTATACTAGACTATAAGCCTGTCTTCCCTTTGCTTCAGAGGAAGGCAGTCTATCTTCAAAGGCTGTTCACTATATAAACAGCCTTGAAAAGATATCCAGAACAAAATGGCAGCCAATGTCTTCTGCAAGATTTGCAGAAATGTGAGAGAACTATGAAAACGTGTCATCCAACAGTAATAAGCACCATTCATTTATTCAAAAAATATTATGGAATACTGTATCTAGACACTATTCTAGGAATTTACAATACAGTGATAATTAGACAGACCAGGTCCCTGCTCTCATGAAGGTCCCTTGCTCTCATTCCTTAAGCAAGGCAGAGAATTTCAGGAAGTGTTTAGATTAATGACACAACAAGATACTCGGTGTCTGTAAGAAAATCATATAATGGGGTCAGAGAAGCCTTTTTTGAGATTGCTTTTGAGTTGAGACCTCGATTATAAGATCTAGGGAAATAAGAATCATGACAGATGGAAAAGTGAGAAGAAAGACCTTGAGACAAGTTGAATAAAAATAAAGATTGTTATGTTAATGAGTTTGAAATTACACATATGGACAAATTCCCATAAAAATATATTTTTACCTTTTTCAAGATGAAATATAAAGCATAAATACCCTTATAGTCATTGAAGATGTTTGTTCAGTATTTTTAAAATTTTCTCACAGAGGAAATGTGTTTGACAGGCAAGTTTTAGAAAATATATAATCAACAAATATATCTGAGAATTCTAATATTATATAAACTTCTCAAAATAAGAAGGGATAAAAAAAGAAAGAAACATTCCCCAACACAGTGTATAAGCCTGGTGTAAATTTAATACCTAAATCAGAGGAAGAGAGTGTGGAAAGGATATTAATGGCCAATCCCTATTCAGGAACAGAGAATCAAAAACTATAAATAAAATATTAGTGAATAAAGAAGAGACTTTCAAAAAGGAAAGGTGGCCAACTTGTTTTTGC
Organism: Balaenoptera borealis; assembly: GCF_965194805.1. Taxonomy (NCBI): domain Eukaryota; kingdom Metazoa; phylum Chordata; class Mammalia; order Artiodactyla; family Balaenopteridae; genus Balaenoptera; species Balaenoptera borealis. Next base: position 125,331,361 of record NC_138861.1, on the reverse strand, counting down.
ATACTGTTGAGAGCTCATGATTCACAATTAAAATTCTCAGCAGTTCATTCCTCGTGACATTAACCAAGAGTGTTCTCAATGATAAAGGTTGAGAAGCAAGCCCAATTAACGTGGGTTGAGGAGGAAACAAGGGTATCAAGTGAGACCTTCCATATCAAACCAGTTCTTTTGTTTTAAAGTGTTAAGATGCAGCTCAAATATCTCCTCTCCAAAAACTTTAACTCTTCAAACTGAAGAAAGTGTCCATACTCTGATTTTAGTACATATCTTGTTTGTGGTTAATAAGGTGTCACTCCACAGATGTTGAGAGTATTCCTTATCTCTTCTTTCTTCTCTTTCCATCAAAACTATGTCTTTGTATGTTGAAAGTGATTGGTGGAAGTTTTGCTAAGTCAAGTTGAATTGGATTGAAATGTAAGGTAAATTGAGTTTAATAATTGTGCATATCTTAAAGAAAGGATTCACATTATTCTTAATAAGACCCAGATTCATTCATAACCAGTGATATTGTAATAGTATGCCAACTGCTCCAAATATTTGGGGGAAAATATAACACCACATTTAGATATGTGTTCAAAGGCAAGTACATTAGTTAAACTCACCATCACGATGTTGTCCTAAAGATCATGTATTACTTGGAGGCTATTTAAGCTGTCAAAGCAAGGCAGCAGGAGACTGTGTTTTCACACTACTTAGAAGTGTTAAAACCACAGCGTATGTGGGGGTAAGTGTGTAAACAACTTTAAATAATAACATTTTATCTGAAGTTTACTCAAGCTTGTATTGCAACTTGAAGCAAAACTAAATATAGAGCTGAATGTGACTTTCTCTGCCATCAAAAGCATGCTTTCTCTGAAACTTTACATTTTTCAATTTGGCTTCTCTAGAATAATGGTGGATGAGAGTGCTGTTCTCACTTCCTCATTTGGATAATAAAACATACATCTCTGAAGATGTGTGGTTTTGTTTATATTTTATTTTGATTCACAAGCATCTTTTGGCAAGACCAAGGGATGTTTATGAAGTGAAAATGAATGTAGTTTTTGTTTATCATCTCTTCTTTACATGTAAGCCTGAACAAAGCTCTATGAAAGTTTGATTTGATTTGATACATATGATTTGATTCATTTGATACATATGAAAACTTGATTAAAACTTGATTTAAATAAACCTATCTCATAAATACTTTCTATTCTTTATATATTTTTACTTCACTATATTCATATCAAGTATAAAACTTTAAAGACGGTTTGCTTGTAAAGGTGATTGCAAAGGAATGCAAAATATTTCTTTAGGCAATCTAGGGAAATATTTTTTATGGATATGTGTATGTTTTGATACAGTACCTTCTGTAAAATACATGAGAGAAATTGAATAGGTGCTACCTGATCTGTGCTTCCATTTCATAGTTAGGCTTGAGTTACTGGTCTAGTTTAAAATCATATATTCAAGAAAAAATATTGAAACAAATTATATATACTTGAAAATGTCTCAGCTATTATAAAAGTTGAGGTCTTTGTTAATAAAGAAGAATGCAAATCAATCGAGTAATGGTTTGCAGATGCTAATTAAATTCAGATATATAGATACTCCAATTAAAGTTTGGGAATTCTGATTCATTAGAAGGAAATACTGAGATTCACAGTGATTGAAGTCATTTTTACTTCAATCTCAATCCTCCCTCTATTTTCTGTCCCATACTCCCTCCCATTTTTAGCAAACCTTCTCAAACCTCCTCAGTTTTCTATTTCCAAAATATCTTGAACTCATTCGGATATGATTTTCATTCCACCACTACCTGAAAGTGTAATTCATTACTTCCACTCTGCCCAATCCCACTGCCATTTCTTGATCCCCTCCTCTATGACTTATTAGCAACATTTTGAACCCCCTTTATCTTTGAAACATTATCTCTGCTTGTCTTCAGAATCCATATTTTCCTGGTTTTCTTCCTCTCCTTACCTGGCCGCTCCCTCTCATTCTCTTTGAATGGTTCTATGTCATCTCCCAATATTATAATGCCTCAGCAATGAGCCCTTTAATTTCTTCTCTTTTCCATCTTCATTCAAGCCCTTAGTGGTATCATCAAATTTCATCACTTTAAATAGCATTTTATGGTAATGATGCCTATGTTTACATCTCTACAATTCTCTCCTGAACTTTAGATTCATATTCACCTAACTAATCAGTGTTTCAGCTTTGATTCTTATAAACATTTTAAACTTAAAATCCCTAAAGCTGAACTTTCAATCACTAACCATCCCTCCCCATCACCACCACTCAGTCTCTTCCCAGAAACTTGTCACTTCATTAATGACAACCTTAATCCTTTCCGTTACTCAAGCCAAAAGCTTGGGTAACCCTTTAAGTCTCTTTCTTTCCACCTCCTTTCCAATTTCCAGAAAACCTGTTAGTATTTTCTTCAAAATATAGGCAGAATCCTACCACTTTTTACTGCCTCTACTGCTACTTCTCTGGCCGAAGTCACCAATATTTCTGTCATGATTACTGTCATTTCCCTGAAACTGGTCTCCTTGTGTCTTCCATGACCATGTTTCAAGCTGTTTTTTCACACAGCAGTAAGATAACTAAAATGTAATTCATAAAACATAGAACCCTTTCGCAGGCCTCTATTTCACTCAGAGTACATGTCAAAGATTTTAGCGAAGTGTATGAGCAAATACAAGATTCCCACTCCCAGCAGCACCAGCACCAACAACACCTTTCTAACTTAATTATCTGCTAACAGATATTTCAGCCAAACTCACATCCTTGCTGTTCTGGACTCATGCCAGGTGTTCTTCTGAGCCACTCTTGCTCTACCTGGAATTCTCTTGTCCTGCATATCTGCGTGGCTTGACACTTACTTCTCCAGGTCTTTACTCAAATGCCATTTGACTTAGTGAAGCTTTTCTTTGCTATTCTATTAAAATGGCAGTTTGCTCCTTTCCTTGTGTGATTTTTCTTCATAACATTTATCACCATCTAATAAGAGATTTATTTTACTTATATATTTTGTTATTTTCTGTTTCACTCCACTAAAATGTCAGCTCATAGGTGACTTTTATTTCTGTAAAATTGTGATTTTAAACATTTCAAAAACATCTTTCTTGCTATTCTGATACTATTTGATTACAATAAGTAACAAAACAGACTTTACCTCATTACTTGATACTGATTAGTTTTTCTTTCTGTTTACTTTCATACTTCTTGAAATTAAGAAAAATCAGTGTCTTAATGGAGAATATGAATATATTCTATTATAAATTTGAAACTAATGTGCTTCTTGATTTCTTTTTAAAAATACAGAAAATATATTTTGGATATGAAAATTATATTCCCTGGCAAGTACTTTGATTACATATTCTACATTTTTACATAAAATTATATAATCATCCTTGTTGAATTAGAACTCTTACACTATCTCTTCTACCACATACTCAATCCTCAGACAGTGTAAGTAGATGAGAATAACTTCTAACTTAGCCTTGATATATTTTAGAAGAAACCCTTTCCAGATTTAAATTACTTATCCTAAATCAGCCAGTTCCCTGCTCTTAGACCGTTTTAATTAATCATTTGAGACGTAAGACAATTATGACATAGTAGAAGCAAAAAAGCACATAATGGCATAATCATTATTTAAAAGCACTTTGGGGATAATGTAGGTTAAACGGCCTGCTGGTCTCACTGTTCCTTCTGTCCAGTGTTGTCACTGACATTTCACACTCCTTATTTGTGAAAGGTTAGATAGTTTGATTTTGCATTGTATGGCACGTACTCTAGGGAAGTTGTATCCACTTTTACACAGATGTGGTGATGAATGATACTAAACATAATACAGTTGCTTGGATTAGTAAGGAATAAGGAAAACATAGGAAATCGCAGGAGCAAAGCTATCAGGTGCAAAGATTTAAGTAATTTTTGTTGCTTTGGTTATTGAATGGAAAAATAATATATTATTCAGATGGAATGCAAAAGAAAGAAAAGAATGTTTATATAGAGATTAGGATAAAAGCTACTGAATATAAAGGTAGAAAATTTAAGTCAAAATAACCCAAGATCTCTTCTTCTATCTATGAAGACCCAAATATTTCAGCAAATTAGATGTAAATGAAGAGGAAATGAGACCTATCCATTATTGTATTATTTTATTCACTTAAATATTCCTATGGGTATAGAATACAACATTTTTGACTATTATGAGAATGAAATCAATTATAAGGAAGAGATATCACTGGTGTTTAGGGACCTAAGTAATGAAGTTAGGGACCTAAGTTGCTTTCCTGGACATTTTTGTTCCACTATAGAAGCTTAGCGGATGACATTAATATTTTTTTCTCTCTATTCCTGGGTCTAATTAAATTTGATCAACTGTGCTGGATTGATTGTCTTTGATTAACAACGTCTCAATTACCTAAATTATAAATCCTTATAATAAGCTTCTGCCTTAGAGGAATATTGTGCTATTTACTAAGAACCAAAGAAATCCCAAGAAAATTAATTTACCAGGACAGAAGTCAAAATGCTAGGTAGAAATATGCATTGAATAATCTTGTATGAATGTTGCTGTTTCCCTGCAACCATCATGATTTTCTAACTTTATTCCAGACTAAGGAGACATCTTATAATGATGTTGAAACTTCTAGTAAAACTTTTATTTTATTTCTTTTAGTTAGACAACAGTTTTATTTAATGTAAATACTAAGATGTTTCCAAAATCAAAAATTGGAAGTAAAATATGTATTTAATATTTAATGCAACCCATCAACTGAGGAAAAATATAGGTGCAGAACTACACCAATTGTCCTATTATACTCATTGCAATTCTGTTTACACATCCTGTCTGTGATTATGCCATATCTGGTGGGAAATACTATACCAACCTCAGCACACATACACATAGCTCCAAACTGCCCATTCTTGTTACTGGAGGCAGTGACACGAAAAGGGATGAAGCCTGGGAACAAAGTGAAAATGGGCGAGGAGATCAAAAGAAAGAAAGTGGATGGGAAAAGACCTAAACGCGGCAGGAAAAACCTCATCCACCAAGAGAAGCCACGGAAGGACTTTTCTCACGGTAGTGTTTTATGACTAAAATAGGAAGTAATTGATAAGCAGACCAACAATATTAAATACAAAGTTGAATAAAGTCTACAGGCTAAAGAAATAAACAATTAGAGAAATAAAGATTTATGATTAAAAAAAGATGTCTGCAGCAAAATAATTCTCATGTGAAATTTCACATGAAATTTTCAAAATGTAGGCGACATTAACCAAAGAAAAATATAGAGAAGGCTTTGATAAGGATTTTATAATATGTATGAATGAAAGTATCTCAGTATTCTTCCAGGGAAAAAGGTTTAAGTGATCTCAAAAAGTTAGAAAACTAGTTCCAGGCCTCTGTATCTCTGGCAGTAGTTTGAGTCAGAATAAAGAGTAGCAAATAAGTGACATAATTTGGTGTGTCATTTAAATGTTCCATTTTTCATCTGTGAATTAATGGTATAGGTAATATTTTGCTATTTTAATTGGGATTTCTGTGACTTTTATAAATTGAGCATACTTTTTCCTCACTGATTATCCATTTGCATTTAGCCATTTGTGAGTCACCTATTGAAGTCCTTTGTCCAATTATCACTTATAGTTTGTACTTTTCCTTCATAGACTTGTACGAATTTTTACACATTCTAGATACTAGTCTCATATGAATTTCAAATGTTTCAAATAATCTCTGCACAGGGTACTTTCTCTCTGTTATTTTTGTCAATGTTTAGTATTTTATATCAATTTTTACCTTATGGTTGGTACTAGTTGAATACTATTCAACCCATCATCTCCCTAAGGTCCTATTTTTCTCCTACTTTCTATTTTATTACCTTTATAGTTATCTTTGTCATATTTTGGTCTTTAGTCCAGCAGAAATCCACTTATATACAATTTTGTTTTCTCCTTACCTAAGCAAGGTTTCTAAACACTATTTACTACACAATTCATTCTCTTCCTATTAATTGATGGCACTATCTTTATGATACATAAATTTTCCAAATACAAGTGTCCATCTTTGAAGTCTTTATCGTGTACCACTGGTCTTGACTTTTCTAGTAATAATAACAGCAAATTTTTACTACACTGTTCCTATAATTTATTTTACTACCTGACAGGGCAAGTTCTTCCCCATACCCTCCACTTTGCACTTCTCATTCAGAGTCAACTTAACTCTCTGAGGACTTCATTCTCCTACATTTTTCTTAGAACATGTTTTAGAATAATCAGAATAACTTTAGAATTAACTCAAAATAATCTATCCACAGAATTTGATTGGAATTACAATAAATTTAAATAATACTTCTGGAAAATTGACATTTCAAAATAAATAATCTTATCTAGGAGTAGGAAATATCTTAATTTGTGTCCTTTAATAAAATTTAATCACTTTTCTCAACTGGAGGTCTTATATATTCTTTTCAAGGTAATAATTTAAAAATACACCATAGTTCCTGGGATTCTGGGAATTATATCTTATTTTTCCATTGTAATTTCCATTTTCAATTTATTATTGTTGACATAAGTAAATACTATTAAGTTTTGCAATCTACTTATTAGAATCACTCAGTAAGGTGTTAAAAAACACTGGGTCTGTAATACTTAGTGGTAATGAAGGAGCTGAAATTCTCCAGTTATGGTTACCAGATTTAGCAAGTAAAAATACAGATAAAAACAGATACTGTTTTAGAATAAGTATATCCCATGAAAAAATAGGGACATAATAAAGTTATTCATTGTTTGTCTAAAATTCAAATTCAACTGGAAGTCCTGTATGTTATCTGGCAACCTGTCCTCAAGTGATTCTCTTTCATAGGCAATACTGGGAATGACTCATGCGACTGATTATATTGCCTGCAACTAATAATAATTTTATTGCTTGCCTTCAAATCATTACATTTCATTCAGTTTCAAGTAATTAATAAATTTCCTTATGATTCATTAAGCCAATGGAAATGTGTAGGATGCTTAATGGAAGTGTATTGGTCTGTTCCATTAATTCTGGCTCATGCATTATGGATGATTCAGTTAGGTGTCCATTTTTAGGGTGATCATATTCTTTTCTGTGTAGTTCCTTTCTCCTGTGGACTCCTTCTGAGACATCAACCTACCTGTTGGTAATGTCAGATCTCCATTTAAGTATCTCCTGTGGAAATTTGGAACCATATTCTGGGTGTGCTCATTGCTATCCTGCCTTCAAATTTTTGGAACAATGCCCATACTAAATGTAAGTTGTGAATAAGCAGTAATTAGTCCATATTTGCTTACTTGCCTTATTTGTATTTGTTTTCAATTTCAAAAAAATTTACAGCTTTATGTAAAACCTAGAGGAGAACTCAGCAGAGAGAGAAACAAATTGCATCAGACAAGAAAAAATTAATTTTTGCATTAAATTAAAATGTGCTGAAATACCATTCCACTCATTGATGGAAACAAGCAGCTGTAGTTAAGGATTGTATCACATTCCCCAAAGTGAGATTAGAATTGCAGTGTATTGTGTAGTAAAATGGAGTGTGTACATCAACTTCCCAGAGGTTTCAAGCTAGGGATGGGGCTGGAGATCTGAGAGCAGTGGTGGAAAAGCTTTCTAATAAAATTTTGTTCTGTAGAATGTTCACGAACTTTCACTGATTGTAGGTATTATAAAAACTATTGATATTAGTAGAGAACTAAATATCTCCTTTATAAACTGATTGTAAAGAGAGATACATAATACCATTGTCTGCCAGAAAGCACAAGTTGATTTTCAAAATCAAATTGCTTGAATTGCAAAAACTCTATTTTGAAAACTGAACGCAAGTAAGAGTGAGGTAGAAATGGAGTAAGAGAAACTGCAAGCTATTGTTAACAAACTAATACTATTGAAAATATTTATTTTAAATGTACTTAAATTATACCCCCAGAGGTCACTACTGAAGATATTATATATTTGAATATGCTGATAAGTTAGTAAAAGCAAACATTTCAAAATACAATATTTTCCCAAAAAGATAGTGTAGAGAGCAAAAAATAAAAATTAAGATAAAAGTTGAACATTGCCAATGTTAGAAAATTACATACATGCCAGCTGCTTCCATTCTGACATAAGCCTTATTTTGCTGTCTCTTCTATATCAATATGAGGTTTACTCCAACAAGACGTTTACCTAAACAATAGTACTTTCCGTGTGAAATCAAATCTAATTCAGTGTAACTTTTACAAAAGCTAAATAGCCACGTACATGTCTGGATACTGTAGACTGACTGACTTCTGAACGTGAACCTTGGCTCTGTTTCTAATTAGCTAAGCAACCTAGAGTTAAGGTACTATTCATCCCAGATCTTTAGTGTTCTTGTGTGCAAAGTAAGAATAACTCTTACCTCGGGGATAATCCAAAGTTATGACTCTTTTTGATGTCCCCTGTCCATCCTGTTCCTGTCCTTCATCTCCTTGATCTCCAAAGCCTCCCATCCCATAACTGTCCTTTATGACTTGCTCCTGACATTTCATGTGTCTTGCTTCAACACAAACCTTCAGGGCATTTTGTTCTTCCATGCTTATGCTACTGTCTCTTAAGATACATTTTTCTAAGTTTTTGTTCTTTATATTTCCAAAGAGCAAAGGAATGTATACAAGTACAGGGACAAAGGTATTATGGGAGCCTAGGTGGAGACACTACTGTATAAGGTTTATCTCACTACATTTTTCTTTATCCTCCTTTTTTCTTCATTTCATTATCAACATCACCATGATCTTAATTCAGGTATGATCACACTATTATTTCCGTACTCAACTGAGCTGTCCAGAAGTTGCACAACCAGTTGAGCATAATAATGTATCATCTTTGGTCCTACCTGTCCTTCTTTCTTCATACTGGGTTGAGTTCTGAATAGAAGCCAATCAATTTTCACTAAGACACTATTGCAACACATTTGAAGCCAACCAACATTGCTCACCATCGCTAGGAATCCCCTTGACCCATGAGAATTCTCTTTAGTCATTGCTGAGCGTGTGTAACATGGGTCCCTCTCATTGGAATACTCTGTAAATGGAAAAAAATACACAAAAATCTACAACAGTGAAGTTAAATGACTTTCTAAATCATTAAACACAAGCAACAGAGAGAACTGAAAATAGACCCCAGATATCCAGGGCCATAATTGCATCACTAAGCCACACTCTCCCTTTGGCAAAAGCCTTAGAATGATTAATAAGCTTATGGGTTAAAGTGCACAGGAGAAACTTCCTTTGTAGACCAACAATAAGGAGATGTGTTCTCATTTTATTTTAATATCTTAGCAAACCACAGATAAATATATTAAAATCACATTATGCTGGATGATAAAGCTCTTTCAGAAATAAGAGATTTGTTGCTGACTTTTACTTCAACAGGTATTAACAAAACAGTCCTTTAGAGTTCTTGGCTTAAATGCTGATGTTGCTGATAATATTTGATCTGATTTATATAGTTAGCTTATCCACTAGGATTATGTAGACTATTTGCCTAGAAAATTTGAAAAATTATAAAATAATGAGATGTCCTTGGCATTTCCATCCACAGGAATCAAATGATTAACATAATATATTAGTTTTATTGTGTCCCAGTAAAATATACTTTTTTGCACATGACCCACAGTAAAAAATAAATTTTACATTGTGATTCTTCCCTTCAACACATAATTTGGAGATATATTACTGAAAGTAGATATTTACTACTTGCAATGTATTTTGCTATTTTCTGTTTTATTCAATAATATCTCCTTTTTTTTAAATGCTGGACAAAACATAGATTTTAGGACCAAATTCAGTTTGGTCTATTCTATAGAATCTCGTTAGAATGACTTCAAATTGTGTGGAAGATGTATACATGTTTTCTTTCCACTGATATAACTATTATACTGTGGATAATAGGGTATTGTAAGAAAGATGTTGGCCAACCGCTTTTCAAATTCCTGAGCAGAAAACACACAAAGCTATGTATCATCTCCTCTTGTACTGTTAGAATACAAGAAGTTTTTCTCTATCATTTCTTCCCACTAACTCCAAAACCAACCATGATTTCACTCTTGCCTTGATCATTTCAATAAAGAGTTCTCACCAGGGACACAAGCTACTTTATACCAAACATTCAACTGACACATTTTCAATCCTCATCTTATTTATCCTCTCATCAATATGTGATGGTGTTGGCCATCCTTTCTAAATCCCTCTTTTCTTTGATCTGTTCTTATACCATGGCTCAGCCTGAAGCTTTTTTCATTCTCACTTCATATTTTCTAGTCTCAACCTTGAGCACAGCTTAGGTTATCATTTATATGAAAATATGAAAATTATTTATATATTTATGTCTCCAGCTCAGACATTTCAAACCAATGTCATCAACTTCAAGGTTGACATCTCTCCTACTTATTTTCAGCCTTAGTTAATATTGAAAACCATATTTGATATAGCAACAAAGGCTCTTCAAAATCAACCTATCCATAATCAAATGTTATCAAACACCCCAATCCAGCAGTTCTTTCTTTTCCAGTATTACCTATTTCAGTGAGTGTCACCAATATACATTCAGTTGTATACTTTAGAAAATCTATATTTCCCTTAATCTTCATCCAGCCCTATTAATTTTTTCATTTAAATAACCCTAATTCTTTAGATTTGTACCCACCATGCCACTACACATAGAAATCATTGTCTCTTACCTGGTCTATTACAACAGTTTCCTAAAATTTCTTTCTGGATCTCCTCTTGCCCTCAACTTAATCATTCTCCACCCCGCAGCCAGAGTATATTATTTTTTTAAAAACACATATCTGATAATGTTAATTTCCTAGAAAAAAATATTTCCTTGTGTCTGATTGCTCTTAAGATAAAAAGTCCTAAGTTCTCAGAGAGGCATAGAAATCTAACATGGCCCAACCTCTCTGTAGCCCTTCAGTTCCATGTATTCGCTCTCACCCCAAGCCCTTGTCCTTGGTTCCTCCTTGCTCTTTATGTTGAAGCCCCATGGGAATTTTTGCAATTCATCAGAGATACTTTGTTTCCTCCCATCCCTTTATATCTGTCATTTTAAATGCCAACAATGAATTTTAATATTAACTTGGTTTACCTAATTTTTAGTCAAGCATATTTCGCCTGTTATCACTGCATCCAATCCCTTAGCATTTTCCATAAGTCTCTGCTTCTTTCTTTCAACATTTCTCACAGATATAATATTTTAATTAATGTCTATCCCTATTCAGCTGTAAGCTCTATGAGGGCATGATCTGTGTCTATTTTTCCTTAGCATTGGGTCTCTGGCATTTATAAGAAGTATTCACTATATATTATTGTTTAATATACGAACAAACTCTATTAAAGTGTTAAAGTTAGGGAGTAGATTTCAGCTGTTACAAGAAGTGTGTTATGTGTTAAAAGAGTATTTTAACAATAATTGGTAAACATAAAATGATGTAAATAAATATGTTTATGAAATTTGTTTCTTTGGAAAATTGTCAACAATTAGGAATCCACATATATTGTAGGATAAAATCTCTTTTAGGAATTTTTCTAGTTATAAATACTGTGAAAGACTACCATTACATAATTTAGCTAAAATTACATGATTACATTTTACAATTATAGCTAGAGTCCAAAATTAAAATACTTTAAGCTCATAGACTTTTATGAATTAATTGTAATAACTAGAACCTATTCAAGAATTTTAGTAACTACCAAATAGCCCTAAAATAACTAATTTGCATACACTCATATTTTGTGCCAGATTTACTTGGCATCACATCCAATAAAATGGTAATAAGATGTGTATAACATGCAAAACTTGGATACATATCTAATCTCTATAACTCCTACACATGCATAAAATGCACACAAAATGCCAGAGTGAGTGGTTATCGCTATATCTCTTTGTTCTCCTTGAAAATGAATGGTGAAAACGTGTATTTTTAAAATTTGTATAATACACTATATATTTACAAAACATCTCCAGGTACACAACATAACATCTCACCATGCCCAAGTTATTTGGCAAGAAAATTAGAAGATTAAGACTGTTGCCTAATTATACATGATACCAAGATATAAGATTTTGAATAATAAATGTCTTAATCATAAAAAATATGGTTAATTTGATACTTTATCAACTCAAACTGATAACAGTTGTCCAACTTACTTGAGTAACATGCTTCAAAATTTAAATATGACTCTTGAGGTATCTACCAACTGATTCAAAATAAATGAAACTTAAGTGTCCCCAGGCCTCAGCACCCAGTGAAATGAAATGAAGTTGCATTAGTGACAATTACCTAACGTATATTTTACTATTACTTGCCCTTTGCCTATGTAATGCAGGCCACTCAATTCCTCTTCCTCTCCTAATGATGTCCCCTCATGTCTGTTTCTCAAAATCTCAAAAGGAAGCCTTATATGAGATCAAAAAACAATCAATTGATTATTTTAACCGAGACATCTACCATCTTATTCCTCTTCATCTTCAACCTTTACACAATAAGGGTTCCCTTCCTTTGAAAAATGTCACTGGCTTAATAAAGGTCTTGTCTTCTACTGCTCACGTGACAGCGACTAAGTGATGCTGGTTTCAGTGCAGAAATAAAGCGATAGTATCACCTAACTCCATGCCATTCTTTGTCATTTGGCACTTAAAGCAGCACTCTTGTCCCTAAACAATAATTTGTCCTAATGTCAGCTTCTTAATCATATCTTCTCTCTTCATGTAGAGGCTCCAGACTAGTCAAAGGGTCTGGCTGAGTGCATGTGGCACCGCACCCCACCCACTCTACACTCTTTGTTTTCTTCCCTTTATTTTCCTCTTTGTGGTTCACAAATACACTTTCATATACATAAAGTCATCAAAAGGCTTTCGCTAAAATAAAAGGCTCTGTGGATAGCAAATACCTCAAATAGATGCTTGCGCATAGGGTGTCACTTAATGCAACTAACAAGATGAAAGCAAGACATGGGAATACCCTGAATATTTTTAGAACATTATTTTAGACTAGTGTCAAGCAACTAAGTGACATTATGAGTAAAATATGTTTTGTTTATTTTTTCAGATTTGGTTCATTTTGTTTTAAACCACTATCCTGTTGACAGTGAGACATTAAAATGTATTGAATATGTTTCTTTTTTAAATACATTCTTTTAGACCAGTGGCATACAACAGGTAATGTGCAGTTGAGTGAAATGTGGTGTTTGTTTTGTTTTTAACTGGTGGAACAATAGAAACAGAAAAGAGTTGGCTTCTTCCATGATATTTTTATGGATGAGAAAAATCAAACTCTAAATTGAAAAAATATTTTATCATGAAATATGTCAGGGTTCTAAATATCTATCTGATTATCAATTCCATGTGAACTTAACTACTTTATGATTTTCAGAATTGTATTCATTAACTTCATATCTATTCCTATAAATTAAAGTGGAAATAAATTCTTCATGTTAGCAAAAATTAATATAATATTTTGATATGTTTATGTTTAGACCATCTAGTGTACATTATTTTGTAGAAATAATCTGATCTACTTGCTAGATCTTGGAGATCATCAGTGTCTAAGATATACATATATATTGTGGCCCTATAGGAAGCATTTATAAAAATAAATGATGATAGGGCTTCCCTGGTGGCGCAGTGGTTGAGAATCTGCCTGCCAATGCAGGGGACACGGGTTCGAGCCCTGGTCTGGGAAGATCCCACATGCCACGGAGCAACTGGGCCCGTGAGCCACAATTACTGAGCCTGCGCGTCTGGAGCCTGTGCTCCGCAACAAGAGAGGCCGCGATGGTGAGAGGCCCGCGCACCGCGATGAAGAGTGGTCCCCACTTGCCGCAACTAGAGAAAGCCCTCACACAGAAACGAAGACTCAACACAGTCATAAATAAATAAATAAAAGAACGTGAATTTCTTTAAAAAAAAAAGCAAACTGGGCTATTCATTTCAGTAATAGTCAAGTGGTCTTAGTTTGCATTCAAAAAAAATAAAAATAAAAAAAATAAATGATGATAGAGCATTAAGTTAGTTTCTCATGATAGTTGTTCTTTGGTATCCCCAAGGGATGGGTTCCAGGACCCACAAGATACCAAAATCCAGAAAAGTTCAAGTCCTTTGTATAAAATGGCACAGTGAAGTTGACCTTCCATATAGATCAAATTTTGATCAGCGGTTGGCTGAATCCATGGATGCGGAAGCGCAGACAAAGAAGGTAAACTGTATTTCTTATTTCCAAGTCTAATGATCCCCAGTATAAAATGTATACAATAACTTTCCCAAATCATGGAAGTATAGGCTCTCAGGTGGGGAGGCAATCTCAAAAACCATCTCTATTGTATAACATTCAACATGGGCTCTAGAGTCAGAATGGGTGGCTCCAAGTCCTACCTCCTCTGCTTGCTAGCCCCGTGCTCTAAAATAAAATGCTTCACCACAGGTTGTGCCATATCTAAAATGGGGAGAGTAATAATATCTGTCTCTGTGGATGTGTTTTGAAGAGTGAATGAGTCCATTAATAGGAAATGCATAGAATAGTGCTTGGCAAACTGTTATTTATTCTTCTACTGCCTGAGACCTTCATTATACAAATGAGAAAAATGAAGCCAACAAAAATTGTCTCATGAAATTATGATTGGTTTGTGATGCTATTCATTCATTTTTATTTATTTTTTCATATTTCCTTCTTTCTGTCCCTAAATATTCTTTGGATGCCAACTCTGTGTGAGATAGTGTACTAGTATAGTTCTCTCTGGTAGGTGCTTCAATGTTCTGTTACTAGGAAATCATTTAGTATGTCCTGCTGTAGTATAAATGGCAACGTGCCAGAGAATATGTGTCACCCAGGTCCCATTCCTCTTGTCTTAAAGACTCATTGTCATGTTTTGTTATTTCAAAACTAAACACTAATGTATCATTGATCTACTAAACTTTTAAAAAAGTATATTGCACTGCAAATTTTAGGACATTCTCATGTGGAAAATAAAAAATATGTATAGGTGGTGTGCCAGACTTCTCTGCTTAGTCTTACTGACTCTAATTTCTTTACTCACATGCTACCTAATATAGTAGAATAATAACTTCAACCTCTGAAGTTATATCCATTCATAGTTAAAAGTTGCCTCTGTAATACAAATATTCACTGTATAATTTTAAACAGAAGAGTTGATGGCAGTGATTTTTTGAATTTCCTTTACAGTTTTTTCTTTAAATGTCACTAATGATTTTGCTTTTAATTCCTCTTTGAGTAAATTATTCCGTTTCCTCAATAACTGAATCACTAGGAAAGTCTAAATGAATATGCAACCTAAATTTTCCATTTTGCAATATCAGAGTCTTTATTTCACTTACTGACTTAAAATATGTTTCTTTTTCTTTATTTTTACTACTTCTAAGAAGATGTTGGACATTTTACAAGTGCATTATCTCCTGTTTGAGGCTACATGTCCATTTTCATTTTCATATTTCATTTCCTTAGAAAATAGTCTCTGCTTATGAACTTTGTTTATAAGATTCTTAAACCTAAATATTTCAGGTCTCCTTTAAAAAGTGCTATTTTACTTTATTACTTATTTTTTAGTAAGAATAACAGAACTGAAAAAAATGCTTCCATAGCTGATTATAATTGAAGTGAGAAAATTGATTTTTGGTCCAAGGGTTCAGATCAGGAGACTGGTTTCAATTTTGAAGGATTTTGCCTTGTCAAGTGTGGAGGCCATCCTGGTCCTTTGGAAGTTAGATGGTAGAAGCACTCATGTTCTGATACCATTAGAGTTCAATATAAAACTAACTCCCTTCGTGTTGATTCAGAGTTTGCTAAGCAGCATTTTAATGATAAGCTGTCTTCCCATAGTGATTAGAAATTTGGGAATTCATAAAACTACACATCATTTCTTGTGCGTTCAACAGTCTGTGACCACTCTGAGAGAGGAATTAATTCTCAGGGTAATTATCAAATCAGATTCTGGTTCTACTCTGACAAAATGGTAGTTCAAGGAAAATGCTACCTTGTAAGGTGGTAACTGAGCTGGGCACTCACCCTCAGGTAGAAATACACTCTATATCTTTAACAGCGTGCTCTTCATTTAAAGCGTCTACTGACAAAATTATTTCTATGGCCAATCGAGTGAAAATAGTTGGATGACCAAATTGTGTATTACTGTTGTACATTATTTAGAATTTCCATTAAACTAAGAACAACTTGTTCTGTAGTATCAAACTCTTACTATACACCTGGGATTTCTCATAATTTGTCTGATTTAATGGTTATAAAAATACATCAAAGTCTTTAGAAATGAAGAAATTAGAACTCAGCAAGGTTAGCTATTATGTTGATGTCATACCATGAGTGTCAGATCTGCTATGAATCCAAGAACCAAGCTGCCTCCACAATGTCTGGCAAAAGTTTTGAGTAAGGGAGGCCCTAGTGGGTAAGTTCATGAACTCTCAGGGAATAACTTTGGAGGGCAGCATTCCAACGTTATAGGTGAATCCGAGAACATCCTGTTACAGTTCTTGCTTCTGACTCCTAAGTGAACAGATGAAGGAAAATGGTATTATATATATATACACAGGACTTTCAGCTCCCTCTGTCCTCCACTCCCAATTATAATGGAATTTTTCTTTGCATTCCTCATTATGTTTATTTTCCTTAAAGATTATTTTGGTTAACAGATTCTGAATTTATTATAAAAGAGTTTTAAAAAATGTAACGCACATATATCTCACATAGAAATCATCTAATCATATTGAGGGTCCAGAAGAAAAGAGGACCATGTATCCAAGGGTCTCTCATTATCATGTTTTAATTGAAAGTTACAGCTAAAAGAGCAGAGGTAACTCATCCTTAGTAAATATGTGTGTGCACGTGTGCACATATGTAAGGGTGAATTGGAGGCAGTGATGGATGGTTTGTTTTGTCCTGGTGGTATAAAATGAAGACAACAGATGAGATGAAAGAATCTTATAACAAAAATAAAATGACATGTCAAAATCCATGTTCTGAGACTATATTGGCTTAAAAATATATCGTTTCTTCTTTGGTTCTCATTTTCCTCTTGTAGTATCAAATATAGACACTGAAATTAAAATTTTCATAGGCACAAATATTTGCAATGAATACAAATTAGAATTTTTTAAATGAAGGGCTTTCCTAACACCTATTTCTCTGACATTATTTCTTAACATCATTGTTCAGAAATATTAACAAAATGATATATTAAGTGCCAGGGAAATAACAGATAATGATTTATTATCTTCTGAATATAAATCCCCCCCAAAAAATAAAGTGAAAGAAACATGACATCCAGAAGCAACTATAAATATGTGCTGAAAAGAAATAACTCAAAGCATTCAAATAAATATTGAGGAAACACATGAAGGAAAATTCCCCAAGAGAAAAATGTAGATCAGACATTCTATGTAACAAGGATAAAAAGAGTATATTCAGAAATGAAGGCTACTAGATGAAATTCCTATTAATGTGATTGTGTCAGTATATTTTAATTGTGGTAGCAAAGGATCAAGTTTCTACTTTTGGGGATTAAGTAGTAACATTTAATCTGATTAAAGGTTAACCAGATAGATCACTGATCTGTACAGCAGCTGTGGGCTAAATATTCCTCTGGGCTTCATTAAGTCATGGGTTGGTTTGAGTAAAGGGAATTAAAGTAGAACTCTTCCTCAGAAAAAATATAAACTCAGAACATTTACAGTGGAGTGCACTGTATTATGTATTAATGGGAGGAAGTAATAAGAAAGTCAGTGAGCCCCGAAGTCAGAGGAAGTCTTCACCAGGATTTAAACCATGTGACTAAAGCATGCTGAATCTCTGCCTATACAAAATAATACAATTAAAAATAGTGTAAAGCAGTAACAGACTTTTTCTTAAATATATATCACCTTTATTTTGCTAAATGACAGAATTTGTTTTTAGTGTTGAACATTACAACTTTTTGTAAGCAGCAGACTATGAAAAATCATAATCTTCCAGCATTCTGCTTTAAATAACTGTCTATTCAGTTAGTATAACGTTGAAACCAAAATTTCCTGTCCAACTTATATTTTTCAAAAATCTCATTTTTGTTGGCTAACTGTTCTGTAAAGCTGGCTAGAACTGAAATTTCTCCCTTGGCCCTCACTTGGCTCTAATCAGACTCCATATATAATCACCAAAAGCATGTCCCTCCAGGCCACTCATCTCAGTAGAACACTGGATAGTGTCTGGGACCCCGTGAATCACAACCAGCTCTAAAATCCACAGTTCGATTTTCTGATTCTTCGAGGATTCTCTCCTGGGATGTTCTCTCATTTTCTCTCCCCATTTACTAATAAATGAATGAAGGAATTCAGCAAATACTTACAGACTCTTTACTAGTAACACACTCCGTAGGGGCTAGGCATAAAAAATGGATCGGATATAGACCTTGTGTCAATTGCTTAGAACAGCATATACATATGAAGAAAAATTAGTGTAAGAGGTGGCACCAGGTACTGTTTTTAATAAGGTGGTCAGTGAGGGCCCCTATGAAGAAGTGACCTGAATAAAGTGAACATGTGAGTCATGTGCAAATCCCAGGGCAGAGCTTTCCAGGATGAAGAAGCCATGCAAAAGCACTTTAAATGGAGTACATCCAAGAAGAAAATGCTTGGTTCTCTCTCCCTGAACACATCCATTCCCGCATCCACACACAGACCAAACATGCTCTTTCTTATTGACCCATTTTAGTATATGACAGCTGTCTGTAATGTGAGGGTGTTGGGAGTACTGGGGTCACTGGCTTGTTTTGAAGATGAAATAAATATATATATAAAATTACTTAACATGATAATATATAGATAGTGAATGTTATTAAATAATAGTTGATTTTGCTATTATTATTATTATTCAATATTTATATACTTTTCATTTTGGAGTTTTGTTTGTTTTGCTAAAATTTCCAAATGCTTTTAGTCTCTTGTTTGTGTTCTCCCTGTTTAGGTATACTGAGTGTTTCCTGGTATCATTGTTATTTTTTCTTTGCTATTACTTTTTAGGTTTGCTTGCTATGGTTAGAGATTATGGCCTTTGTGATTGTAATTTACACACATATGCATGTGAGCACAAACACACATATTTTAGGTGTCTTTGTTCTTTAGTTTTTAGTCAGTTTTGTTAAATGTTCAGAGCATTGAAAAAATCTTGTAATTTCTATTTGTAGAAAAAAGTTAATAATAAACAATGTAACTTTAATTATTATTGTATGGTTTCTAACTTCAACTTTTAATAGTTCTCTAACCAGATATAGAGTACCATGTGTTAAATTTCCCTCTTTCTCTCGTATTGTCAGTGTTTACTTATATTTTTAATTTTTTTTGCTTTATGCCATATTCTTTTGCATATAAGGGTTAGTGAGTTTAGCTTCTCTCATTATAATATTAACCTATTGATCCCAATGAATAGTATTTCTTTGAATTTTGTTTTCTGATATTTTATCATAATAATAGGTTCTAATTTGCACTGAATTTCTTCACCTATGTGTTTTTAAACTTCCTTGGGTCTTCTTTCTCTCTTAAAGGTGATTTTTAGATTTACCTTTAATAGAAAAAATTTAAACTGTAACACTTAATAAAGTTTCAGATGTGTATTTCTATCCCCATATTATAGATTTTCTTTCTTTTCTCATGCTTTGCTAAATTTTTACTTGGCTTGTTTGTGCTTGTTTTAAGGGCTCTGCCCCTTGCTTTTATACCTGCAGGGCAGGGGCTGTCAACCAAGGGATATTTGCCCCTCAGGGGATATTTGGCAATGCTTGGAGCTACTTTTGTTTAGCACATCTCAGAGGGGTGAAGAAGGGCATTTTGCTACTGTCATCTAGTGGGTAGAGATTAGGTATGTTCCCAAACATCCTGTAATGCACAGCCCAAACTGTAAATAGTGTTAATGTTGAAAACTCTGCTATAGAGTGCGGAAGGTTCTATTTATGAACATAATTTCAGACTCCTCATAACCTACAGAAAACACCAATAGTCAAAGTTTTATTTTTAATTACAAGTCATCTTTTAATTAATCAACTATATACTTGAACTTATATTCCTCAAATTATAACTCCAAAAATAAGCAGTTTTCTGTGGTGCCTATTCACAATCTTACTTTATAGATTTTGTTAATTTGTTCTGAAATTTTAATATATATTTTTATTTTAAACTTTTATTAAGTTGTGAGTTATCTTACTTGAGAATTGCTTATTTCATCATCAATTTATAGATATCTCTACAATATTAGTATTAAAAAAGCGACATTGAATCTAACAGGTTGAGAACAAATGATCTGGGGGTAACACTGTGTGTCTTCCCTACCCAGGAATGTCAGGCTTTGGGGAAAAAAAACAACCTAAAGCACTTTTTAGTCTGTTTAACCATGTTTGACATATTAAAACTACATCTTTCCTTCTGTAATATTCATGGGTTCTATGACTGTTTACTGCCTTCACCTCTAACCTACCCTCCCTCCATACACACACACACACACACACACACACACACACACACACACACACACACACGGAACATTTTCTGAAATTCTACATTTTCCAAGACCAAGTGCACTGAGACCCATTTTCCTCTTCCCTTGTTCTGCTTGCTGACTAGGAGTTGTAGTCTTTGAGTAGATACAGAAAGAAAAATCAGAGGGGAAATCAGGAGGAAGAAGAAATGATCTGCCTCAGAAGTGAAAGTAGGGGGTGAGTGTCCCGGGATTCAGGGTTGCTGACACACTGCTGCACGCATTACTACGTTTATGTTAGTCTTGACCGTGCTTCTCACTCAAACCGCATAACTGTTGTGGTTAGTAGAAATTCCTCCCAGACTGATAAATATTACATTTTTACCCTTATTTTCATGGGTTCTTGCAAATTTTATCTTTTTAATATTCCATGTTTATTTTAATAGGACTCTGGGGGAGATAGCATGCAGGTCCAACACTATCTCTTTATTGAAATATCTTACAGTATTTTTTTTCCAAATTTGTACATGTGTCTTCTATGAGAAGGGCTTCTGGATCATCTCTGTGTATAGAGAGACCCCATTTCTGGATTCTTTTGGTTTTTAGATGCCTTCCTCTTTTTAGGGTGCCAAGATAAACTGAATTCCATATGTGTCCCTGCAAGGAACTAAGAAGTCAATGGGAGCTATGTCCATGCACAGTTAGCCCTGATTTTTATGGATATCCTTTGTGTTGCTGGCTTGACAATATACTCTGTAAAAGTGGCTTAATCTGAGTCCAATTTGTTATTCTGACTGGTCTTCAAATTATGACAGGCTGCATGTGGATCCACACCTTTTGCACACCCCCCGGGTGCATCATCCATATTGTACT
This sequence comes from Balaenoptera borealis, assembly GCF_965194805.1. Taxonomy (NCBI): domain Eukaryota; kingdom Metazoa; phylum Chordata; class Mammalia; order Artiodactyla; family Balaenopteridae; genus Balaenoptera; species Balaenoptera borealis. The sequence goes on along the minus strand of NC_138861.1, from coordinate 125,309,981 downwards.
TTGTGTTGTACAAATGTTTGCTTTAAAGTAAGTATATTAGTAAATTACACAGCAGGTTGGAAGTATAGAGAAAAATCAAGCAAGAGGGAGGACGGAGATAGGTGGGAATAGGAGCTGAATTTTAAGCAAAATGCTCAGGGAGATCCTCACTGGCAAGCTAACATGAGCAAAACTGGAAGGATACTGGCAAGAGGGAGTTTCAATGGAAAGACAGCACAAATCTAAACTTGCACAGTAAACTTTGTTTATAATCTTTTCCGACTCACAAGCCCCATTATTTATTCACATATGTTAAGTGACCATTAAATATTATGCCATTTAGAGCAGATTTTATTTCACTATTAATATCTTTAAAAATTAAACTTGAGATTTTTAGAGTCCAGGAGAATTTAAAGATACACTAGTCTCATTTCTCAATCCTGCCTAAGGGCAACTTGAGGCTGGGGAAGTGAGAGTGCTTTGGCCAAGGTCTCAGGTGGTTAGTTTGAGAGATGGAACTAAATTTAGGGTTCTTCACTGTCTTGTTACCCCGTTTATTTTTCACTATACAGATAATTCAATTTCAATTATCCATAGAAAACATACATGAAAATTAACACCAAACAATACATATATTTAAGAAGCATATAAAATAAGTAGATAATAGTTTTAGGTACTTTGAAATATATGGTGAGTACCAACTTATCACTTGTATCTACAAAATAATGATTCCCTTCTATTTTATATTAGTATAAACCTCACCACTATATTATCACCCTCTAGGCTTGTAAAGTTACTCCTTTTCCTCTAAAAAGAATTTTTTTCTTCAGTAGTGAGCATCACTGGGTCAGTGATGGGTGAAAATAGGTGGGTGAAAAGTTTTGAGCACAAATTAGTTTGTATATGATACGATGAAAATAGAGTCGTTATATGTCCTCTTGCAGAGGCTGGCCTGATAAAATGACATTAAATGAAGATTGTTCTAATACCTGAGTTGGATGAAAGCAGTGTTGACAAACCTTTCATAGTTGGGAAAGGGATACGGGCTATAGCTCATCTTTTTCATAAAAGCTTTGGGATAATGAGTAGCCTCACAGCACCATTTGATCTGTTTGGGGACATGAAATAGAAAGTATCCATCATATTGTTATAATAAAATTGGACATATTATCTCTATCTGTGAGAGAGTCTCTCACATTCTGCTGAATGAACAAAAATCTTTCAAGACAGCCCAGTTTTTATTTCACATACCTGTTCTCTTCTATCTACAGGGACTCTGTTTCTATGACTTAATCTCTGTTAGCTTAATCTTGGTCCTAAATTCTGAGATATGATGAAGGCCAGGGTACTTTTCATTTTAGAATAATATATAATATTAATGATTTGAGAGTTAAATTATGTAATACTCAGAATAATAATTTCTTAATAAGTAATTCTCTAGTAGAGATGTTTTTGAATTGATTGTTTTTTCCAGCCCCTGTTTGGGGAACATTTCCAGAGCAGTGCTGCATAGGTCAGCTGGTCAATATAACAATGCAATAATCTGGAAGTTCAAATACCTTCTATGAAGAAATAAACCTCTGTTTATAAAAATAACTCTAATAGCGATAGGAACAAAATGTCTGTGTACCCTTTAAAATGTTTCAGTGCATGACAGATCATTTAATACTTAGTAAATAAAAGCAGAGGCATCCAAAATTTTGACCTTTTAAATCTAATAGGTTTTGCCATGGAAATAACTATATTAGATAACAGACAATTCTTTGGCAGGAAATTTTTATCTGATTGAAATTCAAGTTATCACACTTATTCAACAAAGACCTAGTATTTCCCCAAGGACTGCTCTTACACAGTTTGTGAAACTGTGAAAATAGCTTCTTCAAATTTGCTGTCAGTTCTTGTAGATTAGTAAGTGTTTACAGACTTCACACCTAGATCTCTTTAGTGCACAACACAGTTCCTGAAATATAATGCTCATACTTAGTATCTCTTTAGTTTTCATTTTAAAGACGTTGGGTCAAAGTCAGTCTCTTAGAGAACCCTGTGTTATTTACATTTGAATATATACATGTGCAGAAAACTCTATGGTGATATAAATATGTAAGTTTTATGCTATGATTATTTTTAAAGTTATGTATGAGATTCAACTAAAATTTGAACTTTTAAGAAAAATGCTGTTGATAGTCTCATTTTAAAATTATTCAGTGGCTATGGCTTAACATTTTGTGTCAATGGGTATATGTCATTGTTTTCTCTGTTACCTCCCTTGTAAGTCTGCTGTATTAGCAAAAATTAGTAACAAAAAGTGAAAGGAAGGAAGGAAGGAAGGAAGGAAAGAAAGAAAAGAAAGAAAGAAAGAAAGAAAGAAAGAAAGAAAGAAAGAAAGAAAGAAAGAAAGAAAGAAAGGAAGGAAGGAAGGAAAGAGAGGGATGGAGCATCCCATGCAGATTTGCTAATTCTGTAAACACTAAACTAGAGGCAATTTCTATAGCTTGTGACCAAGATCTTTGACTAACCATCTCTCCAATTCCAGGTCATTCTTACAGACCTTACAAAGAACACTTGTCTGTGAGATACTTTGCTCAGTGTCCCTAATACTGATAGCTTTCATCTGAATGATCTTGAGCAATTGTTTTTAATAATTTTACTTTAGTACATGTGATAGTCTAACTGGTATTATGGTCCCCTTTATTGTGGTTTGTCTCTATTCGTGAATTCTGGGTAACATGACGACCATTAATTTTTGTGCCCAGTTAACAAGCACAAGACCCAGTCCTCAGTATAGGTTTTCTGAACTGAACTGAAAGAGGAGATTTGATTGTACTTTTATATTTTGCAGGAGTTCTGTTATTTTACGAATATCTAGTCATTTTTTTTCCAGATTTCTTTTAAATACCTTCACATACACTAATGAGAGAACTTCTTGGTAGGGAGTATATACAGTGATGAGGGGAAGAAAGGAAAGAAGGAAGGAAAAGGGAGATAGAGATCATTTTTATAATGAGACTCAGCGTACAAGCTTGATTACATGAACATCAGAATCTAACCAGCTCAGTTAACCAGTCATGGAAAATTTCAGAGGTTTAAAAGTCAGTAATCAAATAAATCCCAAGCTGTTGGCTTGCACACATAGGTATGCCTAAATATAAGCCCTTAAAACTGTGCCTTTGGGTGAAAGGAAAAGAGATTTAATAAAGATCTAAATCCCTGTCTGTACAGCTTTAGATGCTAGTTCGTGAAGAAACTAAAATAAAGAGAGTGAATGCTTCCAATGCCCATGCAGACAACAGGTAGAGCCTCAGAGCACAGTGTGTTGAAGGTGCACGAGTTCAGATCACACATTTCCAGTGTGTGTGGCTTCAGGTACCAGAGCAGAGTCTCCCTGTTTAAGCTGTGCATACAGTGTTCAAGGTTTCAGTTGCTACTATGTAGTACGTAGTTTGATATGTCACTGTGTGTAATTTGAGACACCCATATCCCCAGGGTCTGGTGCTTTAGACATCATTGTACACAATGAACACAGTTTAGGATTCAAGGGTATACAATTTGTATAGCTTTAGATGCCAGAGTTTATATGTTTGTATCCATAGTATGTACCTGCATTCACTAGTGGATACAGCTTCATATGCTTGAGTAATTCCAAACAAAAATTTTCCACTTGGAAAAATGGAGGTAAGAAGGGAGTTTTATAAATAATATGCATGTAGTTCTATTATCAGTCTTTAAAAAAAAGGTCCTCTTTAAAATTATCTGTTCAAAATGTTATACTACATGAAGACTAGACGTACAATGTCTTTTAGGCATGATTTCATACAGTTTAGAATATTCTTCCATAATTCATGAAATTCCAAAAATAAAGCAAAACAATTTCAATCTAGTAGGCCATGAGAACATGGAGTGCTGTGATATTTAAAATGACTGCATTACTTAAAGTTTAAAATTTTCTTTTTAAATTGGTAGCTTCCGGTCCATCTATAAAGGAAATCCTGCTAATTCACAATGAAGCCACATGGCAAGAGAAAAATGGGTATAAAGTCATAGAGAATCAGATATCATTGCCGTCATTATGCTGTTATTATGGGCTCCTGTTAGACCCAGATATATCAATGTATTAGAGAAGAGAATAGGTAGGGTTCACGCAGCCTTTACCTGAGAGGACAAAATTGATCTGATTATATATTGAAGACTTGTTATACAAATATATAAAAAGATACACACACATATATAGAGATGCAGTATATCCATATCCATATATATCTACATCTATATATCTATAGCTATATATAAATATAGTATATATATACTTTTCCTACACATACTCTGTGAGGAGCAGGGTAAGCCTTCCATTTGTTAGAGGCAACTTCTTCCCTGGAGGTTCTGGTGAAGGTGGGTGTCCTCCTCTGTCAAACTCCCCAAATGATGTGAAGAATAAATGCCCAGTTCTTACTGTTAAGGTTTGATGTGGAATTATACCTGCAGTGATATATATATAATATATATAATATATAATAATAATATATAATATATACTATTATTATATATTATATATATTATATATTATTATATATATTATAATAATATATAAAATATATATGTATAAACTTATATATATGGAATGGAATTATATCCATATATAATATATATATGGATGTGGAATTATACCTGCAGTGATATATATATATATAAAATAATATATATTATATATTATTATATATATTATATATTATATATTATATTATATATATATTATATTATATATATATAATAATATATATAAAATTAGTGTTTGGTTGGTCTTAAATAAAGTGCACGCACGCTATCGACATGAACCATACAATACTGTGAACCATACAGAGAGAAATAAAATCTTTTAATATTTATCTGATATTTATTACATACCTAGTAAGTTTTAGATACTACAGGCAGTATGTTGCATGTTGTGTTCGTTTCCTAGGGCTACTTTAGCAAAGTAACAGGAACTGGGTGGCGTAAAACAGAAACGTATTGTCTTACAGTTCTAAAGGCAAGCAGTCCAAGATCAAGGTGTCAGCAGGGCTATGCTCCCTCTGAAACCCGTGGAAGAATCTTTCCTTGACTTTTCCTAGCTTTTGGTGGTTTGCCAGCAATCTTTGGCATTCCTTGCCTTGCAGCTGCACAACTCCAGTTTCTGCCCTCTTTGTCACATGATGCTCTCCCTGTGTCTTGCTTTCTTCAACATAACAGTCTTTTTATAAAGACACCAGTCATCTTAACTAATTACATACGCAGCAACTCTATTGCCAAATAATACCACATTCTGAGGTTCTGGGGTTTAAGACTTCAACACATCAGTTTTTAGAAAGGAAAAAGGAATAATTCAACCCTTACCACATAGGTTCTCTAATTTCATTCTGTTTAGTCTTATTATTTTGTCTTAAGATTGTCAATATTTTACAGATATGAGGAGGATCTAAGTCAAAGATATTTAATGAACTTCCAACTAGTAGTTGGAGGAGTTGACATTTGATCTTCATCTTTCTAATCACAAAACCAATGAGGAAATTCTCATGAAAAATAGCTAACTAAAATACAAGACGTAGTTAAATCAATGCCACTAAGTACAGTAGAAGCCAAAGGAGTAATTAATTACTTCTGACTGGAGAGATCATGAAAGGCTTACTATACGTTATTACAGTTGAGTTCAACCTTAATGGGTGGGTTGGAATTTATTAGGGAAAGAAAAAATGTATAAAGACTGGGAGGGCTTTGAAAAAAGTATGGAAAGATTACAGTATTTAAACCAGTTGTCCCTCAGTTGCAAGTAACAAGTCTCAGTACATTCCACTCAATTTCACTAAAACAAAAAGGAAATTTATTGCTTCATGTAATTCAAAGTCCAGAAATAGTGCCGGATTCCCAATCAGCTTAATTCAGTGGCGTCGGGCCTATGGATTAGATGTGAATTTCCCTTAGCTACACCCTCCTCCTTCAGATTTTCTTCTCAGGTGTTTGCCTTACAGTGACAATAGCAACTGCCATTTCTTTGTACATCAAGACTTCCAAGGAAAGAGGTTATGTTCTCTGCTGGCATTATAAGGGTCCTGTGATTCTCACTCATTGCACACATCTCTACCCCTGATGCAATAACTGTATGACATAAGTTAGAGTATAAATGTAAAGAATTTAGAAGAGTGTATGGAACCGTTAGTGTTATATATGTGTTAGCTGGTATTACTAGATGTCCATTCTTAGTGACCCGGAGAACCCAGCTTATACCTCTATCATTATCCCGAGTGTTTCCCTCTCTATTTTGAACTTCTTAATAATGGGCTATCATCTTTTACTCATCTTATATCCCCAATGACTATTCTTGTATGGCATATGTTTAAATGTTTGTTAAATGAAAGAATGCTAGATAAATGTAAACATTTATTGAAAATATAAAATAAGACCAGACCGTTTTTATGAGAATTAGGAACTAGAATAAATTCACCACTATATTTACCCCTTTAAATATATAAATATATATTCTAATATTCTTAAATTAAAAGACCAAGAAAAATTATACTGATATATTGCTTTGAATAACTTGTTAACTCCGAGGACTCCAGGAACTCTTGGAGTGAAGAAGAGTTTCACTCTTCTTAAAGTGATATGAAGTTTCACTCTTCTTAAAGTGACAAAATATTAATTAGAAAGAACTAGGGATTCACCGTTCAATTCAACAAATGTCTATTAATCATCAATTATATATGATACTATGTCACATGACACAAGGGGAAAAGCATTGAATTAGTCATTGTCCTAAAAATATGAATTGGTAAGACGTATCCCAATTAAGTAAACCTGTCATGTCCATGAATTCGAATGGTTTTATTAAGGTTCCAGGGAAGCATAAACTTTCTGGAAACTATATATTTTGGATGTTATCACTAAAAGTATACATATTCATAATATATACATTATGTATGTTATGGTTGTGCTAATCAAATTGATCCTATTTTATCTGTTATTACATGAATACAACTCTCTACTAACTGATTCTTCTCTTTCTAGGAGAATTTTGTTACAATTTCAAATATAATTTTTCTAGCAATATCTGTTGTTTCTCTTTCACAGGAAACCCCATTTACGTTTTATAATGAACGTTTAAAAACTAGGACCATATTTTGAACAGATAAAATACATAGTCAGATCTTTAATAATCACCATTCACTCAAACCATTCTATTTAACACAAGACATTATTTTTGTCATTACTTTATGATTTTTTTGTACTTCATTATGAAAATGACTAACATGAAGTTTTCACTGATTGATTCCCTTTTCTGTGAATCCCAATAACAGATCTTCTTTGTAATATAAATTTTAGCATTGATTTTCTGAATATTTATGAGCATACAAATTATTTACTAGAAATATCTTTCTCTCGGGTATTGTACCCCTCAGACAATGATATTTAGGAAAAAACCTTCATGTTAAAACCATGAATTTAGTCCTGTCAGTTCTTTTATGAAATAGTAGCAGAACTGAGTTGGGGACAGTCATCATTGTCACCTCAACATTGAATCAGAAGGAAATTTATTGGGTGTTTGTTTTTGCTTTTGATTCTATAAAATACAAATCCATCAAAATTTTAGTAGAGATTTAGCAGTAACTAGTGGACCAGTAGGACCCAGCAGCTTTTCTTTCTGGTGTTCATTCACATTCAGTATCTCTTTATCCAGTTCCAAAAGCTATGCTGCTCCCCTTTAAAGATCAAGCTCAAATGTGGACAAAATCACCTTTCCTTAGCTCCTTTAAAACTGAATTTTCATCATGATCTTTTAAAGATGTTATAAAATTTTTAAGTAGAAAAAAAGAAAAATGTACACATACAAAACTTTTCATCATAGTTGTCTCATTTCTGACTCTTTCTGCAAAATATCAGCTGTTTTACACATCAGTGAGCTGGTGTCATTTCAGCGATAATGCACCTGCCTTCCTCCTATCAAAATGCAGAGTTCCACCTTGTTTTTCATAGGAAAGAATCTTTTCTTAACCAGATGGAGCCTTTTAAAGTCAAATTCAGTGCATCTAGTTTTAACTGTTGGTGACGTATTTTGGAATTCTTTCAAAATGCTTTTCTATGAGTTAACACATTTCTCTTAAATAATTGAAAGGTAATTGTTAACGCTAGATGTCCTCTTCAGGATATATTTAGACAATAATAAAAGCTACATATAACAAGTTTCCATTGATAATGGTAGGAAGATTTGTATACCCTATTAGAAGTTTTAGCAGAAAAAGTCAAGGGAGAGCACTACTTTGACAGTAAATCTTGTCTCAGGAGAGAGGATGAAGTTTGGACAGTCATGAGATTTTCATCAGGTAAATTGCTCATCTGCTTCATTTAGTTCTTTTTCTGAAGTTGTATCTTATCTTCTGGTTGGAACATACTCATTTTACCTGATTCTCCGTGTGTGTGTCTATGTATTAGGTAAATCAGCTATCTCTCCCAGTCTTGAAAGAGTGGCTTTATTTAGGAAATGTCCTATGGGTCTCAGAGGTACAATCCTGAGATTGTATCTCAAGTGGTATCCCCTATGTGGGCTGTGAGTGCTTTCCTGTCGTGGTGAGATCGCAGCTGCTGCTGCAGTGCGCTGGTGGGCAGGGCTCTGGCTCCGCTGGCTGTGAGGCCCGGCAGAGGCACAGGCTTAGCAGGGCTCTCAGCAGGTCATGCCTGTTGGTGTCAACAGGTTAGAGGGAGAATTTCACAATGGCTTCCGCCAGTGTCTCAGTCTCCAGGGGGTGTCCCAACTGGTTCCTGCCTCTCTGGCAGGTGCTTCAAGATTAGTAAGTGGGTCTCCTTCACCTGTGACCCACGTGCTTTTCAGTCTGGTGTTTCTGTGCTGGGTTTTGTGATCAAGTGAGTCTGCGTGGGAGCCCCTTTACAGTTGGTTCCACGTTCCCTGCAGGTCTCTGATTTTCCCGGATGTATTCCCCATCGGTTTTCAAAGCCAGGTGTTTGGGTGGCTGGTCTCATTGGTGCTGCCCGATGTGGCGCTCAAATCCCTGTCTCCGCAGGGAAAAGATTTGTGCCTTTGTAATCCTTCCCAATTGTGGATTGTTGCTGCTGGGGTTTGTTTTTTCTCCTTGGCGAGACTGTATCTCTGCCTTTCCTACCCATCTAACGCTGTCCTTTTACCCTGTTCATCCAGTTTTCACATCCGTTTCTGAGGGAATTATTCGATAGGTAGTTGTAGATTTGTTGTGTTCGTGGGATAAGATGAGTTCAGGATCTTCCCACGCTGCCATTTTGGAACCTCTTTCAAGCAAACTTTCAAAAAACCTTTATAATGATTAAAAATGGGTCAAATAATAATTGATACATATTTACATACTTCAGTCAGTTTCTGACCCTAATTCTGTGTCATAAATATTTTTCTAAAGAATATTCTTTTATTATAGAATTTCATTTTAATTTCTTTTATAATGTTGCCTGCAGTCTTCAGAGTTGAATTTTATAATTAATATATTCTAATAGTTCACACCTTAATTACCTCTTCTTTGCAGACCATGTTATTTTTAATCGAGGAAATATTCTGTTTGGGGATGTCAAGATACCTCCTAAATAGAGGCTGTTCCCTTCTTATTTTTTAAATAGAAGTAGATAATGTTTTCAGAGGTATAGTCTTTTGATCTCTTTTAGGGTACCTTTCTTCAACACATTTTTTTCAAGACAAGCTGTCTCTAGTTGCGATTATTTTGACTATTACAATAAATTTAGATGATTTAGAATAGTAGACTGCAATTTTATCCCATTTCAATATAGAGTATAAATATATGCAATAAAATAGAAGAGCCATAAACTTCTTCCTACAAGTCATGATATTGCAGAGTACAATTATATAATTCAAAAATTCAATTTTATACACCCCATGAGCTCACATAATTTGATTTATTCAGTACAACTCGTCTTTATAGATCTTAATTTCAGTGTTTTTCTGTTTTTGAATTTTGTAGTTAATAATCATAGGTCAGTAAAGCTTGAAAAATGAGGAAATTTTGCTGCTCCATTTTTGAAATAGTTTATTCAAATTTTCTAAATGCATTAGAAAAGGATTCAAACAAAATATAGAGGAGTAATGCATTTAAAAGTTAAACACCATTGTAGGGCATTTAGGTTGATTAACAAAATAGTTCTTCAAAGGGCTAAACATCTCTAAAATTTGACTGATGACATGCAGCAAAGAGAGAAAGCACATACTGCTATGCTTTGCTACGCTGTGCTGTGCTGTGCATATATATGTAAGCTATCAGCTCCCTCATAAAAATACTGTAGTTCAGTTACTCTAGCTTCATATACATATACATACACAAACACACACACAAATATTTGGAAGTTATGACAAGTACACCTTCTCTTTACATTTGGAAAATAATTGAGGTTGTTCAGAAACAATCATGAATTATGCATGTACCACAACTGATTTCAAGTACATTTCAATTCCATTCTTGTGTTACTTTTTTTAGTAAAAATATTGTTTCTACCATGACTCTTTGCTTTACCAAAATCTGTACTTCGAATTCTAAAAATAAAATACTTTTATCTCAATGTTGAGTTTCAATTGGGTTTAAAATAACACATAATAATATCAAATGTCACATTAACTTTCAGTAGCTTTACTTTGATTCCAAGAATTGGAGGAAAATAATTTGAACCATTATTGGATTTAACTTTTCTGGTTTATATTTTAAATCTCTCAATGCTCCATCTTCAAACGATATCATTTAACATTTTGTGATATGATTTTTCTTCTAAAGGACCAATACTAACAGATCTCATTTCAAACAGAAGAAAACTTGTCATTGAAAATGATAATAGTCAACTTAGAAGAAGTCATATGATCTAAATGAAAACTCATACTTCACAAAATGATACGTAAATGCCTTTCTGGAGCTCTGCATGATAAATCATCATCATAGAGCACATTCTAATGAAACTGACTATAATGTTTTAAATGGATCCTAGAGCTTATTTAGCAGATTTGCAGTGGTTATCTTAATAGGATATTAAATTACAATAGTCTTAGTAGATGATAAGGGCTGATATTTTATCAACACTTTTTGAAAAAGTTAAATAAAACTTTCATTATATGTGGACTTTTTAATCTCATTGCTGCAGAAAAGCACCATTGCAAAATAAAAGGTTTCAAATAGTAATAAGAATAGCTGCAAATTATATCATACAATATATTGCAAAAGCACTGTAGTGAGACTCTTTGAACTACACTCTATACTCTCTTTAAACTCTGTGGTAGGGCTGCTCACTATTTATTACCCACACATATTTCACATTCACAGATACAATTTTTACCGCCCAGTCCCACTGATAGGCATTCTGGTGGCTTCATGCATTTGGCAGGCTTCAGCACCATCCATGGCACCCCAGCCATATAGTTAGGTTCTTGGCTAACTTAGCTATTATCCAAGCACCTTCATTTTATCAGCAAATATCCTAAATGCTGAGCTTGAAAGAGAGTTGGGAGTTAAGTTGAGACTGAAGTAGTCCAAAGAAAGAAAGAAAAGAAACGTGTTATTACAGACAATCTTTTCATTTTAACCACATGTTAAAGTAAGAACTCTGTGCTTTGCACGTGTCTCACATGTGTCGATGAAAAAAAATGCACAATGTGAGAATTTTGAGTTTAGGGCAAAATGGGGACTATAGCCTGGGAGACATCCTCTCAGACAGCTCTGAGGAACTGTTCTGAAGAGGTGGGGGGGGGTGGGAGTCAGTATATGTGTGATTTTGGTGAAGGAGAGTACATGAAATCAAGCACACATTTTGGCAGAAGTTTACTCCTTGTCACGAGAAGGCTCCTAGTCACAAGGAGCAGATGTCTCCATTAATGATCTTAGTACTTTTCTAGGTATGAAAAGATGCAAGAATTTGGACTCATGCCAGTTTTCCCAGAGCACAGAGTGCCTCATTCCTGATTTCTGCCCTGAACTCCTTTCAGGGTATGTTGAAGGTAGGCAACCACAGTGGCTAGTGACTTAATCCTTGTAGAGGCAAATGGCAAGTGACAATTCTTAGTTGGCACATGATACAAGAAGAAGATATGGCGGAAGCTAGAAGCAGCAAATGGGAGTCGACCGTCATGCACGTTTATGTAACTATTAATACTTATAGTGTGTTTAAAGAAAATGAAAAAAATCCAGAAAAATGCTAAGCCAAGTAGACAGAATTCCTGAACGATAGAAATTAACCAGAACTGTCCGTGTCAAACCAGGCTGCTTAACTCATAAGTTTCTCATTAGATTTGGTACATTCTTGTCTTATGCTGTCATTCTTTTTTTTTAAATTTTATTTATTTATTTATTTATTTATTTATTTATTTATTTATTTATTTATTTTTGGCTGTGTTGGGTCTTCATTGCTGTGCGAGGGCTTTCTCTAGTTGTGGCAAGCAGGGGCCACTCTTCATCACGGTGCACAGGCCTCTCACTATCGCGGCCTCTCTTGTTGCGGAGCACAGGCTCCAGACGCGCAGGCTCAGTAGTTGTGGCTCACGGGCCTAGTTGCTCCACGACATGTGGGATCTTCCCAGACCAGGCCTTGAACCCGTGTCCCCTGCATTGGCAGGCGGATTCTCAACCACTGCACCACCAGGGAAACCCTGTCATTCTTTTTAATTGCTATTTACTTATTCAATTTATTGATTATTGTCTGGCAGGGCTTTTCCTTTTTTTAATAAATTGCTTCTAAAGTTATCTTAGTAATGCTTTAATGTTGTGCTTTGTTTTCCACTGCGACATTGTTCTGTGTTTCATAATTTGGACATTTTGAAATACGTCATTGAAAGATTTAATAGTGCTTTAGATAGTATGGAGTGAAAGAACCAAACACTCTTTGTCATTTTAGTGCTTCGCTTCTTATTTCTATAGCATTGAAGTTAAAATTTTGAACTCAGGAACTGGACAAACCAAGTTCAGATGCCAATCCTGCTCCCTTGGGCAATTTAGATACTTAATCCCTCTGTGCTCCAGTATCTTCATTTGTATCTTATGAGGTAGATTTTCCATGGGGATTAAGTGAGTTAATAAAAGTAAATTGCTTAGAAGATACCAGGCTTACTCAATGCTTGCTATAAACATTGTCCTGAGGCTACAACTTTATTTCTATTCTGTTATTAGTTGCTTTGCCTCTCTTTTTTCTTTTACTGTTATTCTTATTTCTCAACTCATTGTGGACTGTAAATACCTACATTTACATAACCCATGCACTCTATAAAAGGTTCACCCAAGACCTATCCCAACTTGGCTTGAATATTGCTTTAAAATTTGAATTTTCTTCATGAAGAAAGTGCAAACCACTTAGCACATTGCCTGACCCTTCCAAGGGTTCAAGAAATCGAGGCTGCTGTTGTCAACCACAGCTGCTTGGTGAAATCAGTGGTGGCATTAGTACTGTTGAGGTCATTATAACTACTTCATATTATTATTTGGGAGTTATTATTATTCCCATTTCTTAGGATCCAAAAGATGAGGGATTTGATGAGTACCATTTGTAATATATTTCTCACACAGAAGAATTATTGATAGTATGTCTTCAGTTAATTTTAACAGAAAGAGAAAAGGGCAAATCAACAGCTACCTTGTTCAAGTTAGAAACCAAATTATGAGGTTATTGTTTCTTTGCTTTATATTTTTGACTGGGCAAAAAATAATCTTTGTAAGTATGAATCAATGAAATATTAATTTGTTTTTACTTAAAGCAGACTAAATTACACCAGCATGAAAACTTGTTTGGAGTCCTTAGTTATGAATGCGTTTTATTATACTTCAGTCTGCTTTCCCCACAATTGCTGCTTCACAGTAAAATTGATGGTTCCCTAATCCTTTCAAAAGTGATGTCAATTAAAAAAAAAAAGTCTTCCTTCATAAATTTAAGATCATTTAGTACCAAAGCAAAATTCTCTTTTTTTTTTTAACTTTTAATATGGATTACTCCATATCTTTACTGGGAAAAAAATCCTATTGAGTCTGTGACTGACATTTAGACTTTGAAATCCATCTTTATCTTTGCAGTAAAATAACAAATTTGTTATGAGATATAGAATGTGTTTGCTCTGTGGAAATCACAGAATTAAACAGAATGAAGTCACATTTTCAAAAGTTTGCTTTTTTTAAAAAAAAGTCTTACCATGGATAAATAAATGATCTTCAAAATCATATAATAAATGCTAGTGATAAGGAAACATGTGACCATTATTTTTTCTTGCTTCAGTGCAAATAACCTAAATATTAAGAGGAATAGATCTTTTAAGAATGGTTTTAGACACAGAGGAAAGCAACTTTATTTGTTAGTTAAATAATTCTATGTAACAAACTACCCAAAATTCAGCAATTTAAATATGCATTTATTTTACTCCTTAAAATTATTAAGATTTGGATTTCTAAGTGCTTATCTGAAACTTCACAACTGCAAACAACTGTAATACTAAAGAGAATTAATGTATTAGCTATTATGCTATTGTTTACATAATGAGGGTAATATTAATAAGTAACTCAAAGCTTCATTTATTTTCACATCCATTGCATTAATAAAGTCTGCCTCTTTCTCTCTTCTCCTGTGTTGCTCGTGAATCAGCAGATCAGCTGAGATCAGCTGATGTAGCTGGGCTCTGCTAGCTCTGACGAGGCTTGCTCATGCATCTACAGGTCAGCCAAGGACTCTGCTCTAAACTGCACACTTGACTAGGACATCTTAACTGAGAAGCATTGGTCCACATGTCCAGGCATGGTCTTACAGTGATAATGAAATGACAGGAGAGTAGAAATCCATAATGTCTCTCAGGCCTTAGCTTAGAACTAGCATAGTGACACTTTCTCCTCATTCTGTTGTACAAAACACATCTTGTAGCACAGGGGTTCGCCACCCCTGGGCCAAGGACTGGTACCAGTCTGCGGCCTATTAGGAACTGGGCTGCACAGCGGGAGGTGAGCGGCGGGCGAGCGAGTGAAACTTCATCTGCCGCCCCCCATGGCTCCCCATCGCTTGCATTACCATCCCACCACCCAACCCCGGTCCGTGGAAAAATTGTCTTCCATGAAACCGGTCCCTGGTGCCAAAAAGGTTGGGGACGGCTGTGCAGATCAAAAAGTATAGGGGTGGAGAAATATGGTAGCCTTCTTATTGGAAGGAACCAGAAAGTAATGTGACAGAGGGCTTTAATATTGGCAGGAGTAAAAATGTAAAGTCAGTAATGCATCCCACTTCATTTTCCTTCTTTCTTCTTTAATCTGAAGCACTGATTTTTTTTTTTCCTCAAATTTTAGCTGCACATTTCACAGAAGAAAAGCATGTGTTTTTTTTGTTTGTTTGTTTTTTACTTTAGAGTTAGCTTGGAACTATTGTCACTATAGACAGTGCCCAACTAAAATAAGCTTATTAGTGGCACTCTAAAGGCAATCTAGCCTTATAAAGTAGCAGTAAGATTTCTATGATGCAGTTAAGTTTGGACTTTCTGTTTTCCCACAAATAACCATGAAAAAATACTGAGTGCTTCCTTCCATGGCTTTATGGCAACTCTTTTCTTCCTTTAATTGCAAGTTTGGGATTTCTAAGTGTTTGTCTATGAATTTATAATTGCAAACAATTAAAGTCCTAAACGGAATTAATATATTAGTTACTCTATTGTTGTCTACACTAAGAGACCAGTGTTATTACTGTATAATTGAAAGCTCTATTTGTTTCTGTGTTCACATGTTAACTTGGTCTGCCTCTTTGGACCTGTGTTCTCTGAAGAATGGCATTGACAGTCACTTTGTGAAATAAAACCAGTGTTTGTTAAGATTGTAAAAATAGTCAGCTTCATGGAAATATTAGGAAAAGTTCCAACTATGAAACTATGGAAATGACTTGATCTTTTTATATTCATTAGTGTATAGATATATAATAAATCCAGATTTGCTTATTTTTCTAATGCAGGCCATGGCTCATTATGTACATTTATATTAACAGATTAAAGTTAGCATTTCAAATGTTTAAGGAATGCAATGGAAAGAAATAGAACAAAAAGGAAAGTATTAACTACAATTCACACAGTTATAGTAAGAACTATTTTATGAAACTCTCCTTTCTGGTATGTGTGTGTGCATGCTGTAGGTCAATCTAAATTGTGATATCATAGCATGGATCTGAGAAATTCTCTGGTTCATCCCTCTTTCACAAACCAAAAAAAATTGTATGATTTAAATAAAATTGTACAGAAAGTACAGTCTCACAAAAAAACAACATGCTTAAAAAATGGGCAGAAGACGTGACTAGACATTTTTCCAAAAAAGATATACAGATGGCCAACATGTACCGAAAAGATGCTCAACATCAGTAATCATTAGAGAAATGCAAGTGAAAACCACAATGAGATATCACCTCACACCTGTCAAAATGGCTCTCCACAAAAATCTACAAATGACAAATGTTGAAAAGGATGCGGAGAAAAGGAAACCCTAATTCATTGTTGCTGGGCATGTAAATTGGTGCAACCATTATGGAAAATAGTATGGAGGTTCCTCAAAAAACTAAACATAGAACTACCATGTGATTCAGCAGTTTTACTCCTGTGTATATATCCAAAGAAAATGAAAACACTAATTCAAAAAGATACATGCACCCTAACGTTCATAGCAGCATTATTTACAATAGCCAAGATATGAAGGCACCCTAAGTGTTCATCAATAGATGAATGGGTAAAGAAGATGAATAGATGGTTATAGATATATGATGGAATATTACTCAGCCATAAAAAAGAATAAAATTCTGATATTTTCAACAATATGGGGACTATTATGCTTAGTGAAATAAATCAGAGAAAGACAAATAAGTATGTTATAACTTATACGTGTAGAATCTAAAAATTAAATGAATATAACAAAACAGAAACAGACTCACACATATAGAGGTAAAATTAATGGTACCAGTGGGGAGAGGGGAGGGACAAGATAGGGGTAGGGAATTAAGGAGTACAAACAGCTATATAAAATAAATAAGCTACAAGGGTATATCATACAGCACAGGAAATATAGCCAATATTTTATAATAACTTTAAATGGAGTATAATCTATAAAAATATTGAATCACTATGTTGTATACCTGAAACTAATATAATATTGTAAATCAACTCTACTTCAATAAAACGAAAAGAAAATCTCATAAATTTCATTAACATATTTCGATGACTATGATTCCCAATACTGCTTAGTATTTCTAAAGGCTAACTTAAATCCTTCTTGCTATATGAACCTTCAGACCAGTACTGATGTAAATAACTTTTTATGTACAAGAAATCTGTGAAACAGATATTGAAATGTGAGTGTTGCCAAATTATTGATAACTTGCCATACAGAATGGTTGAAAGCACGACTCCTACCTCATTAAGTGTTTTATGAAGCATAGGGTTTTAGATGGCCACCTGAAAGATCATCCAGCTTACAGAATTATACAAAAGAGCATTCTCTAGACAGATTCATTTAGAGAAACTCTTTGGTATAGTGAAAAGATAACAGGGCTGGGAGTTACTGAGTCCTCTGGCAGACTCCAGATTTGCTGCTTGGGTCTCAATGTTTTAACCTGTACAATGTACACACTACTGCATTCATCATAAGATCATTGTGAGACTCAAAATAATCTATGGGAACATCTTTTGTAAACTCTAAAGTACTTTTAAAAATGATTTGAAGATAACACAGTTTTGATATTGAATGTATTATGAAAGCAAGCATATTGAAACAAACTTCTGCTGACAGCAGTGACTGAGAACATTAAGTTTGACAAATACCTTCTTTCCCTACATCACCCTAACAGTAGACATGGAAGGGTCAGGTCAAATACAGGTTCATGCTGGAGGAATAACTCCTTCCCAGGTAATCTGGAAATCCAAGATAGGGATATAAACTAGATTGTTCCAAATGTAGCTCTTAATTGCAGACACACACACACACACATTAGTTCATTTGGCAGATGGGGAAATATTAATTATTTAGACTTGAGGAGTTGTAGTTGTTAAGTAATGAACTTTATTTTAAGGATTAGCATGACTTAATTTAAACTAAACAATTCATATTACTTTGGTTTGACCTTCATGTAGAAAGCAATATCCTAAATAAAAGGTCTAGTTTTCTATTTCTTATGACTAAGGGACTGAAAATCTGACTTACAGTTTTATTCATTTTAGTTCATTTATGTTAGCCTTAGAGTATTTCCTATATGATATCATCATAATAATCTTGGCGAGGACATTCCATAGCAAGGGAAACTTAGAAAGTCATCTCTCTTTCAGAATTACATCTGAGGCATATCTGATAGACCAATGGAGCATGCCCCATAATCCAGGCATTCTGTATCACCACATATGTTGAAATCTACAGATAACTGGTTATTAAAAGTAATATCAATATTTAATGGTAGTATACAATGCACAGTGTCCCTCCTTTACTACTTTCAGTGTAATCTTAATACAAATTAGCTGTTACTATAAAGGTCATTTGAGAGTAAATGCTTCAAGTTGTAGTCATATTTAGCCTCTCGGAGATGAAGGGACTTATGTTGAGACAATTATTTTTCAAGTTATAACAGAGATAGGAAAGTAAATGAGTGCATGCATATTTAGTGATAGAAATAACTTTAAGACCTATAGCTAAGTATAACTTTGCCTTCTCCACACCTCATCCCTGCACTGTGGCTTTATCCCTGCACTGTGGCTTTATTCCTGGTTAATATCTACTGTCCTTCCCACATCTCACGCAGGGTCTCACTCATGTACTACTCTTTCATTACACAACAGAGATTGTTGTGATTCAGTAATGCTAGATTTGAAATATAGACAGTTTTTCATCTTATTTGTAGTTTACTTTCTTTTTCAGGCATAGAAGAAAACACTATTCCATTAATATTTCCACTAGACTATATAACTATATAGTAGTTATATGATAGAATACAATCTATCTGAGAGTCAGTGATTGAGCCCAGTTATAGGTGAAACTGGAAGCTATTCACTCAAGTAATCTACCAGTAAGTAGGATACCAGATTAATTTTCTTTGAGTTTGATGGGTCTCTGCTCTGTGTTTTTGTGTGCATCATTTTATACATTAGTCAGAGTTTGAGGGGAAGTACAGCACGAAATTTATGGTAACAACAGTTTTCTTTAAAGCATAACAGCAAAGATGAATTGGCAGATTCTGGTTTGCCATCTTTTATACAATATTGCCCTCTATGGGAACCTAAAATATTGAAGATTTTAGTTGAGTGGTAAGCATATTTTTTGATATACTTCCGTACTCATCACATGCTTTTTTTCCCCTCAATTTAATTACTGCTTCCTTCCTCACCTTCTAACAGACATAAACAGCTGAGCTGGCAAACAAATTTATCATTCCTTCATTAGGTAGTGTGTTTACAGTACCATTTTACTTTATTCATTACAGAATTCATTTTAATTTATTTTATTTATGTATTTTATATTGCATTTAGTTATTCGTTTTGTCTTCTTTTGGTAAAATATCTCCATCTTCAGAGTACCATATTTATTTCCAGTTAATCTATAATTATTTCATGTATGATCATTTCTATTCAGAAAGGAGAAACACCAATTAAAGCACTAAAATAAAATGATACTTATAATAGAAAAGATAGACAAATCATATTATATGATGGAACATTTAGAAATTACAATGTCATTCCTTTGATTCTATAAATACAAATCAAATATATATACATATATATTTAAAATATTTAAAGAAGAAATGAAGACTTTATTCTTACTAAAATATTTTTATTCATGAGTAATATTAGGGAGATTTAAATGACATGGCTTCTAAAACGGAAGACTAATCTGGGTTTTCTTATCCATGGGGAAAATTGCTTTATAACACATCTTTGTGGCTTCATCTTGAAATGAGTTGTTGCTTCTATTTGTGGAATATAGAACTGGCACAATGATTGCATTGAAAATATATTTGTATATAAATATTAGTGCACCCCCTCCTTATTTCCTGGCTCTAAGTTGCCACCATTCATTCATTCTTAAGTTTATTTTTTTTTAAATATACAAATATCTACTTTATGCCATGACAGTGCTCCAAGTATTGAAGATATAACTTAAAAAAAAAAAAAAGATATGATTTCTGTCCTCAAAAAGCAAAAACTCCATTACTTGGATTATGACTGAGGACTCAAAATTAGTGTGTGTCTCTAAGACAGGTAATGGTAGCAATATAGTGCTGTATACCTAATCACTAGCTGGTTACAGAAGGCGACACTGGGCTTACAGGTGGAGTACAGTCTGACCCTGGTCATATATCTCATATGTTTATTTGTATCACCTCTCAAACATAAAGGAGACTTTCAACTATTGCTGGCTAACTTTCAAACAGCATATTTTTGTACCATTGCTCACAACTCACCCTTTCGCCTGCCCGCAACACACACACCACTGTACTAAAACCAAATAGGAGAAAGAGTGACAGCATCCATTGAATTGTCCCAGAGTGATGGAAATGTCGAGCGAGGCATAGGAGCTAACAGAACAGAGACCGATTAAGGAAGCCTTGGTGAAGCATTACGATTTCCCACGCTGATCAGAACATTAGCCGGAGTAGCGCATAAATGAGATGCTTTTCCCCAAAGGACTGGAACAGACAGAAAACAAATGATATTGGGATACCTAATATAAAATGAATTTACTAACAGATGAAATGAAATATCCTTTAGGACAGAAAGTTTATACAAATTTATCACCATGATGTTAGGATTCTGGTCTGCAAGAAGGTTTCTCATTTTGAGCACTTCGGAATTTAAATTATAGAGGCTATAAAATGACTTGTAAGGCCTAACTCAAAAGGAAATTGCCACGAAACCATAATGAAATTTTGGCGAACACATTACAAAGAAAAGAGAAATGAAGTAAACAAAGAGTAACTCCCTATTGTAGATACCCGACTCATACTGAAGCGCTTTGCAGTATTTAAAGATTCTCCTCTGATAAGAGACTCCCAATGGAGCTGTGACCTAATTAATGTACTTTATGAAATCTAACCACTTTTATTTAGCCTCAAAAAGTGAAATTCGCTGAATATTCTCATAACAGGGATCAGACCATGGAATAATCATAAATTCAATTTCTTCTGTGCTCCCCTCCCTCACCATGGGTCTCACTTGTGTGCTACCCTTTCAATACACCGCAAAGATTTTTGTGATTCAGTAATGCTTTGGCCAACATCTGCTATTTATTAAAAATCATGTTCCTTTAAGCTGTTGTCAGCCAAACTGGAATTGGACTGTTTAGTCTGTTTGTTCCCTCACTTGGCCTTTCAAGCTTTGCATCTTCAAAGGATTTATTTGAAGCATTAACATGCTGATTTGTTTCTTGCTAAAACAATGCACTACAGTGATACTGGCAAGAAGATTCTTTCTTCCAACCTGTGGTTTCCATTTATTCCTCTCTCAGTAACTTGCTAACCAGAGATCCAGATGTGTAATAAGATACCATTTAAGTATGTGAATGGAATACCTGTTATATAATTAATGCTACATGGCACTGATTTTTCTCACCATGTATATGATTCCAGTGGAGCTAAGCTGACTTTATGCTCTTTCTTTGTCAC
Organism: Balaenoptera borealis; assembly: GCF_965194805.1. Classification (NCBI taxonomy): domain Eukaryota; kingdom Metazoa; phylum Chordata; class Mammalia; order Artiodactyla; family Balaenopteridae; genus Balaenoptera; species Balaenoptera borealis. Next base: position 125,288,372 of record NC_138861.1, on the reverse strand, counting down.
ATGATTTCTTATCTGACTAATTGCTAGCAGAAGGTTTTTTCCTTAAAAAAAAAAGTTTTTGTGTTAGTCACCCACAGCCAAATTAGAGGCTTTTCCCCCCAATGGCATAAACTTTGAACATAGCAGTTTCTTCTATTCGTGCTTTTTCCTTTAAAAAAGAGAAGAGCTTGTTTGTGTTGGTTGGGACAACTAGAAAGTTGCTCATGATTAAAAAAATAATAATTATAAGGAAAAGGGACAGAAAGTAGTACCATGTTATAGAATCCTACATATATAAGATTTAGTAGTTTAAATTGTAAAATACATTAGTATTTTTTTCTAACATCTTTATTGGAGTATAATTGCTTTACAATGGTGTGTTAGTTTCTGCTTTATAACAAAGTGAATCAGCTATACATATACATATATCCCCATATCCCCTCCCTTTTGCATCTCCCTCCCACCCTCCCTATCCCACCCCTCTAGGTGGTCACAAAGCACCAGCTGACCTCCCTGTGCTATGCAGCTGCTTCCCACTAGCTATCTATTTTACATTTGGTAGTGTACATGTCAATCCTACTCTCTCACTTCATCCCAGCTTACCCTTCCCCCTCCCTGTGTCCTCAAGTCCATTCACTACATCTGCATATTTATTCGTGTCCTGCCCCTAGGTTCATTGGGACAATTTTTTTTTTTTAGACTCCATATATATGTGTTAGCATATGGTATTTGTTTTTCTCCTGACTTACTTCACTCTGTATGACAGACTCTAGTTCCATCCACCTCACTACAAATAACTCAATTTCCTTAAAAAACTAAAAATAGAACTACCATATGACCCAGCAAATCCACTACTGAGCATATACCCTGAGAAAACTATAATTCAAAAAGAGTCATGTACCACAATGTTCATTGCAGCTCTATTTACAATAGCCAGGACATGGAAGCAACCGAAGTGTCCATCAACAGATGAATGGATAAAGATGTGGCACATATATACAGTGGAATATTACTCAGCCATTAGTATTTTAATTGTAGTTATTCAAAATTGTCATTTTTGCAGTAGAATTAAGGAAGAGAAATAAAACTTGGAAAACTAAAAATGTATATTTAAAGCTATACTATCTTCTATTTATAACCTGTACATGCATGTGAAGGGTTTTTAAAAAATAGAAGCTACAAGATACTTGTAAATAATTCTTTGGCATTTTCTTTGCAAATTTCTATTTATTTTAGATGCATGGATTTAAAACTTGCCTTTAGTATTTATTAACAAAAAGAAAGTTAATGAGAAAAAAATAATGGAAATTTTAGAAATCGTTGTTTGCTGAATTTTTCTGAACTCTTCTATTATTTCTGTTAGTAGATATACTTACTGTCTTTCACTGTAAAAAATGAATTGACATATAAACGAAACAATGAGTTTCTTTCTTTACTAAATGTGTTTGGTTTGGTTTCTGCTTCTTCTACTGAATAAATAGGCACTGGTGTATTCTTTATATGCTTTATATACATTTTAAATGTGTATTATAGAATATTTTCAAAGTTTTTTTTAATTTTACAATTTCAAAACCATGCATATAATACATTTTTTTAACTTTCAAGGAAATTCAGTTGAAAAAAGAGGTTTTGATAGCAATTGAATAAAAATATGTGAAGCTCCAAAAATTTATTAGTTCAACATATTCAATTCAATTTACTAAAGATCCGTTGAGGACTTAGTATATGTCTGGACCTGGACCTATGTCTTAATAGATAAAGAAAAAATTATATTGCACTTCATGGGACATCAAAAGAAAAATAATAAAATTCAACTATGAGCAGGTGGGCAAATGCTTGGCATAATGTGTATTATTACAAGCTAACTGGATAGATGCTACATCTGACTTAAATGCAAGCCCTATAAATTGTGGAACACAGGTTGAGTGATTAAAAAACACTTTGAGAAAGTTATTCTTCCTATCTTCTCTTGCATATCACATTTCTTCTTCACAACATTCAAGGTCATTTACTTCATTTCCCCATCCTAACAGATTAGAAAATGATAAAAGTTAAAATGTTCACAAATTTGTTTTTAATGACTGGAAAATACAATTTACAAAGGAAATTATAAGAAAACTATTCAAGGTGCTTTGGGGATTACTTTATTTTTATTGTTTAGTATGGACACCATGAATTTCTCCAACTTTCCCCAGGAGTAGCAAGGAAAGCACTTTTTGGTTGGCTCCCATCATTTATACATGGTATATCTGATGGAACCCTCTATCCCCAAGACTATGTTTAATTCTGAATAAACAATGAGAAAAGCACAGCAAAATTTTTTTTTTTTCCCTTTTCCTACTAGGAAGTTGAACTCAGAAATTTGGATTTTTTTTATTTTAAAGTTAGTGTTTAACAGATATTTTAATGTATTTTGTGTTAATATATCTTCCATTAATATCGTAAACAACACTTTTACATTGTCGAAGTGCTTTCACTCTATTATTCATTTCACGCCAAATAATGTTGTTTCTTTAGCTACAGCATTGTTTATAGACTAATACTGGATTAAAAACATATCAACAACTTTTCCTTGTAATCAATTCCTACCAACTACGGTTATCACCAGAGCTAAGGATATAAATCCTCCTCCGTGTTTTAACACCATGGCTTTGTGTAACTGAAATTACTCTGATAAAGTAGCATTCTTTATTGAGCTGTAAAATAGAAATATATCAATAGGATACAAAAATTGAGTAATTTTAAAATGTTTATTTTCATTTGTGTATACGTAAGACAAAAATGATGACTGAACTTGAATAAATAAAAGGACATTATTAGTATGAGAAACCCCATAAAATGGAAAAATCTTCAATCAGCTTTTTTATTTATTTTATTTTGTTTCTCAGCAATTAGTGTTTGGCTTGATGTTGTTCTAATAATTATTATTTTATTAAGATATTATTGAACTATTTACCTGCAATTTATTTATCCATTTTGTATTTTGATGTGAGTCACTGTGGAAATTCTTGACTTGACCTTCAAATGCATCTTTGCTTTGCAAACATTCTTAAAATGTAATAAGTAGTTCTTTGAGTCTTGAGGATTTTCAAAATACAAATTTTTCCTTTAGTATACTTTTAGCCTGTGCACCTGAAAAAATAACTGACACATGATCCATGATCTATTATTGATAGTGTTGTTAGGTTAGGAAATAACTGGTGTAGTCTTTGCAATTTACCAGATTTTTTTTCCTATCCTCTACTTAGCATATGCGTACAGCTTGCTGACCCTCAAAACTTTGTGCAGCATAATAACACTAGTACCACTGAGTGCATTAAAATTATTCACCCAAAGACCACATCATTAATAAATGTGTGTTTTGAGGGACAATCCCCCCTCTACCTGCAGCATACTGAAAGGGTCTCTGACACCACCCCAGCAAATCTAGCAGAACTCTTTCTCACCAAAGACACAAGCATACCAGAATAGAACTTTGGGTTTGAGAAAAGTTTGCAGCTCTCTTCTCTAGCCTGTAAGGGGCCTCGAGCTGAACTGTCATTAACACATTTTATTTCATTAAATTAAACGGTGGAGACTAAAGAATGTACCGAAACAATATGAGCCCAGGGAATCAGATAGCCTGGAATGAAGAAATACCCTTGAAAGTACTTTACTTTTATCTTGTATGTATTTGAATGAAGAAGTTCAAAGAACTTTACATAAAGTAAATAAGTGTAATTTATAATATGCAACGTATAATATCTTTATGAGTTAATGTGAGTTAATAGACAACAAAGAGAGGTAATCCTCATCCTATATTGCCAAGTAGAAAGTGAGACATGGAGATAATTTTTGTCCATGCTGGAAATAGAAGAGAACTTTTCCATAATAATCCAGTAATTTACCTCAATGAAACCATTTATACCCTTAACACACACACATATGCCTACTCATTGTTTTTCTTCTAGCATTTATTATGATCTAAAATATTATTATTAATTTCAGGAATATGTAGGTCACTAGTATTTCTCCAAGTTTCCTCCTGCTCATCCTTGGCTTTTGTTGAGTTCATAACTCCTGCTTGACTAGCACACATTTACCACAGAAAACCCTGTTGTGAACTTTTCTTTTTTCACCCGATAGAATCTTTTGGTACAGTGTCATAGCTGCAAAGTAGAATTTTACTCTCGATTTTCATAGGAAACAGTCCAACTGTACAATGAAAGATTATGCAAATCCGCAAGGAACATGTAATCAATCACCGTGGTGTGAGAGGAATGCAGCTGATCGCTGAATTAGCTTCTGTGGGAATGTATTCATGTGTAACATCCCACTGACTGGATGACATCACAACAGCTCCAGGTCCTTGAAAGTCTTGAGGATGATTAGCCGAAGGAATTGGCTGTTTCTGCCAATCATAATCCGGCAGAGCTGCCTTTATAGTTCTGGAGATGTGAGAGAAAGAGGGGGGAGGGAAAGACCAACTCCAGCTAAACGAGAAGCACAGCAGCAGTAGCAAGAGCAGAGCCGGAGCAGCTGGTATTCTGGTGATTAAATAGTTCTCGTAGCCTTTCTGCTGTACTCGGTCCGCTCCCTGGTGTAATTCTCATGTCCAAGAAGGAAGCTGCATTTTAACGGTGTGCTGAACAGAGGTTTGAATCATTCCAGCTGGCTGCTTGTTTTGAAAAGGACAATGTGCGTATAAATAAAAAGAGACTCTGCTGGAAGAGTCCAGATACTAGGACTGGAGCTAAAGAGTGCTCTCGGAATATTAAGGCAGATTGTATGAACTGAAAGCTCCTTCTAATTAACCTGGAGCCAGATGAATCTGCATACTGGATATCTCATTTTCTAACTCGGATAAATACAAGTTAGAAAAAGAAAAAAAAAAAATTGAAATGCTTCTCTAGGTAAGTTATTGCTTAATTTGCTGAAACTGAGGTGTGTGCATTAAATGAATATATGTTGCTTAGCTATGTAAACAAGTTGAACACAATAAAGTTTTATTTATGAAAGATTTATGTAGAAGCAAATTATAGTTTTAAACCAAATGCAGTCTCCCTTTTCAGCTTATGTGTGCTTACCTGTCATTATGCTTTGTGGAAGTTATATTTGCACTCTAAATGGAAAATACAGTCCTGCCTTAAAAAAGATACAACTTGAAATATTGTAAACTGTTGCCAGAACATTTGCATAATAAAGACCTCACTTGATAACAATTTTAACCTTTTCATATTAAAATGCCAGTATTCCAAACTCAAGCCAAACAGTGGGGTTATAAATGTTTCCCTGAGAAGTGTTGCTGATAACGTGGCATTCAGATTACTCAAGATAGGAACTCCTCTCTTTGGGACCTGAGATTTATAGCCACGTTCTGTCCTAATGGTCTGCTTTAGAGAAGCAGCTGTCACAGACATTTTAAATTGCTTTTAAAGAAATAGATGCTTTCCTACTAGGACCTATTAGGAAAGAAAAACAAATTCTTAAAACAATATATGCCATATGCCATAAGCACAGATTCCCAGGAGGATAAAAACAGCTTTATATTACACCTGTAAATACCTCCAAATTCCTAATGCACAGAATAAGTTGAAATATAAGAAATGTTATTTAGGGAAGAGATAGATATGGGAATATATGTATATGTATAACTGATTCACTTTGTTATAAAGCAGAAACTAACACACCATTGTAAAGCAATTATACTCCAATAAAGATGTTTAAAAAAAAAGAAATGTTATTTAAATATGGTTTTCATTCATCTCTTCCAACATCTCTGATTAGAGAAAGTTAAATAAAAAGGGAACCTTAAACCTGTATTTTCCTTGTAATTTGTCCTCATTAATAAGATACTGTATTTTTCAGAGTTACTATCCAGAGTATTTTCAAGTGATAATATATTTTGTTTGTTATGATAGGTTATACTGTGAGTTCTAATATAGCTCTGAGAAAGTTTCAATAGTTTATACTTTATTATGTCTTTTCAAACTCACTATTTCTTGATTTCATGGTGTTGTCTATCAGAATATTTTTCATCAACTCAAGATCATAAATGTTGTAAAGTAAATTACATGTGAAGATATTGATGTATTGTCTTAATTATCAATATTTTAGTTATTCACTTTCTTACCAACTTCATGATTCAAATCCTGTGAGTTTCTTTACACAAATGGAAATAGATGAAGATAAAAGTTGTTGTAATTGGTTGAATATCTCCCAAACTAGGAGGCAGTTTTTCCCCACAAAGATTTTAAAAGTCTTTTTTATATCAAAATAATAATTTTAATTTATTCTATTAAAATATTTCAGCTAACTATATCCAGATGCCAAGTAGGTGCTATGTTGGTCATGGCTTTTTCATGAAGCAAATGTATGTAGAGAATGTAAAGTCCACTGACTAAAAAGTCTAAGTCTTCAACTGGAATTCATAAAAAATGAGTGATTAATAAGCAAAATGTATTCACCACATACATTTATCTCCATACAAAAATGAGAATTTAACATAATTTAACACCTGCTGTGATTGTTAATATTGTTATAATAAGAATCCTGTGAATATATATCTTATGATGATCAATATGACACAGCACCTACATTTGATAGAAGTCTCATGATAAGCTGATGGAGATTTTTGGAAATTGAACATTAAGCAGAATCATCGTTTTTTTACTCCATCTTAATGGCAGTTGGTCAGCACTAAGACTGATGCTTAGAAAATCCTTTGAAAAAATTATAATATGTGTGACTTATTAACTATAACATGAAATTCACCCTGAGAGGGAAAATATAAACGCAATTTAGAAACTCAGGCATCATAAATAAAAAGGTAAAACTTCACAAGGATTCTAATATTTGTTTTCCTTTCTATAAACTTGCAAATGTATGTAAATTGCATTTTTTTTTCTCCAGCTGAAGTTATTATCTAAGAGACATGTCTATTTAAATGATTTTCCTTAAATACCAAAAGAAAGTAAATGGAGACTATTTTATATATAAATATATAAAATCATAATTTGGAATTAAATAAATGCAGTTTCTTAATTCAAATCTAAGTGCTAACCTTACTTCTTAAAGATGTTAAATAAATGCTCAGTAAATATTTGTACCCTATAGGTCTGATGTTTATATGATCCTCAGCACGTTCTGTTTGAGTGGGAAAGGTGCCATTGAGAATAAAATCCAAAAATCAAACTTTCTGTGCTTCATGTAGTAGCAACTACTCAGGGAGAAGAACAGAGAAACGTTTAGCATGCTTTGTTCAAACTAGAAGTTTCTAGCTGGTGCTGCTGTCTCCCCAGATTTGGAAAGCTGCTGGAAAGAGTTATAAAATAAAGCTAGAATATCAGCCCTGGCTGGAAGCCACGGCAGAGAAGCTGTGCACCCAGAAGGCTAATTCTTTCTGGGCTGAAATTCATTGATAATGCATTATGCTTAAAGTCTAACCTGAAGTGTTACTTTTTTCTGTAGTACAAACTGTGGGATATTTAAAGAACAAATATATTTTCTGAGGAGAGTAAAATTTTAAAATAACAAAGTTGTCTTCTTTATTAAAGGTTGCTCTAATGAAAAATGCGAATAGCCTAGCTGAAACTCCTATAAAATATAGTTGATGTTCAGGAGCGGAAAGAGAAATAAAGATGAGATGCACTGCCTAACCATTATCTTGGAGATGGCAGAGTGGTCAGAAATACCACATATAAATACATGCCCAAAAGAAGTGTGAAGGTTTTCTGAAAGTAACTGGCCTAGTAAAATTTACTGTAGAAGTAGACTTACTAAAACTGTGGTGGTGTATATCTTGTGAAGCTAGACAACAAAAGAGAAAGTAACTCTCATCCATATTTATTCCAAATCACTAGGAAAAAGGGAAACCCTGTTGTCTGTTGATTTATTTTAAGTTTATGAAGTGAGAGAAATGGGTCAGGTGGTAGACATAACTCTGCTGCCTTCAGCCATCAGGGAATAACATTTAGTCAACCTTTTCTTTAACACTTCAGGAAACTTTCAGCTATGCTGTTAGAGTGTCAAATGCCCTCTTTTTTTAGTTATTTTCAGCAAGCTTCAGAAGTTAGAGATGTCAACTGCAATGTAGAACTTTTATAAACACAGTCTTATTTCCAAGTGTTCTTTATCTCAGTTTTCTTAGGAATGCTATCACATTCTAGAGTTGACAAATCTAAAATTTCTTTTAGAATAATATTGAATTGATAACAGATTTTCCCCAAATCCAAAATAGTCTTAATGAAATCCAAACATATCAATGGCTTTCAGCATTTCAAGACAAATACATTTTTTTTTAATGTGAAGGGTAACTTATTTTCCATTCGTACTGATGAAAATGTTTGTGGATATAAATTGATATATTTATTTCTTTTGTCTTCTTATAGTTTGTCTATATTCATAAAGATCCATATAATTCAGGCCATGACATAGATTATAACAAAATAGCCTGTATATGACAAACTAAATATTGGCTTTCAAGTGACTCATTGAGGAAATTCTCATATATAGACTACCTTAAAAATATTTCTCCAAGAGATATACTTGATACTTTATGAATTCTAAATGATAATCATGATTAATTAATTGGAATTAAGGAAACATGAAAAAATTGAAGGGTTAAAAAAGACTGAATGCTTGAGAACTTAATTTGGTGATGTACTCAGGGTATCTGAGAAAACAAAGCTGATGACTCTAGTTCTAGAATAGAAACTTCTGTGCCAAGCTCAATTTTTACACTTCTTAGAAATTAGTTTTTTAAATACTTGAAGGGTTTGATAAGAAGGAACTTTTACCAAGCTAACACACACGTGCACACACATAACACAAAGAATTCTTTTTCCCCAGATTAAAATATTTCCCCCATTTTGGACCTTCCACCATCAGATGAACTTGAGTGCGCTTTATTTCAAATATTTAACCTCTTCATTAAAAGTCTTTAATGGAATCTATCTTCCACCATAACCTTATGGAATTTGAAAGCTGGACAGTTTCAGTATGTTCAAGCAAAAGGTAAATGTGGAAATGCTTCCTTAATCTCTTTACACTCACTTTTTTCTTCCTTTCTTTCTTTTCCTCCTTTTCCTTCTTTCTTTTTTTCTTCCTCTCTTCTTTCTCCCCATTCTTTCCTCCCTCCCACCTTTCTTCCTTTTCTCTCTTTCCTTATCTCTTTCCCTTCCTTCCTTACTCCCTTCCTCTTTCCATCTCTTCTTTCCATCTTTCCTTTCTTCCCTTCCTCAATCCTTCCTTTCTTTTCTCTCTTTATATTTGCCACCTCAGCTTAAATGCTCTCTTGCAAAGTTGGGGAGCACACCACTCATATTTAGTATGGCAGCTATTGTTTATCTAATGGCCAAGTCTGAACATGGAAGTGGGTAGAAAAAATGCACAGAAAAGGGGGTTAAAGAACACTAAACCATAAAGGAAAGGTAAGGTAGGATGGGAAATTCATGTCAGAGAAGTAGAGATGTCAACTTTAAAATACTGACTGTCCTCCTACCTAAGAATTTCTATTTAATTGACTAAATTCTTTAAGAAGAACCCTTTGCTCCCTTTCCATATACTTCCCTTTCATTGTCAGTGAAATTTTTTTCATGCAGCAAATGCAGCTTGGTGGCAAAAATAAAATAATAATAAATGGAAATAATCCTTATACTGGTGTTTTAAACCCCCATAAATCATTTTTATATTTAATAGTTTAAACATAGTAGCATTCATGTGCAACCTAAATAAAGGCCGACTGCCATACGAATGGAAAGAAAAGAGAGTCAAGCCAAAGCACATTAAGATGCTTTGGCTTGACTCCATTCCTGAATCACAAATTCAATTGTAGATTGCTGAGCCACAGAATTTGTTATATTTTATCAGACATCTCAAAAGAGTTCTTCTTGATGTACTGAATAGTCTTTCACACCTACATAAAAATAATTTAAACCTCAGAAATAAATATAGCGACACTAAAGATTAATACAAGAAAGGAAAGAGATGCAGAGATACATATGCTCCTGTGAATGCATATAAAAGTCCTAATTCTATTCATTACTCTAAAGTGCAAATGGATAATTAGAATCAGAATTAAATTTCATTTGTTTCCCAGCCAATCTTTCGCTAATAGTTATGTCAATCCACTTGAGATTTCACGTACTGTACTATGTAAAATCAAACACAGTCAATCATTTAAAAATTACACTTATTAATTCAAGTATGATGGCTCCTGATATCTGTTTGTAAAGCCACTTTCCTTGGAATAGGGCGCTTTTTGAATAACCACAAAAAAATGATCAAAATTGGTCAAATGAAGTTGAATTCAATTTAGTACTTAGGTTATTCTACTTCTCCATCTACACATATATTCACATTAAACAGAAAAAATACCTTTTCATTTTCGTTCAATAATGTTCATAGTGATAATAAATATTATCTCTTATTTTTAATATGTGCCAGACACCATTCAAGATACTAGGGTGAACAAAACAGCTCTCAAGAGGCTTGTATTCTGGTGGGAGAAAACAGGCAGTAGACAAATGAAGACTATGATAGGGCTATTAAGTACTGTACTATGAAGATGAATAAATCAAGGTGGTAGGTTAAAGGGTATAAGTGAAAGCCATAGAGCTGGTTAGGAAATACCTTTCTGATGAACTGATGACACTCAGAAAATCTACTGAAAAGTTATATGCCAAACTGAGAACATTACTTCATCTTGTAGAAAAATGTGATGAGGAGTAGCATCTTGTTGTAACATGCAAGCTGACAGGCTGAATTTTGACCCTACCTATTGATTATTTTCCTTGTTTCTGTGAAATTGTCTGGTAGCGTTTAGGATATGGCACACTGTTTAGTGTTACTTTCTCTGGAAAATAGACCAATCAGTTTTAGAAAATATAATTCTCAACTTTACTTCTCCTCTTTACAGTTCCAAAGAATTGAAAAAGTAGTGTGTGAGTAAATTATCTCAAATTATTGTATTTTTTCCTATAGTCTGTAAGTTAATGCTATTATTGAAATGTAAGCAGCAGAAGAACTGGTCCCCTATCTCATTCTCACAAATTGGTGGGTGTAAGAACCAATATTCCAAATCATCACTCAGTTGACCGGAACAATGGACTTAACTTAATGAAATTACAGAGGGATAAGTGTAATTATTGAATTTTTTAAAACATTTCACCAATTACAAAAGTACTTCAAACTCAACAAGAACCAAAAATATAATAAGGCTAATACAATGCTAATGCAAACGTAAAATGAAGTAACAGAATCACAGCATCAACAGCAAGGAAACAGTGATCCTAGTTAGCACAGGTCTGACATCATTTGGCCTATTCACCAATCTCAGGTTCCTGATGCCTCATATCAGGAGCAGTCTTCTGTGACCTTCCTTTTCCCCCAGGGTGGACCATTGTCCCTGCTTTACTCTCATAGTTGTATCGCAATACCTATACCTTATGGTGTAACTACTGTGTGTTTATCAGTGCCCCTAATGTAGTCAAAAAATTTAATGGCAAGAATACTAGAGAGTGCTTGACCTAAAGTCAGGTAGCAAGGGTTTGATAAATGTAAAATGGAAGGTGACATCTGGGAAGCATGTCATTTGAACAACAGTTGAAGAAACAATGATATTTAAGAAGAAAAAGACTACAGAGAAACAGTATAGTTACCTTTATATGTTGCAGGATTTTTTCCTTAATGAAAAGCGAATTTGCTTTATATTGTGTGATACCAGCAGACTGACATATGAAAGACATTGGGAGGTTGTTTCTGTGCAATATCAGGAGACACTGTACATTCTGAAAATAAGTGAGATTCCAGTCAATCAAAGCAATCAACACAAGTTGTAGTGCAGCTTATCCAGAAGACTCCCATGGAAGGAATGTCTGCTGTGAGTAGGAGATAAATGGTGACTACAGAGGTGTCTCCTGTTTTTCATTGTGTAACTATAAGGAGTGTGGATAAAGGCTTTAGCATGAATGTTCTGCCCACCTAAAACCCAGCTCTAGCATTTGGTTAGAAGACTAGTCAACAACATTCAAGTAAATAATGATTGTGTACAATTACATAGCAGGAATATATGTATTGATTATGTGCCCTACAGCATAAGAGCAAATTTTTATTAAAAGGCCATTTTTATAAAGTATATAATCTCTTAAAGAAAATGAAATGATAAATTTCTTAAACAAAGAATTGATTTTTTAAAATTGAAACGTATTGGTTTTACTCCTCTTTTGAGCCAGTCCATGAAAGAAAATATCTAAAGATTAGATGAATGAGTAAGAAAGATACTTCTGGCTTCTATGAACTTCTACATGATAAGGAATATAGAGATTGTTTGGCTTAACTGTGAAGTGTAAGCCTTGCTAGAGAAGAGTTGCAGTCATATAAATAAACATGAATTGATTTAAAGATGAGATGGCATCATGGCATAGCAAGAGGTAGGAGGTAATGTTAAATTCCTCCAAAGCTGGAATTAGAATCTTGTAGTATAACCTCGAGAAAGCTAATTAACCCTCTGTGCCTCAGATTCATGATCTGCAAATGGCAGTAATAATTACTTCATAGAATTGCTGGGAAAGCTAAATGTGATAATATACATAAACTTCCTAGTACGATGTTGGAAACATGAGAGGTGTTAAATTAATAGAATTACGTATTAGTTACATGCATCAGTACTCTGACTTTGGCCTACAGTGTAACATTTTGTACTAATTTAAAGAAACTCCTGAGTGATGAGTACTGACTGTTTCCAATCCTCTTCGCTTGGAGGTAATGATCTAAATCGCATTTTGCGCTGTCTCTACTGTATTTTTATCACATATTTGAATATTAATAATATTAAATCTAACTTAAAGGATCAAACTTCACTAACCAACATTTTAATCTGACACATCATAGTTTTGAAAGTTAACTCACATTCAAATATCTTAAGGAAAACAGACCATAAACCGGAAGAAAAAACTGTCAGAAAAAGGTTCCAAATAGTTTATCTTAATTTCCTGGCATGCTGGAGTAAGGAAAAACATGGGATTGGAAGAAGACAAGAAAGCAAAGTTTCAGAAACTGAAACTGGATAGAACTAAAACAAACACAAATGTTACTTCGTTTGCAGTTTTCTCAAGTAAAACACTAAAAAATATTTCACGTGGTGTCTATATTGACATATTTTCTAGAATTATTACAGAAGATACTTATGAATGGTTTAAAAGGATGCTAGGCACTGAACCAAAATAATTCGTTTAGGAAGCCGATTTGGTAAAAAATACTGGGAGATTATGAAATGTAAAATATTTTATTTATCTTCAAAGTATATTTGGGGAAAAAAAGAAAAGGGAAAATGAAATTTGTTTTACATGTGGTAACCATGCAAACATTTGAAAATTATGCCGCTACATAATTTTCCCCAGTTGCTTCCTTGATACTTATTGAGTAGTTTTTTAACCGACTGCAGAGCGGGTTTGGAGGTGGGCAGAATGTTCATTATCCACACCCCCTGTAGTCCCGCAATGAGAAACACGAGAGAGCTTGGTAACTGCTGTCTCGCTTCTACTCATGGCAGGAATTCTTTCCACAGAAGCTTTTGGACAATAGATTGAACTACTCTAAATTACTAATGTTGACCCAGATTGAGAATAAAAAGAGAAAAATTATATTTTAAGTTTTGCCGCAAATGTGTTGGTATCTTAAATTGACCTTATGGTTTTCGCATTTAAAACAAGACCACTTTCACTCCTCCTATTCTTTTCTCCCAAAGATATTTTGAAGATCAACAAAATAGTTTACATTTCATAATCTCCCAGTATTTTTTTTTATACCAAATAGGCTTCCTAAGTGAATTATTTTGGTAGTGTGCCTAGCATCCTTTTAAAGCGTTCATAAGTAACGTTTGTAATAATTCTAGATTCCACTTATCAAGTATTAAAATAGGAGCATCTCAAGAAATGTTGCCTCTGACAAGTAGCAGAATGCTTGAAATCATTCCAAGTCTCTTCTCATGAGTTTTTATCATGCTTTTTGCAAACTTTGAGAATTGTGTATCCTGGATCAGTTTTGAGTGGGAGGATGAAATTCTATATGGGATATATTTATATGTGACCAGTCGTGTTATTTCTGTTGATGGCCAAGCTGGTGTTTTATTCTGCAGTATCTAAAAGTTAAAATTACATAAGCTATAAAGCAATTAGATAAAAATAAAATAAAATAGGCACAGATCACCTGTGAAACTGAATGGAGCATGTCTTTCTTTGGTAAAGGATTATCCAATTGTTCTGTGCTGTGTAAAATTAAGAATGCTCTGAAGTAAGAGAAATAAGTAAAAGGTGGAAATAGTAATGATAAGATACATAAAATCCACAATTAGGAAAGAAATTATCAACAAAACTCAATATTTTCATTTCAATAAATTTCTTTATAAGTCTTGCTCATGGCAATGAAATTCTACTTCTTGATATTTAGGGTATGGATGCAGAACAGCAGTAATGGAGAAGGAGATATAGAATCAATCAGAAAACGTGGGTTCATGTGAGCTGTGTGACATTGGACAGGTCTCTTCAAGTTTCTGTGCGTTAAGTTCTCCATTCATTCATTCCTGCATTCTTTGAATAATAATTTTGAATATTGGAATTTATAGTTGTTTGTACACAGGATAAAAGTGTCCATTTGAAAAGAGTTTATTTTCCATTACAAGCAGCTCGAAGTCAGTAGTCTATCATGTTACACGATAGTATCCTGATAGTGAGATAATATAATGAAAAACAAAACCTACTAGAACTTCCTATAAACTAGAACAAAACAAAACAATCTAAATTTTCTCCAGGCATTTATGTATTGAGTCTCTAGGTAAGAAAGCCAGTGGTAGAGAAGTGATTGTTGAAATGAATTTTAAGAGATAGTAATCTTTTGTTACTTCTGCTGTAGGCAAATTCTATTAATAATGATAAAGAAATACCTTAATTCAAAAGGAGAATAATTAAAATATTAAAAGTATAGCTTCTAAGAGACTCTGGATTTTAATGTAACTTGTGAACATAAGTGTAACACTATTAGTAACACATTAAAGTCACAAATAACAAGCGAATTAATACAAAAGTTTAAACAACTTATAGTTTAATGAATTCCTTAGTGATTTCTTGAAATTAAACTTCGATGTTAAATACTAGGCAAAATTCGTTTTCTCTCTCCTCTATTCATTCATAGGTCAAGAAGTACACTTCTATGTTATAACTTCATTCATTCATCTCTATATCTTATAGTTGCCTTGCCAGTAAGAATATGAAAGCTAAGTGAGCATTTTATGTTTCATGGATAACTGCTTCCATGATTGTCTGCTGAGACAATTAACAAGGATGCAGATCAATGCTAAATATAATAATAGTATTTAAAGAATGATTACTGAGCTAACCCAAAGCAATTATCAGTAGATGACAGTCATTTTATTGCTGCTGGCTATAAGTTGATTTAACTAAAATGTGTGGAGAAAAGCACAGAAAATTAATACTATATTGGAATTCTAAAGGCAAAATTGGTCCTGTCATTACCCTGCCTGGTCCTGAATCTTGGTTTTCTTCTCTGTTTCAAATCTCTTTCCTCTCCCCTCAAAATCCAAATCATCTCATTCTTCAATGATTAGAACAATTGACTTCCCTCTGTAAATCCTCTCCTAATAACTTCATGTTCATAGGACTCTCTCCTTTTGCTTACATCTCATAGCATGCCCTTAGAGTTCTCACTTGGCAACAAACTTTGTATTTCTATTCATTCTTTCACTTTCTTTTTCTTTTAACTTGCAGCTATTCTCAACTTGTTCACCACCTACTTCCTTCTCCACTTAGTTTAATCTTCTCCTTGACTTCACTACACCACCAGACATTTTGCTAAGGTCACCAAAGTCAAGGTCAATTTTCAGTTGTATTTCTTGACTCATATATAGTATTCAGTTCTTTTTTTTTTTAGAGCCCTTTTATTTTTTTGTTATTTTTCACACACACACACTGTATTTTATTTTTACAAGAGATAAATAAACTGACCCCAAGCATTGTAAATGGATGACCACAACAAAAGCAACAATTTGCATTTACCAAACATGAAACACACTCATACTACGTCACAATATTGACATTCAGTCCAGTAATCCTCCACTGTAACAGCTCCTTTACTTTGCAGTGAAAATTGATTTGTATATTTTTTGCCTCTGAGCCCTTGTGGGATTTTTTTTTTTTTTATTCAAACAGAAAGTCACAAAAATTATTATCATCCTCATCAGTTCACTCAGTCCCATGTAATTAATTTTTTTTTTATCTTGATCTTTTGTTAGCACTTTTATGAATTCATCAGTTTTCCATTAGAGTTCTGAAAATGCTTATTCATTCACTTCAGCAGTATAGTCAGTTACCAGCAACCTGTACTTGTCAGAGTCTTTTCCATGAATTCCTTGAAGGTGAAACCCTTTTATAAGAACATTTTTGCAAAAGCATCAGAGTACACCCAGAACTGTCTGTAAATGACAAGAGACTTAAAAATGACCACAGTTAAAGATTTGATGAAAGTTCATAATAATGCAATTGACAAGGAAATTTAGTTATTTCTGAGATATACATTTTAAAGTAATAACTAGAATTATGACTTATAACATTATACCAGAACGTATAAGATTTTTAGAAATTTCATGTAATGTCTGAAACATTTATATTAACATATTTCCATACAAATAACCCAAAGAAAGTTTAGTATTAGTTGTTTTTTGTTTGTTTGTTTGTTTATACTGCAGGTTCTTATTAGTCATCAATTTTATACACATCAGTGTATACATGTCAGTCCCAATCGCCCAATTCAGCACACCAACATCCCCACCCCACCACGGCTTTCCCCCCTTGGTGTCCATACGTTTGTTCTCTACATCTGTGTCTCAACTTCTGCCCTGCAAACCAGTTCACCTGTACCATTTTTCTAGGCTCCACATACATGCGTTAATATACGATATTTGTTTTTCTCTTTCTGACTTACTTCACTCTGTGTGACAGTCTCTAGATCCATCCATGTCTCAACAAATGACTCAATTTCGTTCCTTTTTATGGCTGAGTAATATTCCATTGTATGTATGTACCACATCTTCTTTATCCATTCGTCTGTGGATGGGCATTTAGGTTGCTTCCATGACCTGGCTATTGTAAATAGTGCTGCAATGAACATTCGGGTGCATGTGTCTTTTTGAATTACGGTTGTCTCTGGGTATATGCCCAGTAGTGGGATTGCTGGATCATATGGTAATTTTCTTTTTAGTTTTTTAAGGAACCTCCATACTGTTCTCCATAGTGACTGTATCAATTTACATTCCCACCAACAGTGCAAGGGGGTTCCCTTTTCTCCACACCCTCTCCAGCATTTGTTGTTTGTAGATTTTCTGGTGATGCCCATTCTAGCTGGTGTGAGGTGATACCTCATTGTAGTTTTGATTTGCATTTCTCTAATAATTAGTGATGTTGAGCAGCTTTTCATGTGCGTCTTGGCCATCTGTATGTCTTCTTTGGAGAAATGTCTATTTAGGTCTTCTGCCCGTTTTTGGATTGGGTTGTTTGTTTCTTTAATATTGAGCTGCATGAGCTGTTTATATATTTTGGAGATTAATCCTTTGTTCGTTGATTCATTTGCGAATATCTTCTCCCATTCTGAGGGTTGTCTTTTCGTCTTGTTTATGGTTTCCTTTGCTGTGCAAAAACTTTGAAGTTTCATTAGGTCCCATTTGTTTATTTTTGTTTTTATTTCCATTACTCTAGGAGGTGGATCAAAAAGATCTTGCTGTGACTTATGTCAAAGAGTGTTCTTCCTATGTTTTCCTCTAAGAGTTTTATAGTGTCCAGTCTTACATTTAGGTCTTTAATCCATTTTGAGTTTATTTTTGTGTATGGTGTTAGGGAGTGTTCTAATTTCATTCTTTTACATGTAGCTCTCCAGTTTTCCCAGAACCACTTATTGAAGAGACTGTCTTTTCTCCATTGTATATCTTTGCCTCCTTTGTCATAGATTAGTTGACCATAGGTGCGTGGGTTTATCTCTGGGCTTTCTATGTTGTTCCATTGATCTATGTTTCTGTTTTTGTGCCAGTACCATATTGTCTTGATTACTGTAGATTTGTAGTATAGTCTGAAGTCAGGGAGTCTGATTCCTCCAGCTCCATTTTTTTCCCTCAAGACTGCTTTGGCTATTCGGGGTCTTTTGTGTCTCCATACAAATTTTAAGATGATTTGTTCTAGTTCCATAAAAAGTGCCATTGGTAATTTGATAGGGATTGCATTGAATCTGTAGATGGCTTTGGGTAGTATAGTCATTTTCACAATACTGATTCTTCCAATCCAAGAACATGGTATATCTCTCCATCTGTTGGTATCGTCTTTAATTTCTTTCATCAGTGTCTTATAGTTTTCTGCATACAGGTCTTTCGTCTCCCTAGGTAGGTTTATTCCTAGGTATTTTATTCTTTTTGTTGCAATGGTAAATGGGAGTGTTCCCATAATTTCTCTTTCAGATTTTTCATCATTAGTGTATAGGAATGCAAGAGATGTCTGTGCATTAATTTTGTATCTTGCAACTTTACCAAATTCATTGATTAGCTCTAGTAGTTTTCTGGTGGCATTTTTAGGATTCTCTATGTATAGTATCATGTCATCTGCAAACAGTGGAGTGTTCAGTTCTTGATCAGACACATTTGCATCCCTTTGCTTGTAGCTTCCGTGGCTCTCTTCCTCTAACCATAATTCAAGCAAAGTCAAAGGTCTTAATGATATGCCTCTATCATTTTACTATACAGACTGTTCCTTAGCTCTGTCACTCAATATAATGGCTTTTCCTCCCCTTCAAGTTACCATTCCAGCACAGACCTTAAATTCCATTATTATATATTCAGCAAGCAGCTTGTTGGAACTTCCTTTATCAGATATGCCTGTTGCAAATATTTTCTCCCAGTCTGTAGCTTGTCTTTTCAATCTTTTGACAATGTCTTTCACAGGAAAAAAAAATTTTTTAATGAAGTCTAACTTTCCAATTCTTTCTTTCATGGATCATTCCTTTGGTGTCATATCTAAAAAGTCATCAGCATAGCCAAAGTCATCTAGATTTTCTCTTACTTTATCTTCTAGGGGTTTTATAGATTTTTAAAATTTTACAATTTGATCTCTGATTCATTTTGAGTTAATTTTCGGGAAGGGTGTAAGATCTGAGTAGGAAGTATTTTTTTAACATATGTCCAGTTGTTCCAATACAATGTATTGAAAAAACTATCCTTTCTCCATTGAATTGCCTTTGCTGTTTGTCAAAGATCAGTTGACTAACTTGTGTGGGTTTACTTCTGGGCTCTCTATTCTGTTCCATTGATCTATGCATCTATTATTTTGCCAATACGACACTGCCTTGATAACTGCAGCTTTATATTAATTCTTAAAGCTTGTTAGTGTCAGTCCGATGACTTTGTCCTTCTTCAGTATTGTGTTGGCTGCTCTGAATCTTGCTTTCCATATAAACTTTGCTTGCGTTTTCTTAAAATCCCTATTTCTGTTTTCTTTTTTTTTTTTTTTTCTTTTAGTACTTGGTCTTTGTCTCTTTGTTTCCAAAAGAAGAGACAAAATAGGGTAGCAGTTATGAGTGTGAGCTTGTGAAGTTTAGATTCCGACTTTGCCACTTTCTAGCCACATGACCCTTGAGCACACTGCTTAAATAGAGCTTTTCTCCTTTGCCAAACAGGTCATAATATCTCCCTCATAGGTTCATTGCAAAGATCAAGTGAAATATCTTAAGTAAAGTATATCACATAGCACCTGGCATAGAGTAAGTGCCTCCTTAGCCATAATGTGTTTCCATATAGAGTTGAGTCTAATTCTTCACCTTCTCTTCGCTTTCACTGATTTAAAGTTCTCCTTTGACATCCCTGCCCCACTGCTTTAATTATTTAACTGTTGCTTCACGAAATGTTTTTTTTTATTCTTTTCCATTATAGTTTATTACAAGATATTGAATATAGTTCCCTGTGCTATACAGTAGGACCTTGTTGTTTGTCTATTTCCATTTTCTTAAGTGGACTATTGTAATCAATTTCTAACTGGTCTCCTCTCTTATGGCTCCAGTCTGTCCTCTTACTCCCTCAAAAAAATTTTTAAAAAACAACATTTACCGTGTCAGCCTTGAAATTAAAATGTTTCAATAATTGTCCAATATTCAAGGCAATTATAAATCTGTAACATTTTGAATAAGACCTTTTTATCTTCTGGTACCTACCTATCTTTTCAATTCAATTATCTATTATTCTCTTTTAAAGTGTGATATAGACACTTAGAATAGGAGAGAACAAGACAGAATAAAATCCCTGATTCAAATGCTAGATTCTAATGGAAATGATGGACACAAAAAAAGTAATATTGTTTATATAGTATAATAGATTGTTAAAATCACACACCCATAAGAAAAAAAAAGAAGAGGTTAGAAAGTGTTGGGAGGGAGCTTTCAACTTTGCATTGGGAGGCCAAAAGCAGATATACTGAGAATATTAAATTTTTTGCGTGCTTAATTTTCTTTCTTTATTTTTTTATTGAAGTATAGTTGATTTACAATGCTGTGTTAATTTTGGCTGTACAGCAAAGTGATTCAGTTTTACATATATATGTATACTTTTTTATATATTCTTTTCCATTATGGTTTATTACAGGATATTGAATATAGTTCCCTGTGCTATACAGTAGGACCTTGTTGTTTATGCATTCTGTATATAATAGTTTGCATCTGCTAATCCCAAACTCCCAGTCCTTCCTTCTCCCACCCCACCTCACCCTTGGCCACCACAAATCTGTTCTTTATGTCTGTGAATCTGTTTCTGTTTTGTAGATAAGTTCATTTGTGTCATAATTTAGATTCCACATATAAGTGATATTACATTTTAGTAGGACTAAAAGAAATGAGAGTGTATGTCATGTTTATACTTGGGGGACAAGTATTCTAGACAGAAGAAACAGCAAGTGCAGAAGCCCAGAGCTAGGTTATCTGAAGAGCACAGCATATTCAGAGAACATCGAGAAGGCCAGTGGGTTTGTTGAGAGTTCAGTGAAAGAGAAGTGGTAGACTAGGTAGAGTTGTAGAGACCACTCTGTGAATTTCACTGTTACTCTGAGTGAAATGGGGGAGTCCCTCTGGGGGTGGGAGTTGATCAGAAGAGAGGCCTAATCTGATGTACATTGTAAAATGATTCCTTTGGCCAAAAAACTGATGTGGGGAAAGAGCAGAGGCAGAAGTCAATTAGGAAGGTATTTCGATGATCCGGTGGAGATATAATGCTAATATGAACTGGAGTGAGAGCTGAGAAGGTTTTAAGATTGTTCAGAGTCTAAATACATTTTACAAGTAGAGCCAATAGATTGAAAATCTAGTGGGTGTGTGTGTGTGTCTCTAAGCAAATAAAGTAATGCATCTATCATTTACTTCTCTGGGGAAACTGTGAGAGGAATCAGTTTGGGGTTAAGAAAAATATCAGGGAATCAGATTTTGTCTTTTTAAAAAAATTTTATTGGCGTATAGTTGATTTACAATGTTGTGTTCATTTCTGCTGTACAGCAAAGTGAATCAGTTATGCATATACATATATCCACTCTGTTTTAGATTCTTTTACCATATAGGTCATTATGGAGTACTGAGAAGAGTTCCCTGTACTATATATTTAGTAGGGTCTTATGATTTGGTTTTGTTCTAGTTTTAGATATCCATTAGATTTCCAAGTGGAAATACCAAATAGGTCGTTGAACACACAAATAGAAGCAAGTAAAAGATTTAACTGGAGATGTAAATTTTCAAGTCAGCTTATAGATAGTGTTTAAAACCATGAAACAGTGTGAGGTCACAAAGGAAATGAATGTAAATAGAAATGAGATGAGTTTCAAGGACTAAGACCCAGGGAACTCCACATTTGGAGGATAGGGAGATGGGAAAGAACCAGAGAATGTGACTAAGAACTTATAGAAAACCAAAGATGTATGATTTCCTGGAAGTTGGGTAAAGATGGTTTTGTGTGGATGAGAGGATAATTAGTAATTAGTAAATTAGTTTGCTAGGCCTACCGTAATAAAGTACGGCAAAGTGAGTAGCTTAAACATCAGAAGTTTATTGTTTCACCGTTCTGGAGGCTGGAAGTCTGAGATCAAGATGTCAACAGAGCCTTGCTTCCTCTGTCCACATTGCATTCTCCCCTTGCATGCGTCTGTGTTGAATGTGTCCTTTTTATAATTTCCCATTTTACCAGTCATATGGGTGTAGGGGCCTACCTTACTCCAGTATGACTTCATCTTAACTAATTGTATCTGTAATAATCTTATTTCCAAATAAGTTCACATTCTGAGATACTAGGGGCTAGGGCTTCAACATACACATTTTGGGGGGGACACAAGTCAAACTATAGGAGTTACTCTCAACTTTGTTATGCCATTTCATTCTTTTTATAAATAGCTAATTTGGTTTATAAGTACTTGTTTAGAATTTTTACACCTTATATTCATGAATTATATTTCCTATAATTTCCTTTTTCATATCATCTCTTCATCAATTACTACTATCAAGATTATGGTAGCCTAATAAAATGAGGTTGACAGGTATTACTATTTTTTTCATTTATCTGAAAAAGACTGTGTAAGTTTGGAATTATTTATTCCTTGAAGCTTTGATAGGACCTTATGGTGAAGGAATCAGTGACTAGAGTGTTTTTTTGGGAATATTTTTGACTATTTATTCAAATTCTTGTATTTCGCTTTATTCATTTTGAGGCTTCTTTTAAATCAATTTTATAAAGCTACCTTTTCTCAAAAGTTTATTTACTTAAATTCTTTTAAAACTAAAATCTTTTCTTATAAATTCATCAATAACTTTCTTGTATCTTTTTAATGCCTGAAGGAAAGCTAGTTATCTTCTCTTTCTCATCCCTATAATTTATGTGTGATTTATCTCTTTTTAATCTTAATGTGTCAAATTTATCAGCCTTTTGAAAAGAATCAGGTTTTAGATTTGTTTTTTTTATTGTATTTTTTATCTGAATTTTTTCAGTTCATTTTTGATATGTCTTTTCTTCTATCATCTTTGTTATTATTTTATTATTTTGTAGCTTCTTGAGAAGAATGCTTACCTTATTAGCTCATTAATTTTCACACTTTTTTTGAGTACATGCTTCTAAGGCTCTAAATTTATCTATTATGATAGCTTAATTCACAAATTTTGATATGTGATATTTTGGACATAATTGTAACATAAAATATATATTCATGTTTTTCTTTGTCTTAACTTATTTAGGTTATGTTTCTTAAATTTTTAATATATGAGAATTTTCTAGTTGTTTTGTTATTAGTTCCTAGATTAATTACATAATGGTTATAGTACATCTCTATGTGGCTTTTAGTTCTTTGAAATTTTTTGAGACATTCTTTAGGACTCAGTATGATTAATTTTTGTAAATATCTCCAAGTTCAGTATGCATTCTACAGTTGTTGACTATCGTAGTTTAACTATGTCTTTTAGACCAAATTTGTTAATCGTGTTTATAGGTATTCTTGAACTTACTAATCTTCTATCCAACTTTTCAGTCAATTCCTGAGAAATGTCATAATTCATCCTCTACAACTGGGAATTTAAAAATGACACCTTGTAGTTCTGCTTTATATATTTGAGGTTGTGATAGTAGATGCATGTAAATTTAAATTTTAATGACTTCCTAGTAAATTGAATTTTTTATTGTTTTACAGTGATCTCTGTATCTCTAGTAATTCTGCCTTGAATCTAATTTCCTGGTATTTACATAGCTTTGTCAGTTTTCTTTTAATTAAAATATTTCTGATGTATCTTTTTCTAGATGTTTACCTTCACACATACTTTCATGTGTCACTTTTATTTTATTTTATTTTTTGGCTGTGTTGGGTCTTCGTTTCTGTGCGAGGGCTTTCTCTAGTTGCGGCGAGCGGGGGCCACTCTTCATCGAGGTGCGCAGGCCTCTCACTATCGCAGCCTCTCTTGTTGCGGAGCACAGGCTCCAGACGCGCAGGCTCAGTAGTTGTGGCTCACGGGCCCAGCTGCTCCGCGGCATGTGGGATCCTCCCAGACCAGGGCACGAACCCGCATCCCCCGCATTGGCAGGCAGACTCCCCACTGCTGCGCCACCAGGGAAGCCCCATGTGTCACTTTTAAACAACATATACTTGGATTTGTCAAACTGCCAATCTTTGATTTTAAAAGATAATTTAGTTTATATTTAGTGTGATTACTAACATAAACAGACCTAAATATTTTTTGTTTTGCATTAGTCCTACCTTTTCTAGGTTTCTTTTTCTCCTCTTTATTCTTTTTTTAATTGAGTATTTTTCTTGCATTTCATTCTCTCTCCTCTACTAGTCTTGAATATATATATTCTGTCTTTGTTTCATTAGAAATCAAAATATGCATGCCTAACTTACCAATGTCTTAAGTCAGTTAATATCATTACCATAATACAGGGTTCTTAGAACATTTTTACTCCATTTACTCCCTTCTGACTTCTGTGGTATTGTTTTTGTTTATTTCAATTGGTCTTTGATTTTGTTTTTAGCCCCATAAAGCTTTATTATTCTCATTTTATATATTTAAGGTCCTTTAGATTAATTTACATTTTTAACAATTATTTTATCTTCACTCTGTTCAACAATTTGAACATTCTTCCTATGTTTGAGAAATTCACGATCCTAGAAGTTTCCACTTCTTCACTTTAGATATCAGATGATTATTTCCCAGCCTCTCTCACAGCCAAGGCATGGACATGCCAGCTAAAAGTGTGTAATCAGATGTACCTCTACCAGACTTTGACTTAGAAGCTAGTGAAGTGAAGAAGCAGGTCCAGAACAGATTCCCTTTAGGTTAGGGTGTCTTCACCTATATCCAAGGTCCAGAGACATCAGTAACAGCATCTCTTGAAGAGCTGCCGGGATCTCAATACTAACAATGCTGAATGTGCAATATTTGGTCTATGGTCATTTTTTCAAAATGGACCTTTATGTTTTGGGGTCTGTGTGTGTGTGTGCATGTGTGTGGTCTTAATTGTGACATGAGCAGAATGATATGACTAAATCTAATTAAGAACAATTTTTTATTGCATTTTTCAATCATCCTGATGTTTGCATTCCAATTATAGTTTGTAAGTTATACTACCATCTGATTCTATACTCATTTATGATATATTCTGTGATATTGAACATCATTTCTTTGTCTCTAAAATACTTTAACAAATTTTTAATGACTAATTTGTGGAAACAACTTTCGGAAAAACTCAAAATGTGAACAGAGGGCTTCCCTGGTGGCGCAGTGGTTGAGAATCTGCCTGCCAATGCAGGGGACACGGGTTCGAGGCCTGGTCTGGGAAGATCCCACATGCCGTGGAGCGGCTGGGCCCGTGAGCCACAATTACTGAGCCTGCGCATCTGGAGCCTGTGCTCCGCAACAAGAGAGGCCGCGATGGTGAGAGGCCCGCGCACCGTGATGAAGAGTGGCCCACGCTTGCCGCAACTGGAGAAGGCCCTTGCACAGAAACGAAGACCCAACACAGCCATAAAATAAAAATAAATAAATAAATTAATAAATTAATTAATTAAAAAAATTAAAAAAACAATGTGAACAGAAATAAATTATATGCTTATACCTATTACTCAGGATGATTAATTTGAGTATATTTCATTGCATGAATAACCTCCTAATGATCCATTATCTTTCAAATAATCAGCAAAGCAGCTACATATGAACAGGTATTTTTATAGATTATCAGGTAAATGATAAATTATAATGAAAGCACATAATACTACAATTCTAAGATATAACTGTGAGCAGTAGAAATTGATATCTAGAAATCTTTCTTTGCAAATAAATCATAATGCCATTTTAAACAGAATTGTAACCACAATTTTAAATTATTTTGAATATAGTTCTTAACGTTTTATATTTCCTCATCAGAACTGAGAAGTAAAGTAAATTGGGAGATGACCTAAATCATAGTGTTCATGTTTTTTCTCTTTTGTATTTAAGTTTTGCTTAACATTCATTTTATGTTGTTTATTTACTCAAGATTATGAAAAGGAGTTAATCATTTAAGCAGATTCAGATCTTCAAAAATTATGTTTTTGGGGGCAAATGAAATTATTGCACAAACATAATAGAGAAATGTAAAACTGAATGGTAACTCTATTTCACACACAAAAAAATACATTGTACCTACTTAAGAAATAGAATTCGTATATCCTAAAGAAAATGTTAATTTGGAAACAAGATATGGCAAAGCTGGTTTATACATCTTTGCATTACAGGCATTATACTTTTGTTCCTTTAAGTAAAAGATTTAGATATTAAAAGTTTGCAAAAACTAGCACGATATTAAGGACAGGTGATATTTCATTTATCTTTATCTTGGGTATAACAGCAAAAAATATACTTAATTAAAAAACAGAAATAAGAATTCAGAAACAGGGAATCATACAAGCAGTGTAACATTGGTTGTTTATTTCAAATATGAGGAAGAGAATTGACTAAATGTATTTGGTGTAGAATTGTGGCGTAATTGGTGTTTTAACTTTAAGAATCACTGATGTTTCTCTGATGTCAACAGCAGAATACTTGTCCTAAGAGCAAAGTAACCTGTGGGCTCTGTACTCAGCACTTCAGCTGTCTATGGAGAGGAAGTGAGTATATTTTTGCAATAAAAGCAAGAACATATCGCCCTCTAGTGTTGAAAAAGCTAGGAGATTGAAGGATTGTTCAGAAGTACAGAAAGAATACATTTTAAAAAGCAAATGTCTTATTTTCTCTCTTCAAATAAATGTGATATACCAATATTTAGGTTAACATCTTGAATTCTAGAAACACAAATGCCAAACATGATTGATTAACCTATTTGTATGGCCCGTGTTATAAGAAATGTTAACTAGATTGAGAATAAATTATTTCTTTTTAATATTTTACTTTAAAAAATTTTTTTAATTATATTACATTTTATTGTAGTTGTAAACTTTATGAATTAGTTATAATACTTTATATCCTAGTATTTATAATAACTTTACTTATATTATAAAAATTAGTTGTAAGTATTCTTTTAATTGTTAAAAAGGTATTGAATACAATTCTGTAGCATGGGTCACTAAATTAGCAGAGGTGTATGGGTCCTTTGTAGCCAGAGTCTATGCGTAGAGAAAAATCTTTTCCCTTCTCTGAAATGCAAGACTGAAGATTATGTGAAAATTTTATTAGAAAAAGTCATCTAGAAAATAAAAGTAGGAAGTTAATGATTAAGGCAGAAAGAACAACATATTTATCACTGTATTAATAAAATGAAAGACTGACACAAAGTAAATTCTGGGGGAAAATATACCAATATTAATATAATCCAAGTTTCTCCAGACTTCCACTGTCTGTAGGTACACATGGGCTCTGGTTAATCATAAAGCTCCTACATTATTGGCTCTTCTCTCTCATCACACAGTCATTTCAGTGCCCTTCAAGGTTTCATCTGTGCTTGTCAAATGGTAGGTCCATCCTGGCTTTCCTGCCTGTCACCAATCTCACTGCACAGAAATCACTGAATGTGTCTCAGCAAGGCCACTGCTGCAGGCACCCACCATGGAAACACTAGTGCACACGCAGAGTTGTGCCTTCCTATATCCCCAGTGCTCTATGTGCATGAGGGTCTTGAACAAGTTTTGCAGATCAACTCAGGCAAATGGATGGATGCGTGTCTGCTGCTCCTTGAAGACTCAAGTTGATCAGAGATGCCAGTGCCTATCTCAGGGGTAGACAAAACTTTGACATTTGGGTATCCTGCCACCCTTTTTAATCCAAGTACCATATTTTTCATTTCAGTAACAGATTAATATGAATTTGGTATTTTTAAAGAATTATTTACATATATCTTCTGACAAATTTGGACTCATCAGAAACAATTGATGCATCATAATATTTTAGTTATAAGTAAACTTAGAGATAGATAATTTGGTGCAATTGATTTTCCAATTTTCAAAATCTTAGACTTGAATTCTGAGATCATTGTTCCAATAGAACTATTACAAATATACTAACATGGAATATAAATTTAACTGATTTAGTCAAGATTATTAAGTTTCAACTGTGTGTCTAATTTAGTATTGGGTTATGCTTGAGGGGAGGGAAAGTAGTTTAGTGTGAAAAGAGAAGTTTAATAAACAGACTAGTCTATTGAAAATGTACCCACAATCATCTTGGGAAGACTTAAATAAGTTTAACAAAAATGTAAGGGTATCACAAAAAATATATGGGTGACATATTCTTCAGCTATTTAGAGGAAGAAGGATTATCAGGGATCAGAATGAATAGGGAAGGCTTATTATTCACAAAATTATAGAATTTTAGAGTTTGAAGCAACCTTAATGTTATCAAATTCACCTCCTTTAAAATTTTCTACTTAGATTTTTTGTGCTTTTTATAAATATAGTTCATGGTTCCTGCAGAAAATTCAAATGATATAGAAAAGTATAAGAAAGACATAGATGGTCAATCTCTTAATGAGTATCCTTTCAAATCTCCCCTTTTTAATGGATACATGGAAATAGAAAGATAAACAGCTACGTTTCTTTAGTTTCCCAATGACGAAATTGAAGCTCAGACTTTTTCTCCCACCCCACAAGTTTCTGGAGGAGATAGCATTTGAGCTATTCCTTGAGGTAGAGAAAAAAGTTTAATATATGCAAGATGTGAATAAGTTGCTGATTTAGTATAATTGTTTCATGCATGAGACAAAGACTCTTTGCTTGACCAAACTCTAATTAAGCAGGCTTCTGAACATTTTCCCAGGTGTGCACTTTCTTGCAAAATCTAGTTTTCACAAGAATCCTGCTCACTCAGTTTACCCAGAATCCCCCCCACCCCCACCCTCGATATCTGATCACCCTCAATATCCAATCAGGTTCCTCATCCTCCACCACCCCCCAGACGATGTCTGATAAGCCCAGCCTGCCTTTAGCAAGAATCCTGTTAGGTAGTTTTAGCTAGACCCTCCCTTACATAGAATGTTTCCTCTTAGTAATTTTCCATTCACTGACTCCCGCCCTGATCCTTGGCTATAAATTCCTACTTGCCCAAACTGTATTTGGAGTTGAGCCCATCTCTCTCCCCCACTATAAAACCCCATTGCAGTGGTCCCTATACCTATCACAATGGTCTTGAGTAAAGTCTGCCTGACCACCTTTGAGTGTCATTGAATGTTTTTTTGTTAACATATGACTTACAAGGTGGTCTACAATGTGCTGAAGATTCAATTCTGAATAAATCGCAGTCCCTGGCTTCATGGGAATTCATGAGTAATTAAATTGAAACTCATTTAAACTAACGTTTGCAAGGCAGGGGAGGGAGAGTGATTTTCTTGTTGTGGCTTTATCTAAACTGAATCTCTAAAAGTGAAACAGAGCTGGTCAAACTTAGAAATAGGAGAGACAACATTGGTCATTCCAGAACTGCAAATGGGTCAACATGTAAAGTGCAGGAATAACAAGATGAAAGAATTTTGCAAGAGAAAACTTTCAAAAAGTTTGACTTTAAAGGTGCAGAGAAAGATTAAGGCAGTCGCTAGGGCTGGGGTAGGGAGTAACTGTGAGAGGAATTTGTATGAACACAGGTGTGTTAAATTTGTGAAGAAGATTATAGTCTTAAACTAAAATAAATACAGGACAGGCAGATAGACTTAAATTAGTGAGCAAATGGTGGCGACTAAAGCCATTCAGATATTAAAATATTGTAATTACCAGACAAAACATATGCAAACACTGTTTACAGTGAATTACTAACATGATTATCCCCAGTTTTTAACTAAATCCTCAGAAAAGAGAGGTTGAAGTTCTAGAAAAGACTTAGGGGTGAAAGGAAATAAAATAACTTTACAAGAGATATATATTTCCCACAGAACCAGGAAGCAAGTAAGTAAGTAAAGTGATACTTCCTTAGGTTTGGGAAACATTGATGGGAGTCAGTTTGGCTCCCTGGGTGATGTTTAGCTGGTTCAACCCTCACTTTCTATTTTCTTTGTAGCGTAAATTGAGGAGTTAGGTGGTGGGTATAGCAGGCTTAAAAAGTTATTGAAATCATCAGAGTATATATAGTTGGGGGAAAAGAAATGAAAAAAACAATGATGGATATAAGAAGGACTTCTCAATCACGTGTTCCTTTTGTTATAACTAGTTATGTTATAATTTTAAGTTAAAATGTAGGATAAAAATTATGTTTGTCGTGTAATCACAGCTACATAAAACCAGATTACAAACTACGTATAGAGAAGACACTAGGAAGAAATATATGAGAGGTTTTTGTTAAGCAATGTTCATTTCATTTTTATTTTTCTAGATTTTCAAATTTTTCATGCTTTTGTAATGAGATTTATATAATAACTTGCACAAAGTAGTAGTGTCAGTTTTTAAAAATATTTTTCATTTCACCTTTGTAGATGAGACAATTTATAGAAAAACAGCCTACTTTTGAGAGAAAATGGTTAAGATTATATCTAAATAAGGAAGCATACCATTGTATTTCCTCAGTCATCTTTTGCAGCTCCCGTGTAAATTGTTTATATGGAGAGAAAATAAAATGGCGATAGGAAATGGAAATATTGTCATATAGATTGGCTGATTAATGGCCACACTTCACAGTAAATTCATTAGCACAAGTTTTATATCCAGTGTTAAAAAAATAAAAAAGACTTTCTAGAAATGAAAGAAAAATAGATAGTAAATAAAGAGAAGAAATTAAGAACAGATGAAAGCAAAATAAGGTAGGTTTTTTTTTTTTTTTATGATGAGATGATATACAGCTGAATTTGTAGATGTACCTGGAAAATAGTAGGCTGTTAATAAAGGTTGATACATTTATGTGTTGAATGAATGTTGGATGAATGCCTTTGCTTCTTACCTAAAGGAGAAAATAGAAGCATATCCAAAATTGAATTTTAGACAGCTTATCTGGTCCTAGTTTGATTTTGAATGTCCCATTGTAAATATTACCCCCAAATCTAGACAAAAATGAGACAGATGCCACAAATCTATCCAAAGTCATCCCACGTTTCTAAGGGAGTTGTCTGGATTTCAGGAATCTTTAAGAAAGATACAGGCATTTCAAAGTGGTTTAATTCTATTTAATTCTGGACCATACTGGAGATATCATTATTTCGGTAGTGTTAAGGGCAAAAATCAATAATGAAATTTTAAATATAAATACAAACAGAGTTTTACACAATGATTACTTTACTAGATCACCCCACTTGATCACAAATAGCATTTCTGCTACTCTATCTAGAAATCTTATGTGGCAAAGCAGAATAAATATCCATTTAGTATTTTCCTTCTCAAAGTTCCCATGTTTTTCTGATAAACGAGATAAATATATAGATATTTACAGTTTGATTTTAATAAAAATGGATTCTTTTTGAAAAATCATATTGTTTCTCTGCTTTAGGAAACAAGACCTAGGAAAATGGTAAATAGGCACTATATATATCTCTAAGAAATGATGAGAAAAGAAATCAACTGAAATTTACTTTTCTATTTACTGAGTTGCCTTTTGAAGTGTGAATACAGCTGATAGCTCAGAGCTATGTACCTAGTATAATATGATGTTACAATGTACTATGGTGGTAGTAATGTTATCATTATGTTTGAAATGACACTTTTAGGAGTTGTACTGATAAAAAATGCACACTTGAAGACTGAAATAAGTGTATGTCACTGAAATCAAGAAAATATGAAATGTATAAAAGTTAAGTAATAGTCAACTGGTTATTTACAAGGGTAGAAAATATCCTTATTGCAGAAAATCATAAAATAAGTATACTTCTTTGATTTTGAGTAAATATAACAATTACTCATCACTTTACACCTTTATTTGAAAAAAGTTATATATGCAGCTTTGGTTGTTGCCAAGAATAATATCACAATACTTTGTGTCCTGGAAGCTGAAAGGAGCGCCAAGTGACCAAACTACATGTTATCAACCAATTCCTAGTCTCAAGTTCTGTTGAGTCAATAGTGGATATTTTCAGGAACCACTTGGAATCATAGGAGACTACATTGATCTACAGCTAAAACCTCTGCAGTATTTATAAAACCAGGTTAAACGATTTGAATTATCTGTGCTCTCTTGAGTAGTGTTTCGCAAAAACTTTTGACCCTGACTCAGAATAAAAAATAATCTTGCATTGGGACCCAGAACAAAATAAATACACACACACACACACACACACACAACAAACAAACATGTTTCCTAAGGCACTATTTACCTTTACCCTTCATGAAGTACATCAATATTTCTATTCTCATCTATTTTCTTTTCTTTTATGTGGTGCTGACCTATAATTTGAAAAAAAAAAGAGTATCTCTCTTGAAATATGGTTATAAATTTTGGAATTCTCCCCCAGAGATTGAAGGTGCCATTAATATATTTGAATGAATGGTTAACTGTGTACATAGCACAGTTTTTAATTAAAAACACTGCTTTATTTATATGAAATATAAGCTAATTCTTCATAATATTCCTAAGGGCAAACAAAAATCTCATGAAGCATGTAGAAATGGGATACTTGATAAAATGTTTTCCCCCGCATGTATCATGAAAAGTCAAAGGTGGTCGAATTATTGCAATTCTTATGTCATCCCAACTTACAACACAGCTTCTTTTGAGCTAATCCAATTCACTTATAGATGTTTTCTGCATTTTTGTTAGATATTTTTAACTTTGAATATCTGAATTTTTAAAGTTGAAATAATACTTGCCAATATCTGGGCTAAAGTACTTAATTACGGTAACTGCTAAGAGTTTGGTTTCAACTAACTTAATTTTAATTTTTCTCATCAGTGCAACTGTGAGGAAATAGAACTCTAGCATCACAAATCACTCGTGGTATAATCTCAGTCTTTTTTCTACACCCTCTAAACCTCAATTTCTTCATTTAAAAACTAGACTAATAATGGCTAAACAGGATGATGAATGCAAAGAAAGTAGCATAATGACTGGCAAGTAGTAGCTACTCATTAAATGCTGGTAAATATTTTCTCTTTTTTTTCAATTTCAGCTGAACTTTAAGAGCCTCTTGGACATTCTGTATAGTTCATCAGTTCACATTCAAGAAAGAAACAATCACACATACAATCATTGCAATTCTTAGCCCCTGACTTACTTCTGAATTTCCTTCTTGCCAAAAATCACTCTAGTACCTGCAGTTGCTTTGTTTACTAATTTCTTTGCTGCTACCAGATATTACAAAAAGTTTACAATGATTGAGACCCCTTGGTAAATGGACTTTGCAGACTGTATTTTAGAAAATCTATAAACACAGTTTGGAAATAAGTTAAAGAGCAATTTTAAAACAGATACACAGAACAATAATTTTTTCATACTATCTAATCTTAAAAGAGGGAAATTCTGGGAACTATTTATTCCACTACTATTGATATGATGAGTCACACTTGGAAGATTAGAAGTTAAAAAAAAGAAAAAGAAGAGTGAGAACAAGGAAAGCAGCACCTAAAAAAGCCTTGCTTTTTTTCTCATCAAAGTCTGCACAGGGATCACACAACTGGAATTTCGGGATAGATTGTTGCCAAAATAATGAGAAGGTCTCCTTTCCAAATTTTTAACAATAGATTTATTAGGATATGTGAAAGCCAGATTTAGCAGAATTGGGATCAAAGTCTATTTAACTTGCTTGGTATGGTGCTTGAGGAAATATCAGTTCTTCACAGATGCAGTTTACTCAGTCATCCACACATTTGTCCATTCATTCGGTAACAAAAGACCGACATGGTGGAAGGGGAAAGCGGACAAAGTGCTCCTGTTTGTGCCAATTCGTTGCTAACTGGTCTCAGGTTCATCCTTCACAATGCATTTTATTAAGGTGAAATTAAAATTTAACATATCACCTAGACTCCTTAAAAACACATGCCACATAATTTTTAGACTTTTGGAGCAGCATTTTAATGTCTTCACCATTATCTTTAAATGAATATTCTTAATTTTATATGACTCATTTAACATACATGTGGCTTTAAAAATAATCTTGATTGTCTTATTTGACCTTTCCAAGATGCTTAAGTTGGTGTTCCTACCTCCTTGCACTTTGCCTTGCCTTTTTTTTTTTTTTTAAATGGTCACAGTACTAGATAGGCATATAGGAAACCTACTTTTCCTCCTGTGTGTTTCTCCTTTACTCTCGCACTACTATCACACTTATAACACTTCCAACACAAGGTGTGTGAGGTTCTCCCACACACACCAAGCAGTGCTTTGTGACACCAGCCGAGCATCCTACAATTCAAATTTGACACTGACTGGAGTTAGCACAGACCCCATAGGTTAGGGGCTCAGTCCCATAAGACTGCTCCCGTCTTCAGATCCAATCACAAGTAGTAGGTCCCTGGCTCTGTCCAACTTGGCTACAGATCGGAGGTCCCCATGACGCCCCACCTTGGATTTGATTATTTGCTAAAACAGCTCACAGAACTCAAGGAAACACCTACTTAGTTTTACCAGTTTATTATATGATAAAGGATACAGATGAACAACTAGATGAAGAGATCCATAGGGCAAGGGCTGGTTCAGTCCTGAGAGTAGGACCCTCTGTCCTCACAGAGTTGGGGGTGTGTCACCCTCCCAGTGAGTGGATGTGTTCCCAAACCTGGAAGCTCTCCAAACCCAGTACTTTGGGAGGTTTTATAGAGGCTTCATTGCATTGGCGTGATCAGTCATTTCTAGCCCCTCTCCACTTCCTAGAGGATAAGGCTGGGCTGAAAGTTCCAAGCTTCTAACTGTTGTTTGGTCTTTCTGGTGCCCAGCTCCCATCCAGGAACCCACTAACTGTTGCCTCTGAAGCTGAATCCAGCCTCTGTACCCTGGTACTGAATTAAGTCTCTGAGACAGAATTTTGGGTGAAGTAGAAAAGAATAGCTTTATTGCTTTGCCAGGCAAAGGGAGCCACAGTGGGCTAATACCCTCAAAACTGTGTGTCCCAACCTGGAGTAAGGGGTTTTATGGTAGTGGTTCAAAGAGAGCATGATCAGCTCGTGGACATTCTTCTGATTGGTTGGTGGTGAGGTAAGTGGGAGTCAGCATGATCAACCTTCTGATTCCAACCAGTCTGGGGTCTACGTGCCTGTGGGCACCATATCAAAGTTAACCGTTAACCGTTAACTTCTCCCGCATGGTAGGGGTTTCAGTATTTGCAAACAGCTCAGAGATATTGTGTGTATCCCTTGTTGGGGAACCAGGACCTTGCCCCAAGGCTGCACTATTGTTTCTCTTGACTGTTGTTTCTCCCTTGTCTTGTATCCCCTCCCTTCCCTAATGAACCATTGCTTGAACCTGCCGGTTGGAACTCAGGGAAGGTCATGGAGGCTGAATGAAGACTATTTCCTGTAATCAAAGAAATGGGGGACACAGGAAGGCTTTTGAGCCCAGGAGCCCCACAGAGTCCTGCTCGTATCACCTCATTAGGACAAAAGACACTCGTATCACCCAGGAAATAACAAGGGATTTAGGAGCTCTGTGCCAGGAACTGGGGGCAGAGATCAATATACATTGTTGGGGCTCAAGGTAGCCACCCCAAATGTGCCAAAGTGGCATATTGATTATTTGGAATTAAAGTTACTTAAGAAACAGCCAGTGCAAGAAGAACACTCTACCTCTCCTTTGTCTCCAGAAATTAGGAAATAAATCTCCCATGTGAAAGGTACCTTCCCTGAAGCAGGAGGTAGGGAGACATCTTTATCACCAGAGATAGGGAATTCAGAGTAGAGAAGACTGTGTAAACAAACTGCTTAGATTCTTCACTAACTAGTACCCAAGCCCAAGTTTCTTTGTCTTGTCAATTCCTCTCAAATTTATTGTTTCTTTGCCTAAAAGCTGCTTGCTTTGGTCACTTCTTAAGTCCTATATCTATGAGACCTCCATACATATGAAATTAACTTGGTTTTTCTCCTGCTGTCTTTTTTTTTTTTTTTTTTCATTTTAATTGTTAGAACACCCCAAAGAACCAAGTGGGCTAGGGGGGAAATTTTTCCCCTCCCCAAATATATATACTATATCTCTTTGGCATACCATATCATTTCTTATCTCAGGCATAGGACATAAGTAAATTTCCTTGTTACATTATCTTTTATTGCTCAGGCTTCCTCACCTCCACTGGCCAGTTTTTGCTAGGGAAGAATAAACAGGAGGATTGAATGGGAAGTATAAGTCACTCGATTAACACACACATACACGCACACAAACACAGAGTCAAACATATATCTACAGTGGTGGTAATCTGCATCTATCATTCTTCTAACTCTGAACATATTAATTTTAAATAAATGTCACATTTAAATTTTATTTATTCTTTTGGTTGGCAGATTCTAGTTCCATATGCTTTTTTATTTCCTTTTCACTATTGCATATTAGAATAAACTGTTCTAATATGCAAAACTGACATCTTATACTTTGTACATTCAAAAATAAAAGTCGCATTTTTGATGTCAGAATAGATAAGGATTTAACAAATATTAACTTGGCATGCACTTAGTTTCTTT
Organism: Balaenoptera borealis; assembly: GCF_965194805.1. Lineage (NCBI taxonomy): Eukaryota > Metazoa > Chordata > Mammalia > Artiodactyla > Balaenopteridae > Balaenoptera > Balaenoptera borealis. Next base: position 125,251,827 of record NC_138861.1, on the reverse strand, counting down.
TCAAATTCCTGATTGAATGCATTCTGAAAATACTAAACAAACCACCAAAGTATGTGGATTAGATTTCTACTTTTGTGGGGTGATGCAAGGGGGAGGTGGGAGTGGGACTGATTCCATGTGTCCTTAAATGGATTTTTGAATCAAATACATGAGCTTGGAGAAGTCTGGGATGGAATATAATAAAGACCGGATAACTTTCTTTGGCAAATTCCAAATCTCTTTCAATATTTATTTTACATATATAATTTAATTTGATTTTTATTTTAAAATTTACTTTATGAACATTTTCAAACATACATAAAAGTAGAGGGTAGACCATAATTGGTTTATATATTTTATACCAAACCTAAGCCTTTTTATCACTGTATTTTATTTCTTTTTAGTAAAATAATAATTCAATGTATTCAAAGGGAAGAGAACTTTAAAAAAATTGAAAGGTTTTGGGGGAGCAAATAATTATCTTAAAAATTATGTTTGATAACAGTGTATTAGTAAGTCCCTAGCATGTGGAGTTAATTTTCCTTTAAAGTGAATTTGAAATCACTGGAGAGATTTTTTAAATTGGTTCACTATTTCAAAGGGGAAAATTCAGGCCTACTTATATATTTGGAATCTGAAGAAGTAAAATGTTTGGTAGAAATTTAAAATTTTTAACTCATGGACTTCTGAGATTGTTTTAAATTTTTTTTCCAAAATCTAAGACAAAAACAAATGTTATTTCAACTTATTGTTGATTTCTAAAATTTAAATTACTATGTAGAAAAAATGTTTCAGAACATAAAAATAAAGCGATATAATACTATGTTTAATCATTTAATCTAATATTCTTTTAATCATTATTCAGTTTCTTTAAATTAAAAAATAAAAAAGAAACTCATAAAATATTTGCAGTGTGATGGAATATACAACTCATATTACAAAACACGCTAATTTGATTCTCTATGATATAGTACATCAATAATACACACCTTAAAGTATATGTATCACAGATTATAAACATAACCTATTTTGGTTACTTTCCTAGGGACGCTATTTTGGCAAACTGGGAAATAGAAAATTCTATAATTAGTCTAACACAGTTTTGAGGAGAATGAAGAAAATTTGTATAGGAAGGAATTCACTAAAAATCAGAGTCAAAAATAATGGAAAATTATGTCCATTTGTGGTGAAGCAATTTGGGAAAGCAGTTTTCTTTCTAATTTTTTTTCTTTTTTTCTACTTTTTTTTTCTTTTTAAAAGAAATTGATAAGGGAAGTAGAACACTTGACTGTTGGATAAAATGTAATAATCGAAAACAATTTTAATTCTAATTAGAGAAATCAGCCAAATTTAGGAATGTGCTTTGAGAAAAACATGTCAAGATTTTTCTTCTCATCTAGGCTTCTGACCTCTGTTTCATTAAAAAGATCTTAAGATCCTCTTCCCATTTTGTTCTTTCTCCCATAGCTTCTCTCTCACTTTGCTTCTAAGAATGGTGAAAGAGAAATCCTCTCTATTTCGGCTGTTATGCTGAAGAAGGCCAAGTGTCTCCCTGTGACTTCAGAAAAGAATGTTACTAAAGGGAAAAACCTGTAAACTACTATGTATTTGAGACAAAATCATCCCCTCACCTTAGAATTCCAGATACCTAAGTAGATACTTAAAAGCATGTTCCACTGCTCCAAACCCCACACGGATACCTGATTTCCTAATTCTGTATGTATATAATGTCTACCAGCCTTGCAGAAGCAAGTTTTATGGTTTTAAAAAAGGTGGTTTTACCATTTATGGCTTTATGGTTTTACCGTAAGTTTTATGGTTTTACCATTGTACACTAAAACTTTATTTCTTACCTTCTTTTTTTTTTTTTGAGGTGACTAGTTTGAAAAATGATCTCAATCAGTATTTCTATATAGATGGATATTTTGGCAAAATTAAATAGGGTCTATGTTCTTGAAGACATGAAAAAAATCTACTACATTCTAAGTAGTAAAATCTAGACTGTAAACATCAGGTTATTAATATTTTAGCATATTAACATACTAAATTTATCCTTAATATGTATGTTTCTTATATATCAGCATAGGTATACACGTAAATACTTATATTACTATTTTTGTTTTAGTCATTATATTTCTCCTCTTTTTCAGGTAATGTTTAGAGGACTCTACAGCAACCTTTGGTATTGGACATATTCAAAATCTCTTCAACTTCTACTTTCCTAGTCCACTGTCCTCCAACTTTAACTTGCTTGCAATCCCATCAAACATTTTACATGGTTTGCAATGGTTACATGAACTTGTGGGAAGTAGCATTTGTACCATTTCATACTTTATTTATGATGGCACTTTAGGAAAAGAACTTGGAAAAAGCTTCCAAAGCAGTATTTTAAAAAATGAATCTTGTTGTGAAGCTTCGGAGAAGTTTTCGAACATTGATTGTTCTCTTAGCCACCTTTTGCTTGGTGAGCATTGTCATTTCTGCCTATTTCCTCTACTCTGGCTATAAACAGGAAATGACACTTATGGAAACCACTGCAGCAGCAGAATGTACTGACGTTAAAATCCTACCATATCGGTCAATGGAGCTGAAGACAGTCAAACCTATTGATACATCGAAAACTGATCCTACTGTCCTCCTGTTTGTGGAGAGCCAGTACTCTCAACTTGGTCAAGATATTATCGCTATCTTGGAGTCCAGCCGATTTCAGTTCCATATGGTCATCGCCCCTGGCAAGGGAGACATACCTCCTCTAACAGATAATGGCAAAGGGAAATATATTTTAGTTATTTATGAAAATATTCTGAAGTATGTCAGCATGGACTCATGGAATCGAGAGCTTTTAGAAAAATACTGTGTGGAATACAGTGTTAGTATAATTGGTTTTCATAAAGCCAATGAAAACAGCTCACCAAGTACACAATTAAAAGGTTTTCCATTAAACCTTTTCAATAATCTAGCTCTAAAGGACTGTTTTGTCAACCCTCAGTCTCCTTTGCTGCATATTACCAAAGCCCCCAAGGTTGAGAAAGGCCCTCTTCCTGGGGAAGACTGGACAATTTTCCAGTATAATCATTCAACCTACCAGCCTGTGCTTTTAACTGAATTACAGACAGAAAAATCCCTTTCATCCTTCTCCAGCAAACCACTCTATGCGACGGTGATTCAGGATCTGGGGCTTCATGATGGAATTCAGCGAGTTCTTTTCGGCAACAACTTGAACTTTTGGCTGCACAAGCTCATCTTCATAGATGCCATCTCCTTCTTGTCAGGGAAGAGGCTGACATTGTCTTTGGACAGGTATATCCTTGTGGACATTGATGACATCTTTGTTGGGAAGGAAGGGACAAGGATGAATGTCAAAGATGTGAAGGTAAGAACATTTATAAATCACCTGATTATTTTTCTTTCACTAACTCTGTGGTATTGAGGAAATAGAATTTTGGATATTTTAGACTTCTAATTACTCAAAACTTTAAGATGCAGTAAACTTGAGATAAAATAAGCATTAAAAGTAAAACTTAAACTAAGCCTTAACCATTCCTCACCCACCCCCAAAATGCTTCAGAGGGGCATAGAACTAAAATATCCCAAAGAGTATTTGAGCTTAATCTCCTTGCCTCTTTTAGATTTTGCCCATCCCAGCCAGCCCCCCATAGAACAGCCTCCATTGCTCCACACATGTTGCAGTTTGTAGCAGTAAGACTAATACAGTCATGAAGATCTATCACTGGGCAGATCCTCCTGCCCTACTTGGGTTTGACAATGGTGGTTAAAATATAAGATAGAGAAGCAGCCCAAGACTTTTATATAACAAGTAAGCATAGTGCTTGTCTATATGAAATGTTCATACATTTGTAAATATAGATATGAAAAAAAAAAGTTTTATAGGGGATGTGGTATTGGACTTGACCTCAGGAGCTACCATTACTATCTCTATTATCACGTCATTTTGGGTAACACAGCAGTGTTACTGGTAGCACTTCTAGGCTAAGGTCAAATTGGCTGCGGTATAACAAATTCACCCCGTGATTGCTATCAGATAAAGGAAAAGCCAAATATGTTTTACTAAGGTGGGTAGGTATTCTGAGAATAATTCCCTTTTTTATCATCTTGATTCAAGACTTTCACTTGTGCCTATCTTGTTTTATATATAATTAAATTCTTTCTGTGAACAAGTAATTTTAGCAAACATATAAAAAAAATAATAGAACACAGCTTAGAATAATAAAGGAACTAGAGATTGTTAAGATTATGTCATCTTTTTTGTATTTCTGCTATTAGGCTTTTTATCCTCCAAAGATGAAACCTCAATATAACAGCTTTTTTCCCCATCCTAACACCTTATGACCATTATAATAAAATATTATTAAAACCAGTGAAATAAGTTAACTTTTTAAAAATCTTCAAAATATATGTGGACCAGTGAACTCTGTTTTTAATGAGCCACTGAATGAAGTATCACTTGACTGGGATCCAAATATTTTATTTTGGGTATTGTTGTAAAGGGATTAAGTGATCCCTCTTGAATTCTGTCTAGATTTTTCTTTTTTTTTTACTTATGCTTTTTTGTATTTACTATTCCTTTTAATTAATGTAAATTCTAGTTTTAATTTTAAAATCAAAAACTTAAGGCAAGGTCATGTGCTTCAAATGGTTCTCTGAGTGATTCCTATCCTGAAATCCTGAAAGGAAAAGTTTCCTAATTTTAGTCTAATAAACTGTATGAATTGAAAAAGTTCTTTATAACTCTTAACAAATTTCTCTGCCTCAAATTCAGCTCTATCACTTATTCTCAATAGAAAACAAATAGCTATTCACCACTACTCATCTAATATTCAAGGATTACTGAGGACTTCTTGAGTGACATAACCCCAAACAAAATAACAGAAAACCGAAATTTAACAAAGGCTGGAACAATGCCACACACAGATAAAGAATCAGAAAAGTTGCGTGTGTATATATATAGATATATATAGTGTGTATGTATGTGCATATGTATACTGATTGTATATTCTATACACACACATACACACACACACGTGCCCATGCTAAGTTAACTGTCACTTTGAAGAAAATACTCTTTTCTGCCACTTTGGGTGTTGTATCTGGTTCTTGCTCAGAACTCTTAACCAAAGAATATCAGAAACTTGACTGGAACTGAAATAACTTGTTGGGTTACTTATAGGTCAATAGGGAATACTGTTTTTCAATATAAAAATTATAGTTCTAGTCTTGGGAATTTGATTTCTCTTTTGACTATTATTTTTTGGATAAATATGATTTTGTGGGAAAGAATCTTGAACTGTGTGTAGAAAAGCTCTGCATACTCCCAGTTCTTCATCCTCATGTTCCTTTTCTGGTGGTGTAAGATTTCTTTATACACTGATAGATGAGGAGAAATCCATCCTCCCTCAAAATCTCCCCAAATTTTCCAGAGCGAGGGTATTGGATAGCTAGTGACATTTTTCTATATTATTCTAAATTAGAGAGTAGAAGTATGCTGTTCCTCAATAGAACAAATTGAGGAAAGCTGGAGGGTTAGGGTTGAAAAACCTTGGTTATGTGCATGATTGGACCTTCCCCAGGCCACTCCTGTGATTAGACTGGGAGCACATAGCTGGGAGCAATCAACAACCAATTCAAACATGGCCTTGACTGCAGCACCACCTCACTCTATGGACAAAACATATACCAGCATATTATTATTTGAGCCAATTTTCTCACTTTGAGGTAGAGATTCTGGGTCATACTGTTAAAGAATTAGTGTTTTTAAGTCACAGCATTTGATGCAGTGAAAAGAATGCAAGTGTTTCAACTGAACTTGAAAGTCCATATTCTTTCCACTACATGGTTCTGCCATATCTAAACTACAATGTATCTAGGTGTTTTTTTTTTGAGATTTGTGTGCTTTATCTTATTTCATCATACCCTCATCTGACCAAAGCCACTGATACAGAAATTAATATGTCCATTTCTAAGGCAAGCAAAATTAAGCTCAGTTTCAGTAACTGTCATCTGACTGTTAATTAAATTTCACTGTGTATCTAGAAATTCAAGATATGAGAGAAATTTAATGTATAGGAACTTGTAGATACAAGTTTATATAAACTTGTAAATACAAACTAATTGTATTTTGAAAGATTGTGAAATATTAGCTATGAATGAAGTCAGAAAATATCGTCATGTTTTGACTTGTTAATATTTCTGTGTGGTCCTCAAGGCAATCATGAAATACTTCCTGTACATCTAAAGCTCTATTAGCAAGATGACCTTCATCACCCTATGGAGGGTGATGTCTTATACACTTGAATTTACTCTTTCTTGGTTTTGAAAGCAACTCTTGTTTTCATCATGGCCTTACTTACGTGTAGGTAATGTTTATTCCCAAAGTGCTATCAGTTGAGTGATAATGCATTTTTTAGAGAAAATTAAGATAATAAAAGGCCATCCTGATTATTAAAAACTTAATTTAAAAAGTCTTCTTGCAGACCACTAACCTGATTTCTATGAACAATGTTTTACCCTCGGTTGTAACACTTGGAATAGTCATAGAAGTTTGATAGAATTGAGAAAATATGTTCTTTTTTTCATAGTTTCCCTAAGATAGAATAAATATTCTTTCTCGATGGTGAATGTAAGCTTCCACACTGGCAATGAAATCAAATATATTATTGATGCTATAAATAATTCTGGTGCTTTCATCAATTCTGTTGACCTGTCATTATTCTCTCTGTTGGCAACAAGACACCATTATTAGCATTTTATACGTCTTTAGATTTCTTGAAGAAATGCTTCCATTTATTCATTGGACATCTACTCTGTATAAGACTATATTTAAGACATTATCTGCCTGAGAAATCCAGACTTTATTTTAAGGTCCTATGTAATCCAGCTCAATTTACCTTTTCAGCATCTATTCTTACTACTACTCACAATACACTGTTTCTCTTAGGCTAGCCCACTGTCTGTTCCTCTGCGATGGATTGATAGTGTTTACGTTCACCTCTTTTCTCAGCTTCTAAGCCTTCACTAAAATACTTTCCTCGAATCTACTCATATCTCAAAAGCTATCTCAAGTCCAACTTCTTATGAGAAGGCAACAGATGTCCTAATGACCCAAGCTGAAACTGTGTCCTTAAATAATCACTGACCTTAACTGTCACTTATCATCTTCATGTACATGAGTCAACTCCAAAATTAGGTGGTGAAACAGTTTTTTCCCATACATCTAATTATGTCTCAACATATGTAATAAGTAATCTTAGACCTGATTTGAAAATATTATATTGACAATCATTACACTGTTTTTTAACTGTTTGGTGAGTGCAGAACTAATTAGTCTCAGAATTGAACTTACTACTTTAAAAAAGAACAATTTAAGGATAGTTTTGAGTTTTGTCTCAAAACAAGTGATATGTATATTTTGAGTCAGAGGCAAAAATAGGGGGAAAAGAAATCTGTGTTATAAACCTGAAGTCCAAAATAAGTGGCTAGCTCTCTAATTCGTTTGACTCCTTCCCCCACGTAGTGTTTTTAATGGATCTATACGTAGACTGGTATTAAGGTTTGATCCAGATAAAGCAATTTACCAGTGTCTTAATTTGGATGACTTTATGCAATTATTTGACTCTATATTTCCTGCATTGAAAATCATAGGTTCAAAGATTTATAGTGCAAAAGTAATAAATTGTGCAAATTGAATGACTAAAACAGAGATGTTAAGTTAATAGATATAAAGAAGACAGTTAATAGAGGGTCTTAAAATACAGATAAATGAGTTTTGGTTAGTTCCAATAGCTATTTGAAAACTTCTTAAACAAGGAAATGATATGATGAAAATATTTGAGAAAGGTTTTTTTTATTATTAATGTAAATATCTAAATAAAATTCCAGTTCAAACTTGTAGGAATTACCATGTTTAACAGGAGGCAGATTACTATGAATAGGAAGAAAGAAATCTAGCATAGAAGAAAAGATAAGACACTTGTTATAGATTTGAGTAAGGGTTGGAAGAGAAAAAGAAAGAAATCTCATGTTATTTAAAGAAGTGACCTAAGAAAATAGAAAGTTATTGGTTCTATGAGCATCAACAGAGACGATGAGAGTCTACAATGGCAATTGAAGATTAGTTTTCTAACATTTTACAATTGTAACTGAAACAAGTTGTTATATTTGACAAATTAATAAACATTTTTTAAAGAATCCATGATATCTTAGAGTAAATGGAGTCACAATCAAAAAAAGGAGTCTAAAAGGAAAGGTTGGTATGTGGTAGATGGACTCCAGATTTGATACATTATCAACCAGTATAGAGTCAACAGTGCAGGACAGTCCAGGCAGCAGGAACTGGATGGATGGCCCGTCAGAGTTAATCAAGCAGCATCTGAAAGCTCCTCGGCAGTTTCTAAGCAAGTGAGCCAGCATGCAATCAGCAAGTGTAGCATAAGAGCTAGGCAGTGGCCCGGGCAGATGGGGGTCAGCATTTATTGGGATATTTCACAGCAGAATGAATGGATTAGGTTTGTGAGCATAAGTCTTCTTTCTGAAAAAAAAAAAAAAAAAAAGGAACAGAAGATAGTGGAAGAGGTGGAATTTGACAACATGGAGTTTGACAGAGAGAACATGACAGAGACCTGGAAGCAGGAACTCAGTCACAACAATAATCCTATAAAGGAGAGAGGACCCATCAGCAAGACTTGTGTGAAACTACAGCCCTGACACTGACTCAGATTCTTTAGATGTCCAGGGAAGTATTGCATTTAGAACCTCCTTAGGTGCCCAGTTGCAAGAAGTTTATGTACTACTTGAAGACACTCAACTGGTTCAAAAGAAAAAGCAGATACTGTCAAAGACTTATAAGAATGATCTATGTTCTATATAAACATAGAGAGAATTACTGTGTCAATTGAAATGTTTTTTAAATTAATTTATTTTTCAGCTGGGAGATATATTTTTTAAATTTTTTATACAATTTTTAAAAGTTATTTTCCATTTACAGTTATTACAAAATATTGGCTACGTTCCCCATGTTGTACAATACATCCTGGAGCCGATCTTACACCCAATAGCTTGTGCCACCCACTCCCCCACCCCTATGTTGCCCCTCCTTCCCCTCCCCACTGGTAACCACTAATTTGCTCTCTATATCTGTGTCTGCTTCTTTTTTGTTATATTCACTAATTTGTTATATATTTTAGATTCCGCATATAAGTGATATCATACAGTATTTGTCTTTCTCTGTCTGACTTATTTCAGTTAGCATAATACCCTCCAAGTCCATCCATGTTGCTGCAAATGGCAAAATTTTGTTCTTTTTTATGTCTGATTAGTTTTCCATTGTGTGTATGTGTATATATATATATATATATATATATATATATATATATATATATATATATATATACCACAGCTTCTTTATCCATTTGTCTGTTCATGGACATTTAGGTTGCTTCCATATCTTGGCAATTGTAAATAATGATGCTGTGAACATTGGGGTGCATTTAAAATGTTTCTTGTAAGTAGAATTTGACTTGACTGGAAAGAGAAGCTACATATAAGTATTTTGGCAGAGTCAATATTGTCCTCAAATATGCTCGGAGGAGGACGGCCACTGTACAGGGTATATTTAATTATAATTATCTTTCTTTCATCTGAAGTCTCAATGTAAATGTCCCAGGTTTTTTCTTTTCTTCTGAATTCTTTCAAGTGGCCATATATTTAACTCTGTCAATGGAAGGAAAAACTATTTTTCCAAAACAATATTCCTTTATGGAAGCAAATAGGGTCTTTCTCCACTTTAAAAAAAAAAGTCAAAATTATATGAAAGTACACTTTTAAATGATAAGAATGAAAAATGTGAGAAAATATACACCAGTAATATCTCTTCCAAACTGGGTATTCAGCTAAAAACATTTACAGTTTATATATTAACTTAATATAATTTAATTCAATGCTCAAATCACTTATTTCTCACCTATGGGCTCTGTATATTATTATTCACTAGAGAGTTTACACAAATATGTGAAATATTCGGTTCTCGATTTCAGTAGTATAGGCAAGACATATTCACAATTATCAACATTACAAGGCAGAATACAATATGTGCCATGACAGCATTACTATGGGCAATGGGAACAAAGAAAGGGAAATGATATTTCTTCTTCTAGTAATTAGGGAGATTTCTTGGAGGAGGTGACATTTGAGTCTTCTGTGATGGTTTGACAGAACACTAGCAAATCAAGATGGTGAAGTAGATTCTTGGCCAGCAGGTCAGCCCAAGCTCAGACTTGGCTGAGACTATCAGGACAAATGTTAAGTTGCTTGTCTTAGTTGGATGATAAAGTAAATAAGAAATAGTAGTGGGACTAAATGCTGAAGATTTAGTTGTGGCCATAATATGGAGCTCTCTGGGTAGAAGGATACCATTTGAATCACTGAAGATTTTAAGCCAGACAGTGACATGATCAGATTTAGGACTGAAGAAAAATATGTTGTTTGAATAAGGGAGATGTTTTTGAGAAGACCTAAAAGAGCCTATTACAATTATATGGGCATAGTAATTATTATACATGTTTTAAAATAGTATTTATTTAGCATATTAGAAGACACTAAGCACTGGGATAATCATTAACAGGCAGTATATCATTTAATATGACAACACTAAGAGGAAATATTTTGTACATTTTCTGAATGAGTAAAATGAGGCGTAGCAATATCAATACTCATCTAGCTAGTAAGTAGCAGAGAAAACCCAGACTATTTGTCCTGAATGTCTAAGCTTTCTTTTAGAATACAGTGCCTTGTGTTCGGGTATCAGTCTGGGCATCTACACTTACTCGTTAACCCCGAACATGTCTGAAAACCTCTCCAATTCTCAGATTGCAAATCTGTAGAACCGATGGAAAACAACACTGTTCTTAGTATTGGGATGAGCCCTGAATGAGATAAGTACTGGAAAGCTTCTAGGACAGAGCCTGGCCTGACAGAGCCAGGACAGAGCTTGGTGGCAGTCATGATGGAAAGGGAGACTGGGAGAGACCATGCAGGATTGACAGGACTTGGAAACATGCTCAGTGAAGGAGCAAAAAGAAAAAAAAAAAGGTGCAGATGCTGCAGTATCATGGGTTTTAGCCTGAGTGTGTCCATAAACATATGCAGAATTGGGCAGAGGAAAAGGTGCTAGGAAGATGAGGAGTTTGGTTTAAGATCTAATGACTTAACATAGGACATCCAGATGTAGGCATTTGAAAAAATAGATCTAGAGTTTCAGACACCATCAGAGGTGGCAATATAGATTTAGAAACCATCAAGCTTAATACTTGCAATCTTAGTTATGATAACTAAAGGGAAGGAATCAAATAAGAAGGAAAACAGGTGGAATGCATCATTTTGGATATCCTGTAATAAACCCAAGGTCATGACAAGTTAGTTTCAGACAGAGAAAAATTGTTTCATGTACCGAGATGTTAGCCATCCCCTCAGGCTCTCATTGGTTATAAGGAAGAAAGCCTAAAACTTCAGTAAGTACCAGCAGTCCTCAAGAAAATTAAATTAAAGGAATGTCTAACTGGGGACACACTGTGTTCATGCAGCAGAGAAGGCACAATCTTTCATCTGGAATTTGGCATTTTGAATTTTTTTCCATCTTATTTATGACCCTTTGATTAACAAGAATTGCAGTAGGACCCCCTCCTAACATGACTGTGAGAGGTACCAAATGACGCTATGTTATAAATATTTCTGAAATTTGTAATGATATATAGGGGTTAAGTATTAAGTGAACAAAGAAGCTAAATCTTAATTTTTAGTTACTGTGCCCAGAAATTATATTCTACTCAGAGCATTTTACTTAGTTTTTATGTATTTATTTTCTTGATGACATCAGTTATTGTGAACATGTCCATTTTTTGTTAGAAACAAGGAGTTTAGAGGCATACTTTCATTTATACCTGTCTTCTGCATATTAATCAATTATTATTCTTTAAAAAGCATATTTTAAAACAAGACCTGTTGCCAAGTAAGGATTTTCTGCTCAGGACAATTTTTAAAGCTTTTTATGTACAAACTAGATTTTAATTTAGGATTAGACATTCCCTGAATTCGTTTGCACTCAGAACAGGCTAAATAGTAATGGACCTAACACTAACTTGAGTGCTCGCTTTGTTAGTTCACAGTGTAAGATAATTACTGAGCAGAGAGCAAGCTCTTGATACACCAGGGGAAGAACACAAAGTCCATGCTGCTCCATTTTGCTACTCAAGGTGTAGCAGTTGTCTCCATGGGAAAGAGAAGATACTAGAAAATATTTTGGTAAGAGCAGCCAAGCTGGCCACTTCCCAGCAAGGAGGAAAACAACCCCTATTAGAGCCTTTAAATCTCATGGTTAATGCCTTAAAAGCCCTGGGGATATTTTCTGATTGGGTTTGTCATTCTCTGTGATTATATAAATAGTGATTAATTAATTAGCCAATTAGTTAGCTCAGATTATTATAAGGCTCTTCAGCTAAGGCCAGCTAAGTGTTGTTGTTAATGATAATCATCAAAATATGCTACAAAATTGTTTCATATCTGAAGAATGACTGAAGAGAAAAACAAAATAAAAACTTGCTCCTTTTATACTCCCTGTAGAAATACAGTGTGTTCTGAAATATATTAAATTATCATGGAGAAAAGCACCTTGATTATAGAATCTTGTGGCAGGTAGAATATATTATTATTATTATTCAATAACAGATTAAACTGTTAAAGCAGTCATAGACATTGCATTTTGTTTTCATTCAGCCCTTCATTTTTTTATGTCTATCCTGAGCTTTGCTCTCTAGCTCTTTGCTGGGATTGATAATTTCCACCCACTACTCTACTTCTTTTTTTTTTAATTGAAATATAGTTGACATATAATATTATGTTAGTTTCAGGTGTACTACATAGCGATTTGATATTTGCTTACTTAATGAAATGATCACCACTGTAAGTCTAGTCACCATCATCAAAGTTATTATAATATTATTGACCATATTTCCTATGCTGTATATTATATCGCTGTGGCTTATTTATTTAATCACTGGAGGTTTGTACCTCTTTAATTGCTTTACCTATGTCGACCAACCACCCACTCCACTCTCTTCTGGGAACCACCAGTTTGTTCTCTATAGATATGAGTCTGTTTTCATTCTGTTTCTTTGTTTTGTTTTTTAAGGTTCCACATATAAGTGAGAACATGCAGTATTTGCCTTTCTCTGTCTGATTTATCTCACTTAGCATGATACCCTCTAGATCCATTCCTGTCTTCACAGATGGCAAGATTTCAGTCTTTGTGGCTGAGTAATATTCCATTGTACACATATACCACATATTCTTTATCCATTCATCTATCGATGGACAGAAGTGGCTTCCATATCTTGGCTACCATAAATAATGCTGTAATGAACACTGGGGTGCATAAATCTTTTGGAATTAGTGCTTTTGTTTTCTTCAGATAAATACCCAGATGTGAAATTGCCAGACATATAATAGTTCTATTTTCAATTTTTTTAGAAACCCCCGTACTGTTTTCCATAATGGATGCATCAATTTACAGTCTCTCCAACAGTGGATGAGGACTCCCTTTTCTCCACATCCTCACCAACACTTGTTATTTGTTGTTGTTTTGTTGATAGTCATTCTGACAGATGTGAGGTGGTATCTCATTGTGGTTTTGATTTACATTTACCTGATGATTAGTGATGTTGAGCATCTTCTCATGTGTCTGTTGGCCATCTGTATGTCTTTTTTGAAAAAATGTCTATATCTTCTGACCATTTTTTAATCAGATTTTATGGTTTTTTTTGATGTTGAGTTGTGAGAGTTTTGTGTATTTTGAATATTAACCCTTATCAGATATATCATTTACAAATGTCTTCTCGCATTCAGTAGACTGCCTTCTCATTTTGTTGATGGCTTTCTTCCCTGTACAAAAACTTTTTAGTTTGATGTAGTCTTATTTGTTTATTTTTGCTTTATTTCCTTTGCCTGAGGAGATAAATCCAAAAATATATTGCCAAGATTGATGTCAAAGAGGATACTGCCTATGTTTTCTTCCAGGAGTTTTATGGTTTCCAGTCTTACATTTAAGTCTTTAATCCATTTTGAGTTTATTTTTGTATATGGTGTGAGGAAATGTTCTAATTTCATTCTTTTACATGTAGCTATTCAGTTTTCTGATCACCATTTATTGAACAGGTTATCTTTTCCCCATTGTATATTCTTGCCTCCTTTGTTGTAGATTAGTTAACTATAGAAATGTAGAGTTTATTTCTGGGCTGTCTGTCCTGTTCCATTGATCTATGCATCTGTTTTTGTGCCAGTGCCATACTGTTTTGATTACTGTAGCTTTGTAGTATAGTCTGAAGTCAGGGCCTGTGATTCCTCCAGCCTTGTGTGGTTATCCTCCCATTTGTGGGGTGCCACCCAGAGTTGTGGATCCTAACTATACTGCATCTCTGTCCTACCACCCATCTCATTGTGGCTCTTTATATCTTTAGTTGTTGAAATATTTTTTTCTGTTAGTCTCCAGGTCATTCTCATAGATAGTTGCTCTGTAAATAGTTGTAATTTTGGTCTGCCCATGATAGGAGATGAGTTCAGAGTCTCGTTTTGAATTCAGAGCCATTTTAGCCTCTTTTTTTTTTTTTTTTTCAAATAAATCAGGTATTCCTCTGATGTGTCTCTTAATTACTATAATATTGAAATACTTTATACATTCTAAAGAGGATATGTATGGACTATCTATAATTAAAGCATGATAATAAGAACAGCCTTGTACACACCACTTAGCTTAGGATATAGAATGTTACCAGCACCTTTTGAGTCACATACTACTTTTTCCACTGGAGAGGTAACTAGCTATTATACATATTCTCTGCAGTTTTTTCCCTTACTTTTATACCCGATATTCATCCACATTGATGCTTATCTCTAGTTCACTAAACTTAATTTCTTTGTAGTGTTTGTTCTCTCCAGTGTTGGTATTTTCAGACTTTTAAATTTTTTGGCTATTTGATGGGCCTAAAATTGTATATGAGTTATTATTAGCATTTTTTCTGTTTATTTATGAGGTTGAATAGCTTTTCTTATACTTACTGACCATTATATTTTTTCAAGTTTTTAAAAAACTTTTAATTGACCTGAAAGTAAGTTGTAAAATATCACATTTCATCTTAAATACCTCAGCATTGACTTCACACTCACTATTACTTTTCCAACATTAACCTCATTTCACATATAAGTAGAAATGTTCATAACTTTTGAACTATATCACATATTATAAATAGAGCAATATTCCAAAATCTTTTTCAACGTACTAAATTAGAAATAACTTAAAATACTAATTTAAATGATAAAATTTGCTTACTTTATTTACGTGTTATAGTTTGCCTAATTTGTTTAATTATTTTAAGGAATCCTCACTCTTATAAATGCTGCATTCAACCTACAGTTAAAGAAAAAGTAATTTTTTTTGTGTCTCTGGAGAAATATTCATATGAAATACTGCTGCTAGAAAAAATGTATCATTTCTTATTACACAAACTCCCAAATATATACCAGCCTCCCAAACAATATTTAATAATACATAAGATGGGCCCTCACAATTTGCTCCATCTTAGTCCCCACATTCAAGACATAAATTTTAAACTATAAGCTATGTTTCAAATATTAAATTTCTATCCTATTTGAATATTTTAAATGAAATTTTAGTTTTTGTTGCATAACTACAATTTAAATTCTGTTTTTAAATTTCTTAGACTGCTGGTAATTGTTTACTTGATTGAAACTTTTTGATGATTAAAGAAGACTACCTCCTTGACCTCTCAAAATAAAAACACACTTTGTATTTTCACAGTGAAAAGGAAGTTATAGTAATTTACAGGAAATACAGTAAATTGCTCTCTCTTTCAAAAAGTTTTACTAAATTGAGACATAAGAATGTCCCTGCTGACAGATGTTCATCTTAAGGCCAATGAACCTTGTTGAACATTTTTTTTTCAAATGGCACAAATGAAAAAAGACCTAGCAAATTTTGCAGAATGAAGTAGGAACACATTGATTGACAACGTGTAACAATACTCTGGAGTATAAATGAATTTCATTTGAATGATTTATGTACCAAAATAGCCATTGTTACCATATTGTATTTGTCACTTACTACATAGAATATAAACAATACAGGAAATAAGGGGGAGATAGAAAAGAAAACATCTGAGGGAAGACAAGAGCTCTTGAAATAACAGGATTTTATTTTATTTTTTTTCATCTTTATTGGAGTATAATTGCTTTACAATGTTGTGTTAGTTTCTGCTGTACAACAAAGTGAATCAGCTATATGTATACATATATCTCCATATCCCCTCCATCTTGAGCCTCCCTCCCACCCTCCCTATCCCACCCCTCTAGTTCATCACAAAGCATCGAGCTGATCTCCCTGTGCTATGCAAGCAGCTTCCCACTAGCCATCCATTTTACATTTGGTAGTGTATATATGTCAATGCTACTCACTCACTTCATCCCAGCTTCCCTTTCCCCCACCATGTCCTCAAGTCAGTTCTTTATGTCTGTGTCTTTATTCCTGCCCTGCCACTAGGTTCATCAGTACCGTTTTTTTAGATTCTGTATATATGCATTAGCATACGTATTTGTTTTTGTCTTTCTGACTTACTTTACTCTGTATGACAGACTATAGGTCAATCCACCTCACTACAAATAACTCAATTTTGTTCCTTTTTATGGCTGAGTAATATTCCAATGTATATATGTGCCACATCTTCTTTATCCATTCATCTGTTGATGGACGTTTAGGTTGCTTCCATATCCTGGCTATTGTAAATAGTGCTGCAGTGAACATTGTGGTACATGTATCTTTTTGAATTATGGTTTTCTCAGGGTATATGCCCAGTCGTGGGATTGCTGAGTCATATGGTAGTTCTATTTTTACTTTTTTAAGGAACCACCATACAGTTCTCCATAGTGGCTGTATCAATTTACATTCCCACCAACAGGGCAATAGGGTTCCCTTTTCTCCACACCCTCTCCAGCATTTACTGTTTCTAGATTTTTTGATGATGGCTGTTCTAACCGGTGTGAGGTGATACCTCATTGTGGTTTTGATTTGCATTTCTCTAATGGTTAGTGATGTTGAACATCTTTTCATGTGTTGGTTGGCCATCTGTATGTCTTCTTTGGAGAAATGTCTATTTAGGTATTCTGCCCATTTTTGGATTGGGTTGTTTGTTTTTTGATATTGAGCTGCATGAGCTGCTTATATATTTTGGAGATTAATCCTTTGTCCGTTGCTTCATTTGCAAATATTTTCTCCCATTCTGAGGGTTGTCTTTTCATCTTATTTATGGTTTCCTTTGCTGTGCAAAAGCTTGTAAGTTTCACTAGGTCCCATTTGTTTATTTTTGTTTTTATTTCCATTACTCTAGGAGGTGGGTCGAAAAGGATCTTGCTGTGATTTATGTCATAGAGTGTTCTGCCTATGTTTTCCTCTAAGGGTTTTATAGTGTCTGGCCTTACATTTAGGTCTTTAATCCATTTTGATTTTATTTTTGTGTATGGTATTAGGAAGTGTTCTAATTTCATTCTTCTACATGTAGCTGTCCAGTTTTCCCAGCACCACTTATTAAAGAGGCTGTCTTTTCTCCATTGTATATTCTTGCCTCCTTTATCAAAGATA
Organism: Balaenoptera borealis; assembly: GCF_965194805.1. Taxonomy (NCBI): domain Eukaryota; kingdom Metazoa; phylum Chordata; class Mammalia; order Artiodactyla; family Balaenopteridae; genus Balaenoptera; species Balaenoptera borealis. Next base: position 125,234,135 of record NC_138861.1, on the reverse strand, counting down.
AGGTGATCATATGTGTGTGGGTTTATCTCTGGGCTTTCTATCCTATTCCATTGATCTATATTTCTGTTTCTGTGCCAGTACCATACTGTCTTGATTACTGTAGCTTTATAGTATAGTCTGAAGTCAGGAAGCCTGATTCCTGCAGCTCCGTTTTTCTTTCTCAAGATTGCTTTGGCTATTCGGGGTCTTTTGTGTTTCCATACAAATTGTAACATTTTTTGTTTTAGTTCTGTGAAAAATGCCTTTGGTAATTTGATAGGGATTGCATTGAATCCATAGTTTGCTCTGGATGGTATAGTCATTTTCACAATGTTGATTCTTCCAATCCAAAAACATGGTATATCTCTCCATCTGTTTGTATCGTCTTTGATTTCTTTCATCATTGTCTTATAGTTTTCTGCATACAGGTCTTTTGCCTCCTTAGGTAGGTTTATTCCTAGGCATCTTATTCTTTTTGTTGCAATGGTAAATGGGAGTGTTTCCTTAATTTCTCTTTCTGATTTTTCATTGTTAGTGTATAGGAATGCAAGAGATTTCTGTGCATTAATTTTGTATCCTGCTACTTTACCAAATTCATTGATTAGCTTTAGTAGTTTTCTGGTGGCATCTTTAGGATTTTCTATGTATAGTATCATGTCGTGTCCAAACAGTGACAGTTTTACTTCTCTTTTCCAATTTGTATTCCTTTTATTTCTTCTCTGATTGCCATGGCTAAAACTTCCATTTTTAGAGTTTTAATGGGAATAACTCAAGTTAAGACAGGCCAAGTAGCTCCTATACCAAAGCTTTAGAGAGAGCTTACCTAGTAAGATTAGGTGAGTTCCAGGTACACTATTATAAAAGTTTTAAGATTTCTTGTGACTGCTCCTTATGTGCCTTTGTAGAATGTTTTTCTTAGTTACTACGAGTTAAAAATCTTAGAAAACTTTGAAATGTTTGTGACTAATTTTAGGGGTTAGTAGAAAGTAGAATAACTGTATGAATGCACTTTTATTTAAAGAAAGAAATTTGGATGAAACACAAGGTAGTGGTAGATTAGAAAAAGTGGGTTAAGAGAGAAATGTTCTATATAAAATTTTTCTTTAGAAGAGTTTTATAAGGAAAAATCATTGAATTCTCTAGGTTAATAATGTCTACAGCTTTGACATTCTTCTATGGCTGTCCTTGGTCTCTGCACATCTGTGCTTGTTCTCAGCTCATTGGAAAACCAAATGCATCTCTTTGTAATTCTCACTGTAAAATATTACATCCATGTATGGTCACATGTGTACCATATGGAACCCCTTCCCTAATGAAGGTAATATAAGGTATGATGAAATGAAACACTATGGATGTCCACAGGTATGTGGTTAGGGTTCTCTGAGCAAAGAGACAAAATGCAACTTTGCTTATTCCCTAATATTATATTGCTCATTCCATACCCAGCTTAATATCCCTTCCAATATCTCTTCACTTTAGTTATGATCAGTTCTCACTGTACTTATTGTTATAATCAGGAGAAGTCAATTGATTTTTTTTTCTTTTTCTTATTTTGGTTGTTGGGGATGGAGTTATACTTTGGACAGTTCTCTTCATCATACTAAGGTTTTAATAATTTTCTGTTCAGTGCTATATGCTAATAGGAAAGAATATACGTTCTTGGTTCTTGGTCTCAATAAATTCAATTTTGAGTGTGTGTGTGTGTGTGTGCCCGTGCATTTGCACATGTTAGAACTTTGCACAGTGCCAGCTACTCATCTGTTCTGACTCTTTGAAACCATTTTTTAAAATAAAAAACACAATTAATTTTTGCTACCTGCTAAGTTTATATAATTTAATTCTAAGCCTTTTTTACTGCTCTACTTAAGAAAAAATGTTTGGAGTTCCTGTGGAGTACAATTTCACTTTGTACTACTGAAAAAAGGGAATTAAAAGAGATCTTGAAATTGAAACTGTTTCATAATATGCTACATTTAAACATTGCTGTATTTACTTCAAAGCAGAAGAAATCGGTTCAAAGCTGTGTGTTCTGCTGTAGAAAAGCACATCTCGATTTCCATGTCTTAAAATGTAAAAAAAGGGAAGAAAAGAAAAGAAAAGAAAAAAATAGGCGGTGTGCATTGGCAGGGGTAAAGTTAAACTATGTTTTAAAATCTCAGAACAAAGTAATAAAATTTAACAGGAAAACGAAAAGAATTGTTTCCTATATTGGAAACCAAAACATAGAAAAGGCACGTATATGACTAGGATAACTAGCTCATCCAAACTTAAAAAGCAGTTTTATAGTGCTTAGCTTGAAAACCGTTGTTATAGCAACAAGCCCACCACAAAAAAATTATCAAATAAACTTTTTCCATCTGCAATAGTATTACTGACGTTACTTTGCTATTCAAATGCAAGTAAAAGAATAAGCAATTAGGGCAATAATACAGTTTAATATCATTAACATCATTCAAACAGTTAAAAAAGTCCTGTTCATCAGGACAGTAATGGCTCAGGTGAATCGACAGCTCTGAAAAGATACAAGTATCATTTCCTATGCACAGAAAGGAGAAAAAAAAAAAAAGTGGGAAGGGGTCCCTCTATATATATTTATTTATATACAAATGCAAACGTGTATACATATATACATATATAGAGAGAAAACACGTCTGTGTGTATGTATATATATATATATATTCCTATAAAAGACATCAGGCATCTAGATAAACACACATCTGAACCCTGCCCATTTCTAATGTGAGTGTGTGCATGCACTCAAGTGTGTGTATATATGCAGAAAATTTCTAGTCACAAAAAACAAAGGTGTATCTGTGTATCCAAGTCATTCATTCAAGCACTGTGGGTAAATTGATATGTTTATTAAGTCAGCCAAAATAATAGCCTTGCAGGACTAAACTGAAATATTTAAACAGTTTATGCTAAATGTAAACTGCATACCTATATGCATCTGTTTTCAGAAACAAAACATGAGTGGATTTCGAAATTTTGAAATTTCTGCCAGGTGTCTTATAATTTAAGCATAGTTTTAGCATATTTACTGTGATTGGATCACCTGACTGAAAGAGAAATGAAATAATAGGGATGCCATAGTAAAGAATGGAATTGACGTGTTAGAATGGACATTTCAAAACAAAGCAATAGGTAAAACAACAATAATAAAAAATAATTTTTATTACTACTGACTCTATGCAAAGCATTATTCTTAGTGTTCTATGGATTTTAATTCAAATCCTCAAAACAATCTAAGTCATGAGTGCTTCTAGTAATCTATTTTACAGAAGAAGCAACAGAGATGCTTTGAGTTTAAAAATTTGTTCAAAGTTACATAACCAGAAGGTAGGAAGGTTGTTATTTGAATTCTGGAAGTCTTAATTCCTACCAAATATACTATAATGCCTCTTAATATTGACTTTTGATCTTGAATTTTTCCATTGATCATTACATTTGCAGAGTGTTTGCTTTTCCCTATATATTTTTATTTGAACAAATATTTTGTAATTTGACTGTCTTCATTAGAAGATGTAACCCTAATAAATGAAAATTTAAGATAGGAATCATAATTCATAATTTGTTCCTTTGCCAAGCTCATCTAATACCTTTATATTTTTTAACATAAGATAGTGAAGATTAACTTAAAAATTATTAGATATTATGTATCTATTAAATTCTTCCATTATGAGCATTCAATTTTGATAAATCATCCAAATGCATGTATTAAATATGCATATGTGTTTGTATATTTAATCACATTCATAAAAGTGATTATTCCCCAAAGATCTGAAAATTTGTCTCCTTATAGCTAGTCTGTTCAGTTCTTACCATGTAATACTGGAAGGAAGAAAAGCTTTTTAGAAATGTATTTTATTTATCTCAAGCCTATTTTCTAATGCTACATATATATTACTATTAATGGTTTGCTTGTTGTTGGCTATATCTTTACTTTAGTGAGTAAATTAATAAAAGTGCTTTGTTTAAACATCAGATATACAGAATGAATCTAAGAGTCTTGAAAACATATTTTAATGAAATACATTAGATGAAGTTGTAAGAGTTGTTTAATTATTTTAAAGTAATTTTTCAGTATTTTAAATCTCCATTCACTGTATTGCTGCAAATTTGATTTTTTAAAATGGTGTTGGAAGTTAAGGAGTTTGTAGGAAAACAGGAGCTTTACACCCTGGTTCTTCCATCTTAAGAATTTTGGTCTTATTAACTATTATCCCACTACAAATACCAGGATATGAAGTGAAAGGTTGAAAACATTTTTATATGTTTAGTTGTGTATGAATTGATCTGTATGCACAGAAGGTCATAGATGATAAGGAATACAGATTATTTTAAAATATCAGGATATTTGTATTTTTGTTTTTTATTTGGTTGTAAAAAAATAAAAAGTCCAAATTTTTAAATGGAAACTGCAGTATATTTTTTAACCTCTCAACTGAAACTGCTTCTTCTTCTTTTATGTGGGTTTATAATGTCCTTATAGAAATCTGGATTTTCATTAAATAAGAACTGAACATTATTTTAACTAATCAAGAATGTGTAAGAGATGTGTGTGGGTTTGTGTGATGTGTGTGTGTGTGTGTGTGTTTGTGCGCGCGTGTCCTCTCAGTCTTAGAGCACTTGGAAACTATTTAACTTCTTTTAGAATATGGACAGGACATATTAGCTCCATAAAGCAAGTTTCTCATAGTCTTGTTAAATGTGATCAATCAGTAAGTCAACCTCTTTATGTTTACCTTAGAATTTTTGTCTATATCAAAATATGAAATACTATATTCTAATATTCAGTTATAAATGTTGGTAATAATATACAAATATGTCAAAACTATCTGATGTCTGTCAATAACTGGCAGTCATAGAGTTAACATTATTTAAGAGATGGTACTCTATATAGAACTGGATTAGCCATGGGTGAGATTCAAGAGAAGCTGAATTCAATCAATAAAATGTATTAATGAAATTCCTACTGCAATAAAAGTACAGTTTTATATGATTAGGGCTAGAACACAGGAATAGCTTCTGGAAATTTTGGATAAGATCAATGGTCTGCTAGAGGAAACACATACATGCAAATAATTTCAATGTATTATATAAAATGACAAAAGCAAGATATAAATAAAAGATGAATTGTAGCTACTAGAATGCTGAATTGTGATGAAGGTAACCAGAAAAAAATTTATGGAGAAGGTGGTATTTGAACCAGACCATCAGTGATTTAAGGGAATGCCAGCAACCAGTGAATAGGCCAGACAAAAAGAATCCCTCAGAAAAATTCTGAGATGGGAAGGTACAATATTTGTCTGGTGAGCTGGATCTTGTAGTTGTGTAGAAAATATGAAAGGGAGACTAAAAAGTTATTTTAGTATTATTTTATATAGTGACACAAAGGACACAATGAGTTTAGGTTTCATTCTGCAGCAAATGAAGAACCATTGGATGTTTTGTTGTTTTGTTTTTTTTATGTTTCAAGAAGGACCAATCGAAGTTCTGACTTAGAAAAATAACAGTGTAGGATGGGTGGGAGGACTTGAGGCAGGAGAGAAACCCTCAGAGACACCGCACAGGGAATTGTGGCAATAAATCACACGGACAATAATAAGACCTGAACTAACACTGTGTCAGTGGACCTAGACAGGAGAGGATGGATACAGAAGACATTCCACAGATAAAAATTTACTACTTTAGAAGGGTAACAGGGGTCAGCATCTCTAAGGAATAGAAGAAAAGAAACATTTAAAAATCATTCTAAGGATTGATCTAAAGTCATTTAAATTCTGGTTATGCCATGGAGAGAGAGAAAAACCTCAGCATGTATTTTGGGGGCACGGTTAGGAAAAGAGCTGACGTAATAAGCAAGATATCCAATTATGAATTAGGAAACATACTAATGTTTATAAAATTAAAAGGCAGTGAAATGTTGAAAAAAGTTAGGTAAGTTTCATGAAGATGCTGAGTATTGATCAAGGAAAGGAGAAAGAAGAGAAAGTGCTCTCTGTGGAAATTCAATAGGGAAGGAGGGTTAAGGAATGATTTCGAAGTCCTTATGGGGAAGCATTAAAAGTCACAAATGAAATTAGCCATAGTAAACCATGTCTTTAAGTACATTCGGATTTGCTCACACAGACCTAAGGAAGGGAGTCACGGGGGTTTGACAGGACAGTCTTTCAAGGAGAGTTGTGGTATATCGAAGCAGGAAATTATATCCTCCGTGGAATTATATCCTGAGATGGATTCAAGTAAGAAAACAAGGAGAAGTGCTGTTTCACTGAGGTGTTGGTGATTACGTCAGAGTGACCACGTCAGAACTGGGAGGAGGAGATAAACCTGAGATATTTGGTGGACAAGTCTACTGAAGTTGGTGAATTGAATCTACAGAACAAAGAGAGGGGAACCATGAGTATCACTTCAAGTTTCCATCGTGAAACTAGGAAGTGAGGAGGCGGTAGTTCCTACGACACAAAAAGGCCGTTGGAGGAAAACACAATTTGAGAAGATTTCGATTTAAGCAAGAAGACCTGGTGAAAAAAAAAATCTAAAGAAACTATTTGTATAAGTTTGGAAACATATAAGTTAACAAAAAGGAAAAAATAAATAAAAAAAGGTTTAGAAAAGCATCTCATGATGACCTTCCTATTATTTATTAATAATGTGAAAAATTATATTTTGAGTATATACATTGTGATGGGTATTTTATATTTCCTCTAATCTCACTAATTTTAAAGTGGTTATCATTATACTTAGATTGTTCTGAGGATTTGTGTTAAAATCTGTAGAACACCAAGAATAATGCTTTTTTGCACAGAGTAGGAAGTAAATATTGAGTGATTTATTTAAAGCCACACAGTGAGTGACACAGAAGCAGAACTGAGCATTCTGTCTCTACATCCTTATTCCCTACACATTGCCGTATTTCCCTTGACTTTCCATGTAGACAGAGCACTTATTTATAACAGATTTTGATGGAGGCTTCTGGTTACAAAGGAGACTATACACAATAACAAGAGTTAAAATTCAATACTGCACATCCAAGTTTTAAAAATCCTTTAGCCATATCCATATCTGACATTAATTTCTGGCTATTTTTCTGCTAGTTCCTCACAGATCACTATATTGCTAAGACTCTTTCTTCTTCCCCCTCCTCCCTCTTTCCTTCTTCACCTCCCTTCTCCTTTCTCTCTGCCTTCTCATCCCCCTCCTCCTCCTTCCCTCTTTTTTCTCCTCCTCTTCCTCTGCTTCTCTTTCTCTTTCCTTCTTTCAGTTGCTTAATGTTCACCCAAAATTGCCAAATTGATGTAATCTTTTATCAAGAACAACTTAAACAATTCTTTGTTTAGTTACTTCTTCTTCCCTTCCAGTCTATGCCCTTTCACAGGCTGAGGTTGCTGGACAATTGTACCTCCATTAATACATTTGCTAACCAAGGACAACTCACTCCAGAGAAAGCAATCTCTCTTTCTTAGAAGCAGAAGAAGCATCAGCCTCTGAGATTATGTACTGCTGATTTACTTACATATATGTCACCTTGGTTGAAGTAACTACAATGCGGTATATAAATACTCTTCCTATTTAGCAATATATTAACACAAAATATCAATTCTTACACTGACAACCTCTTCATTTGGCAATACATATTCATATACACTGAATATACTGAGCCCTTCCTATTAGGCAACGTATCATCTGCTATAATATATTTGTCTGATGCTTTTCAACTTTGTATTTGTCTCAGACTTAGATGACCAACAGGCCATGATACATAGTTCACCAAACCACTGACATGACAATGTAATTTGGCCTGATCATTATTAATAATAGCAGCTTCAAGAATGATAGCTTACCATATTTGAGTCCAGATGTTAAGTCTAAACTAATACTTGATGTGGTCATATTTATGATACATTTTCTTTCAAGTTTTTTTTTTTTAAGACTCTTCTTTATGAACAAGTGTGTGTGGAGGGGGAGAGAAAAAAGACTAAATACAAGTAGTAAACTAGGAGTATTAAATTAAAACCATTTAAAGAATTTGTAACTACACCTATACTAATATGGAAAAGTAAGACATTTCTATTTTTATTTCTGTTAAAGTCTTTAGGGAAATAAATGCTGCCTGAAATACATGATCTGTGGGAAGTAACAATTCCAGTTAAATTGACATTTTAATTTCTAAAGGTAACTTTACTATAAATATGTGTGTATGGGAATATGCATAAGAATATGAAAACTGAAGAAAAAAATACAAAAAAAAGCAGAAAAATAACTCAAAATGGTGCTACTTTTTCTTATTGGAATTTGTTGTTGCTATTTATTGTTGTTATTAGGACTTACTACAGCTTAGCTTTCAAAATTGAAAACTCTGATGAAAAACATCCAGAGACATGAAGGATTTCTTTTTCTGTAATTTAAATTTCTTAAAAGAAGAGCAATTAGTCTTTGGAAATAAAGAAATTGTGTTAATGTTAAGATCCAGAGTCTTCAAAGTCTATAAACTGTGCTTAAATCATAGTATAAATATTTATTCACTGAGCATGTCCAGAAATATAGTGAAGAACTTGGTTTTATGGTGAAACAACAATTTCTAATAAAAGTTGTATGGCACATTGTGAAAGCGGCATTCTATCATAGACTGGGTAGAGGGAATCTGATTCTAAGTTTATTTCCTATGGCCAATGAAATGGCCTTTCAGAATGCTTTATGAAACTACAAATCATTTGAGCTGCTCCCTGGTTGAGAAACTTAAATTAAACTGGAAAGAAAGTCCAAGACATATCAAGAGGCTTTTGAAACTGAGTTAACTGTCAACATCACCATCACCCTATCAAGATTACAACTAATTTAGAAACCTATAGGGGGTGCTTTATTCTTTTAAAAAGGTATATGCTAAACTATAATTTTAATGCACTTTACTATTATTAGCCATGTCCCAGTCAGTGTTTTTCAGATTTGAATGTTTTACAGGTCCCTTTTAAAGAGAAACAATTATAAACAGCAGTGATAATTTAAAACATTTTTATATTACAACAAATATTTGTTAATATTAAACTATATATAAACTTGGAGTTTGTATTCAATTATAACCCCCCCAATCCACAATTTATATAAAAACAACATTAACCAATGGTCAGTACTAAAATTAACAACATTAATTTAATGTGATGGAAGATGTTATTGCTTAAATATTTCTCACAATGTGAGCAACCTGGGCGGTGTGAATATGGTACCATCTGCTGTGCAGAGACTCATGACAGTTCAGCTTGCTCAAACTTTTTCTTGGCATCAAGGATTCATTTGTACATCCTCTTGGCCTTTGCTTCGTGCTCTCCTACCACCCACTTATTAATTATCCCTGTGTCATTTCTCATTAACTTACAGAGGCAAGTAAGTATTACTTTGCACAAATTACATTAAAATAGAGACTCAAATTAGGCGTTAATATCACCTGTACTAGGCCATAAGTTGGAAAGTTAAGCACAACCACAAAATCTGTTTGGACTCAAGAACTGAAATGAATGACAAGTTAAATTCAGATTAAGCTTGTTTTCATTTTGGTTTATTTCCAAATTAAAAAAAAAAAACAGTAAAAGGATTTATACAAGTCAGTAACACAGGCGTAGAAATATAGCTATCTGTTTATTCATGGGTGAATGTGGACTTTACAATGGATGACATAACTGTAATGGAACAAGGAGGCTTCCAAGTCAAAGGTGATCTGAGTTTTGGGTTTTCTGACTTTTATAAAACAATCAGCCAAGGGGTAGAGGCCACAACAAGAATCAAGGACCTAAAATTTCCAGATAATAGTAACATATGGGGAAATTTTTGGAATGCAATTGTCAGGTTCACACCATAAGGCTCATAGCCGGCCATTGACTGCCCTCGGTGTTCCTCTGGGTCAGCGCTCTATAAAGGAGGCTGCGTGCAGCCCGCTGGAACGCCAAGAGAAAACATTAAAGTTTCAGCTCTTTAGGTTTTATCTCACCTTTCTAATAATTATATTTTGCAGTATATCTGTTTAAATTTATATAAAATCAAAAAGGTTGGTGATCATATTTCTATTTGATCTTGACTATGATGATACTTTTTAAAGATTATCGTTGAAATAAAATACAAAATTGCGTATTATATATAAGCGTAAGAGAGAACTTGTATGCTCACTAGAATAAATTCAAGGACTCCAGTTTGAAAAATACTGTGCTAGATAAATACACCAAATCACAAAGAAAATGATTCAATTCAATGACTTTATGTCTGGTATTCCTTTTTTATTTAGTATAACTCATATGCAAGTGTGTGACTCCAGGGATTTCTTGCCTCACAATAGATATAAGTTCCATTTCTTTGTCTAGTTCTCCTCATTCTTAGAGTGAAATAAACTCTCTATGTCTTATCTCTTTATACTAGTTCATATCTGTTTAGATACATCATGCTTTAAATATTGTACATATTTCATTATTATTAAATATTATAAAAGTTTAAACTAACAATTTTTTGCTTTTTTTTTCCTTTTAAAAAACTCATAATGACTTATTAGCATTTAGAGAAATTTGGTGGGTAACATACATAGAGATTTCAGCAGATACAAGATTCTTTACTGAGAGCCAATATGACTAGGATCCATTATGTTTCTATAGCTGAGATAACTAAACAAAGAAATTTTAGATATTAAGGTAGATATCCCTCAGTGTAAGAAGGGGCAGTATCATTTTCATAACTGAGTAGTTATGGGAAGGTAACGAACCAGCATAGTGTTGATTAAAAAGATGAGAAGTGCAGAGGCAGTGTGTGGGAGACCACACTATCTAGATTCATATTCCCTCACTCTCTTCAACTGACTACTTTTCCTAACAGTGTAAGTGCATGCTAGACTGTACTAATTATTATGACAAGTTTTGATAAATAACACACCTGATTTTTGCATTCCCAGGAAAATGTTCACATCCTTGAATACCATTTTGTGTGTGACCATGTTTATTATGCAGGTGTCAGAGCTATCCAAGCATACAGTAAAGTATTCTGGGAGTACAGAGGACTGAGAATTTAATCGTCAGAGAAGAGCTTGGCATGGAAAAGGAGACAGAATTAAGTCCCAGAGAATAATAAAATGTAGAATACTGAGAAAATTACCTCATCAGTTTTTCCAGCTTTATTGAGATGTAATTGGCATGTAGCATTGTGTAAGTTTAAGGCGTACAACCTGTTGATTTGATACACTTACATATTGCAAAATGACTACCACCATTCTTATCATTTTTAAAGAATAAGACTATGCATTGAGTATGTTTTCCTGAAATTCCACTACTAATTCTTTACTAGTGGTTAGAATGTTCTTCAATGGTTATTATCTAGATTTCTTTATAAATCGGACAATGAAATTTTCTTTACATTGCCTATATCATCTACATCTGCTGCTCACTGGCACTGAGAGAAATGTGCTTCTCATACAATTTTACTTTCAGTCAATATATTAATCTCCCATAACATATGATAGAGCATCCGTTTATTAATGGTTCAGCATATGCTGGCCACCCTGATTTTTCCACTGGACTCTAGTATGGAATAAATGGCCTTATTACGTTATAAACAATTGTCTTTTGTTTAGGTAGTACAGTGACATTTTGACATAAAATGTTCTTGGTGTTTTTTTTTAACTTGGTTTACATCTATACTTAACATCAGCATTTTATGTGGCTTTTCTACACTAGGAATCACAACAAAATTCAAAGTGATTATCATTCTTTCTTAAATGCCTTTCTCTAGGCAGGTTCTTTATGATCATGCTAAGTGGGTTAGAATGAAGCTGATAATGCTGCACAATGTTTATAGGATCCACTGAATATCTGTTTGAATGGATAAAAAGGTGAATGAAGTACCGTATCCTGGCAAAATACTAGGATGAAAACTTATATCTATACTTTTTCTCTATATGTTTTCTGAGAGGAGCTGGGTAAAAACTTTATAGGGGATAAAATGCTGTTTCAGTCTGATTGCCTATCGACAGTGCTGGCTTATAAAACAACCACAGACAACTCTGATTTTAATAGAAAGCCTGGAGATGGAAATGTATTTAGATTTAGGGTCACGTAAATTTTAAGCCAATCCTTCAATGTTTGGTAAGCTAGAGACCAGTTTTCACATAAAATTTATAGGAATATATGCTTTATATGAATTTAGGTAAACAGTGTGTAGAGGCTCTGAATTTTGAACTGCAGTTGGGGATACATTTAAAACTAAACAAAATCATACAGGCAAGTAAGAATTTAATAAAACTAGAAAATATAGATATACTTACTGTCTTGGGGGGAAAAGTAAATATAGGAAGCCAGGGAACAACTCCTAGTGCAGTAAAATCTTGCAATTTTAAAAAGAATTCTATCTATAAAAATTGTTTAGCTTGAAATTATAAAACCATATTCTTTATTGAGGTAAGCTCAGAAGTACTTAGAACAATTTTACTAAAATGCATACAATCTAAATAAAATGCAGTATGTCACTCTAAGAAACCATTTTCCACTGATTAGTCTGAGGATTTGCTTCTGAAATAAGATTTTCTGCATTACAAGCCCATAATATTTTCCTGTTTGAAGGAGACTTTATATTATCAAGGCATGTATAACCTACTTATTTCTACAGTCATAAGAATTTAATGTAGCATAACGTCTGACATCTCACATTTTCAAATTGTGACTAATAACAGTCCTTTTAGAGGGAAACATTCAAACACAGACTATGTATCTTTTATGACTCTCACAAACTGTGCATGTCTTCTCCCAGTAGTACCTGCTAAAGTTTATGGACATAATAACCAAGCATGATTAGGATATTATAAACAATAATTCTATTCAATTTACTATTGACGATGAAAACAAAGTTTCCCATAAAATGACATCATTATTTCTTTGAAAACTAGGAGCACTCTTCTAAAGCATGGCCATGACCATAAGTACCATAAATATCTCTGGGCAGTCTCTGAAGTATTTCATTCCATTAAAAACTGACAGACATGTTCTCAACAGTGGGGTGTGTGTGTGTGTGTGTGTGTGTGTGTGTTGCTTCATTTTCAAAGCATATATGCCAAGTAAGCAGGTATAATTTATGATTGATTTAGTATGCTCTTAGCTGTTTACATGATTCTGGAAGGTCATTTTGCAATATTTGTAACTGATGCCTTCAGAAAAGTTTTAACTGCAGTGAAAATTTTTTACATGTTTGAAGATTGTGATTCCACAGGGCACTGACATAAGAACAGACCCAAAATATTATCAGTAGGATCTTTCCCACACATAGAAGAGTAAACCTGTAAGAAATCATTCGTATTCTCATAGGAGGAAAAATATGAACGCTATGGGAGTTGGTAGGCCTATATAACATGAAAACAATATATTAAAAAAAAGTCACTTTGGGAGGGATAGAAAAAAGCAATGAACACGATAATCAGAAAAGTCAGATTTTGGTCCTAGTCCTGTTAGAATTTTAGGCAAAACCCTCTCATTTAAAGTCACTGGGTCTCAGTGTCTTCACCTGTAAAATAAGAACAATGGACTAGAGGTGCTATAGTGGGCTAAAGCCTCCTACATGTTACATGTTGTATGGATGTAACAAAGAGCATAGAGTATGTTTTACATAACCTCAGTTTTAAACTTCCCCCTTTCATGCCATCACCTCATATTTTTTTTAATCTATTACACAGATTCCAACAACATTTTTACCCCCTACCCCTCTCCCCTTCTCATTTCCCAGTTAATTTGCTACAGATTTAATTCCCTTGTATATACCTTCAACCTCTGGCCATAACTAAGGCAAAACTCCAGCCCTGTTTAACTGTCCATTTACTCCACTTATGACTCCAGCTGTTAAAGTTCATTGGAGAAAAACACACAATCACACTGCTGATTCACTTTTAATTGATTACCCCTTACCTTAAAAAGGTACTTAGTGCTACCTGGTCATCTACACAGTTACTCTAGTGCTGGTGTCTTCCAAACATCTGGCTTACGTGTAATCCTAGGAATACACAAAGACTTTTCTAGCAGGAGTGGTTTTAAGCTAATCAGTTGCAACATCCTCAACTTTCCTATGCCTTCCTTCCTATACTTGATGTACAGGAGAATGCACCTGAGGTCCTGACAGCTTACTGGTCTCCTTTTCCACTCCCCTTGCATAATCGTCCTTTTCCCAATTTGTAAAAGAAAGACAGCCTACATTTTTTTCCTCATCAACCTAAAATTTACCATAGTACATTGCTGAGTTACAAAAGAAATAGTTTCAAAATATGAGTGTCGATAGGGTACACTGACTAAAGATGAGGCAACAAATCCTGTTTCAAGTCAAGTGGTTCCAATTATTGCTTTCAGCAAAAGTAACTGAACATCCTCAATCATTTTGGGGGGTAAGGGGGAACACACACTAAGCATAAAGAAAGCCCTTAACATTCAAAAGAATTATTGCTTATTTATTTATTGTTTCTTTTTCTCCTATAACTCTGATTCCACTCAATTTACCACACAAAAAATATTATCCTAATGTAATTTATGTATGGAAATATTTTGTTGTTCGTACTCTCACATAATTTTAGCAAAATGTCGTGACTTAAAATATTGTAATGTGATCTATTTCCTCTTTCTGTAAAATTCTAAGCATTAAAAAAAATTCTGGATTGAGTTTCAGGCATTATCATTAGTAAGAGTTTGATCAAAATGCACTGACCTTATAAACTTTGAAAAGGAATTAGTAAGCATAAAATATTTTATTTGTAATTATGTCTTAAGGATGTTGATAAGGCCTTTTTTAAAGTTTATATTTCCTTGAATGAATTTGATTTATTTAGAAAATTAGTTCAATATCAGTTCTCTTCCTATATTTTGTTTTTGTAACTGTGAATGCTAAAAGCCTTGTTATATAACTAAGTAATTGGGAGTGGAAGTTGCCTTTTAGTAAAATGATTCAATTCTTTTAACTGGTTCCAGATGAGATGCTAAAAATCCTAGGTAACAAGTTCTCATTTGAAAAAGAAAAAAAGAAAATCTCTTTAAAGATCTATCAGCTAAAAAGTTGATCAGGTTACATGCTCCTTCAATTTTTTCAGGTAAAAAATTCTAAACCTCCTGCTCTATAACGAATGTATACCCAGTCATTGGAGCCCATCCCTTGGTAAGTATCTGGAAAGAGCACAAAAATACTTTCCCAGATTTATCAAATAACTACTGTACATACTACAATTTCACATAATGGCACCTTGTTTAACCTCATACACTAAGAAAATATTGGAAAAATCAAAAAATCGTTAACTTTATTGCAACTTTACCAGTGTATTATTTTTCATAAGATGTTTTTTATTGGGAATTAGAGAAAGAGAGAGAGAGACATAGATATATAGATATATAGTCATCACAACTATGGAGCTGTAGATTTGGCTTGATTAATTTCTTCAGCATATCTGCTATTAAAACTATTTAGCATGGGCACCCTTTACTGTCAAACCTGCCAGCCAAATCATACTTATTTACTCTCAGAAAAAGTCTATCCTCATTATTAAATTAAAAAATATTTTAGTAATAATATTAAAAACTACTCTGAAATAAATTAAAGATGCATCTTATGAAATAGATTACAAACAAAGCAAGCAGAATTAAAATCAAATGGATCTAATTTCATTATCTTTATAAGAAGAGCATAAATACATGTACTATTTTCATGACTAATTTATAATAAGACTAATAATGTGTAACAAGAATATTATTTATGGAGCAAGACAAGAATATGCCAAGAGCCATAGTTTTCCTTTGGTAAATGTGTGCCTCTCTATCTGGAATTTGGTTTGGGGGAATATTTAACAATAATAATATAAAAACTCAGAAATAATTTTATTAATTTCTATGTTCTATAAAAATAAATATGTATACTGTTAAAATATAATGGGTCTGACACATAATTTTATTTTAATAGGTTTTAAAAATATTAAATATTTTAAATAAAATCAAATAGTGATTTCCTCTGGATAATTTTGTGATACAACTGATAAAATAGTTTTTAATTATCTTAAATTATACCTGAAATAAAATCATATACATTTTTTCAGAAGGTTTACCTATTGTATCTTGCAAAATTAAGAGGTCTTGGAAAATATCCCCACTCCATTTAAAAGAATGAACACCACTAAGTGCTCAAGCTGTTAGAATGTGCTTGGTACTCTGATTAAAGGTACAAACTTGGGATGAATTTTGACACTGTGTGAATATATTAAATATGTGAAAATGAAGTCATTTTTAGGAGTTAATGCTTCCTGCCAATTTTCTCTTTGATTTGCTCTCAGTGGACTTTCCATCAAGAGCAATGAATACTTGCATTTGACAATAATTCAGAGATGGAAGATATATTAATGAACAATTGTTGTTATTCCTACCACTCCATTTTTCAAAGTTCTGAATAAAGGATGTTACAATTTAAGCTAAAATACAAGCTTAACAGAAATTACTCTTAAATACCAAATCTATCTATCTATCAATCGTCTATCTGATACAATAACACATACCAAACCGGAAAAATTTAAAAATCTACTGTGTTTATGGTGTTGATTAATGGTTAAAGGAGGCTATCCTACAATCAGTATTATGAGTTATCCCTTTCTCCGCCCTCACATACATCAAGAGTTTTCACCTTGGGAAAATACACCGAAGTAGGACAAACCAGGTAAGCGTTTTTTTCTTTTTCTTTCTTTTACTAAATGGCATGAATGTAGGCAAGTGCTGAACGTATTTTTAGTAAAAAGAACATATGGAAGATAAGGATCTAGACAGTTATCTCAGTTTGGGTCCTCTAGAAACAGAACCTGAGAAGACAATTCTTGTTTGAGAGGTTTATTGAGGAAGGGCTTAGGAGGAGGATAACAGCCTGGGGCAGGGTAAGGTAAGGAAGAAAGGGATCTCAGCTATAAATTAGCTTCAGTCTTTCTCCAAGGGGGAATCTAGCACAAGCTGTTTCACAGACATTGACCTAGCATGGGGGTAAGGTATGGGAGTAGCCCTTCATAAGCAGACTGGGCAACCAGGTTCCTATTTGGCCTAGATTATAGCTTATTCTCCCTGGAAAGAAACAACGGTGGGCCATTAACAGACAGCACTTCAACAGTTGGGGGATGGATGTACCTTCTGATAAAAGTGGTTTGGACAAGCACCAACAGAACCACTACAACTAACCATAACGCCCAATACTTTGCCATTTCAAGAATGAGTAGCCTGATAGGGAGTTCATTGCTCACGGACTTTGCTCTAGCAATTCTCCCTTCTCTCTCCTACATCAGTTTTTCCCTCTACTAGGTAGGATTCATCACACCCCCACTTGCTACTTTATCTCCACCTTAAATCAAAACAAAAGTACTATAGGCAGGGAAGGCATATCCATAGTAGGAGAAGGTGTCACTTATGGAAGGATGACCCACTGCCCCCTCCAGAACAAAAGAGGTCTCAAGGGATGGTAGGAGACCAGTTATTCAATGTTAGTCTCTACAGCCGAGAAGGTCAGTCATTTGGCAATAGCAAGACCTAGAACACCTTGTGGGAGGGAGTCCCTGCATAACTTTCATACCTAAAACCACGCCTATTCCTTTCATAGATTATTCCTGTGGAAATTACTAGAGGACGGAAGTTGAGTCCTCTAAGAGATCTACATACACTTATATCAGTCTCCTAGGGGCACTACCAACAAAAGATAATTTTTAATTAAATTAACTGGTGAGGGTTTCATACATAATATGTAGCATGATTTTGAACTTCAAATCTTTATGAGGGTTGGCTTATGATTCCAAATTCTTCCACCACCCAGGCAAAATTTCCCTACCACCTAGGCAAATTTCCTTGTTCCCCTTCTTTAAGAATAGTTTATTTTCACCTTACTCTTAGACTTCATATGTAAAAACCTGGGATCTCATTTACATGGGTTTCTCTTACTAGACCTCATTCGAGGTTTTCTATGGAATAGAATTGCCAAGTTGTAGAGAATGCACATGTTCATCTTTATAATTAATGCCAAATTGTTTTACAAAATGATTCTACCAATTTGCATTCCCACTAATAAGAGTATAAACGTTCCCATTGCTTCACATTCTTGCCAACATTAACATTTCCAGACCTCAGTTCTGCCTCATCTAGAGGGTGTGAAATGGCATCCATTGTGATCTAATTTGAATTTCCATGATTACTAATGAGTTTGTTCAGCTTTTCATATATTTATTAGCCATTTCTGTGAAATTGCCTGGTCACTTTTTTGGTCTCATTTTATTTGCTTATTTTATCTGTTTGTCCTTAAACATTCATACATAATTGTATTATTCACCTAATAACTCCAGTATCTGATGTTCTTGGTGGTCTAAATCTGTTTTTGTTTTCCTTCCTTCCTGCTGACTTTTACTCACAGTGGCTTGTTTCCTTACATGTTTGGAACATTTGATTTTGAGTTTAATCTATGAAAATGTTTAGGACCTAAACTTGGGGGTGCTTCTCATCAGAGATGATTTGAGTTTTCTCCTACTACTGAATCAGTATTTAAAATTGATTTGGAATATTTTGGCTCTCATCAATGACCCTGATTTAATAGAGAATCTCTGGTTGACCCCCTCCACCTTGCCATGGCTCCAAGATTTACTTTGTTTCCCTGTAGAACACCAACACGGGCACTTGCCCAACGGAAAAAGCATGCTTTACCGACAACCTTCCCTACTCACTGGCTTCCTCCTATTGCTGCCTGAGCATGGTTCAGCTTATAGTTGTGTGTGTGTGTGTGTGTGTGTGTGTGTATTTATTACTCCTAAATCTTCAATATTTCTTCTGTTAATTCTAGTGAGCACACCGATGTGAAACATATATGCCATTGTAATACATTCCAAATATTGTAATTTGATTGGTAGTATCTGCAGCATATTTAGCCCACTGCACTATTAGAAGGATCAGTCCCTATCTGTGTACCATTTGATTCTGAAATAAAAACTCAGATTCGGTTTCTGTCCATACTTTAAATCAGTTTCTTTCAAACTATGGGACATAAAAATAATTTAGTATGCTGTAAACAAGATGCATCAAATATAGAAAGCAAATTATTATTTTGAATGTATTAAAATTTTACCAACATAAAGTTTTAATGAGTCATATAAAAATGCATTTTTGTGTGTGTGTATGGTCATGGTAAAATGTTTGAAAGTCACTGCTCTAAGCTGCCCTCAAAATCCACTCCTATAAATCTTTTTTGATCCCTCAAGGTGTAATTTCTACCCCTCAGAAATACAATAGCATTTTGATTATATTATTCATATAATACTTCATGAAGTCAACTTTTTAATAATACCCCTTCTTTACTTCATTTATTCAGTATTTATTTAATTAATAATGCGTGTCAAGCAGTAAGCATTCTTGGTACCTTATTTAACTCAGAACAAGATACAAATTAAATATTATTTGCCCATTCCACAGATGAGGAAACTGATGTGGTAAGAGACATTGGGTAGTTTGCCCATGGTCTCACAGTTATTTCATTGGTTGATCCAGGGTTCTACTCGCATACTGAAAACCTATGTTCTTCACTTTATCATGCTGCCTTTATGATACTCTAAACAGTGGTTCTTGACTTTATTTTTCTGCAAAAGATTTGACCCCAATGAACTCATGTATATTACCTATACTCATGGATCTATCTTATATCAAGATAGTAATTAACAATTCCTAATGAGCTGGATATACAATACATATGATAGTTTATTTCCTCCATTCAATAAAATGTGTGGAAGTGAAAGTGCATAATAGTGATAACTCTGAATTGCCTTTATGTTATTTTTAAAATGTACATCACTCTCAAACCTTGAGTACTTTAGCTAATACTAAAGCATTTTTATACTACTTCTGCCAACTGTTACACACATTCTAGTGTATCAGTAGAAGACCATGACTGAGAACCAACACTTTGAAGTACACTTTTATTGGAATTTTATTTTGATTTTTAGCTATAATTTTATTTATATCTCACCTTGATTTTTAAAAATAATTTTTAAATTGATAGGATATTTCTGGTTTCTTTGTGGTCAGAGTCCAGACTAAGAGTAGGCACTGTTTTTTTGTTGTTGTTTTTTGTTTTTTGTTTTTTCATATGTAAGCAGCATGTATAGTGGTTAAACAAGTAAATTTGCATTTCCCAAACTTTGTACCTAGGAACCTGGGGCATGCAGTAAACTCCCAGGAGTGCCGCAAGATCTTTTAAATATTTGAGAAAAACACAGGGACATCTGTCAGATACCACATATACTACTATTATTAACTTTGGGAAACCAAATAGGTAATAATAGAACTCTAAGAAATTTTTTTGGTCTAGGAATACCATGAAATGAATTACTGCTATAGTAAAAATACTAAGAATAGAAAAAGTTTGGGAACCTCTGACGCAGAATCTGGAGCCAACCTCTCTGTGTTTATATCACAGATATGCCAGTTGTAAAGACGTCCAACATATAATGAGTACTATAATCTATTTGTTAAATCAATTTAATAAGTAAATCATTATATCTCTAGCACCACCCTTAGAAGTTGGCATATAATAGGCACTTAATATTTGACGACAATGAATAAATGACTGAATAACTAAACCTTTCACAAGAAGCCATTACTTCATAAGGAGAAAACTACCACCTGTTTTCTGGGGTTTTTTTAAATTGCTGAAGTGACTTCCACAAATATCTGAGGGGTAGAGTCTTCACTGAGTGTGTATTGAGAAAATTCAAACCTATCTATAGGCAGGGACTCAGACATCTCACAAGTATATAATGTGATTTGTCAGAAAAAATAAATGAAAAACACCAAATTCTGCTGATAATGATCAGGAACATCCTTGGAATGAAAAGGAGATAGATATCAAAGCTCTGTGATTAAATTAACTTCAAAACAAGACATTTAATCTTTTTCCTTTACATTCATATTTCAGTGATACACTTTCGTTCAGAGGTAATCCTTCTCAGAGAATGCCATTAGCCTGCCTGTCAGCACAGCGCTAACCAGAATCCACCTTGAACTGATTTGCATCATACCCATATTTAATATTGAGGTTTTTTCTTTCTTTAAACCTGTTTGAATTTTCCTTCAGTGAACTGGGAAAGTTCTGGAAGGCTGAGGCACTTGATAAATAATTACATGTTTTTAAAAGCTATAATTAGTAAATAATAATGAGATCCAAGAAAAGGAGCAATCATTGTTAAATAATTTGTCTAAAAGTTGTCTTTAATATACTCTGTATTTTCTGTAAATCGAGAGTTGGATCTAGAGACTAGATGAGATTCAGACTCATTATTTAAGTAAGACTCCTTCAAAAAGGGGGTTGTCTTCCTTCATCAGGAGACACATAATATCTGGCTGTCTCTGGTTTTAGCAGCCATTAATGATCAATGCCTAGATCCATTAATTTATTAGGAATTGTGAAATGGTGATATTGTAATTCCTTCTTTATTTATTATCTAGAGTACCTCTATAAAGAGAAACTTCACTATAGAGTACCTCTATATAGAGAAACTTCACTAAACTTCACTGTATTTGTGGTACAATTCATAAAGGAAAGGTGAAATAAATGCTCAGTTTTTTTTACCCACTAGTTTTCAAAAGAAATTGTTGGTTAACTGGCATTCTCCAACTGTGAACAGTTATTTGCTTTTTGTTTTCAGTATTCTTATGAGCTATATAAACTGTATAAAGATATACATGTATATATTTAAATCCACTGAAGAGATTCTTATCCATTATTGATGCTCAAATTATTCCAGCTGGACTTGTGGGAAACAGTTCAATTTGCTATGTAGTATAACAAGATGTTCCAGCTTCAACTTGTTCACTTTCTGGTCTAGAACTGGATTCAAGTATTTTGCCAAAAAGCCCTGGCTCCTGTTAGACATATTTCATGGCCGCGAACTATGCCTTAAGGATGTTCACTGTTTTCATATAAAATACATTATCTAAATGTCATACTCATACTCCCAATTCAAACTGGACCACAGGTTTTCATTTCTGTCTCACATGTATCTCTCCTTTCTCCATGCTGAGAGGTGTTCAGTGACACTGAGTATACTTGAAGAGAACAATTGACTTATATGTCATATCTCACGATACCAACCGAACATTCTTAGGATAATCATACCAATGTGATTATTGATAACACGAACTTTTTGTAGTTCTTTTAGTTCTTAAGGTGTATTACAGTAGAAAAGTACAGAACATTACTTTGATTAAAAGCTTCATTGGCTAGTACCCTACTGTGCAGTTATATACCTCTAGTTGGATGGACATTTATCTTCATTTCTTTCATTTTATTTTTAATATCTATGGAATGCTTTTCAACAATTAATTTAAAAAATTATGTTAAATTGTTACATGCTCCCAAAGAAAAATTCACCAAAAAAGGTATATTCAAAGAAGTCCAGCTTTTAGTTCTGTCTTTCACTATTCCATCAATCCCCTTTTCAAAAACTAGCTTTGATTTATCCTTTTATTTTTTAAAATGTAAGTAGATACATATGTACTACTTATACACCCCTCTTTCCTTAGATAAATACTAATATACACTACAAACTCTTCCCTACATTGATTTTTTTTCTTAACAAAAGAACTTGGAGATCAGTTCATAGTAGTATAGAGAGATATACAGCATAGTGTTGGATTTAGGATTGTTAGGCAATATGAATACATTTTCTTTTAATAGATGAGTTAAGCCATTTATATTTATTGATTAATCAATATGGATAGCTTTGGTTCTGTTATATTATGCACATATGTGTGCATGCGTGGGCACACACACATACACACACACTTCATGTCACTGCATTTGCCCTGCTTTCATTCCTCGCTTAATTCAGATTCTACTACTAACAGGTTTTTTTTCCCCTCAGTATAGAATTTGTCCATGTTGGAAGCTTCTGTCGATTAGTTCTGAGGTTCATATGTCCGGATATAATTACTGTAACTGTACAGTGTTTCCCTTTGACTCATCTGTGAAAGGAGACATGTCTGTTCTCAGGTGTTCCCCACACCCTCTTGCTCTCCTTTGCTTCCTCCTCTACAGATGCTGAAACTGCATTAATCTTTTACCTGTACGTAGTTTGATCCACACACTCATTTTGTGGGTTCATTAGAATACCTGTTCACCTACCTTTGTTTTAGATGCAGTCCATGTTTCTAGTTTCCCTATATTTTTATGTTTGTGGGATATTCAGAGGGATGTGCTGCTGCTGCCATATTCCTGGAATATTTCTTATAACTTAATTTTTAAAGGGGAAAAGTCACATGTTTAAAAACTTACAGGCTTAATAACAGGTTCTTTAATGCTTTGAAAATAAATGAGCGTTAAGTCTTTATATGAAGACAGAATATTGATATTAGAGATAGGGTGTCTCAGGTTTTTTTCATTCGTTGAATGCTAAATTTAATGAATGGGTGTTAAGCCACTGGACCATTTTTCAGACCTAGGTTTGCTTCTCTGGCTTTCATTTTTTGCCAAACATCAGAGAAATTTATGGCTTCTTTGATGGCATTCATCACCCCTTCTCTTGCATAGGGTTCCTTTTTCCATTGTCTTATCCTTTCCCCAGTTTTCCCCTTCCTGTTGCCTCTGAAGTTAAGGACAAATCAAACTGTAATGATTTTCCCAGCGAATAACCACACAAAAAAGACAGGAGAGCAAAAAAAGGAACGGGAAAGTTAGAAAGGTTATTGGACTTCCTAAAATTTATTGCAGTTATCCCTGTTTATAGTTTCTCACTCTTTTTATGAAATGGTAAAGAAAAGCCCACTTGAGTCCATTCACCCACTAAACAAATATTAATTGAACAGGTGTAATGTGTAAGGCACTGTGCTTGATTCTAGATGCACAAAATATACAATCTATTCTACCTTGATGAGGTTTTGACTTCTGTTTTTATCCTTACTTTCTGATTTTAGCTTCAGATGCAAAGTCAAAACATGTATTTAACACAGAAGAAGTCACCTGTGAGCTTCCCTCAAGTTCCCATCTTTGATGGCCTATTTATTCCACGGGGTCATTCTCCCACCCTCTAGTTGCTTCCTTCAAATATTTCTTCATAAATTTATTTCTTCTAATTTAAGAGTAGGGTCCTGAAGCTGGCATAATATTGATGGTTTATGTTGTTGAATACCTGAATCAATAATGATGACTCAGAACTGACACCGACTAAAATTACTAGGATCCTAACTTTGGCCTTCAGCATTATGTATTTATTTGAAGTTATCCAAATCAATTATTTATCCCTTAGTTCTAAAAATATTTGTTGAACACATGTGATGTTCCAGAAACTAAATTTATGCCCTGGAGACATTTAAAAAATCCCTGATCACAGAGAACATTCTGGAGAGAAAAGCATACACATCATATATACATAAATGTATATATACATATATATTATATATATATATTATATATAAACACACACACACACACACACACACACACAACAGTAGTAGGAACAACCAAAAATTCTGTTACTGAGGATTTGCATAATGTGTAGCTAGATACTTTAAAACAGCGATCCCCAACCTTTTTTCCTTTTTGGCACCAGGGACCGTTTTCGTGGAAGACAATTTTTTCAAGGACCGGGGAGGTGGGGGTGGTTTTGGGATGATTCAAGCCCATTATATTTATTGTGCACTTTATTTCTATTGTTATTACTTCAGCTCCACCTCAGATCATCAGGCATTAGATCCTGGGGGTTGGGGACCCCTGCTTTAAAATATAAAATTATATCTTTCTCATTTTGCTATGGATTTACAGACTCAACTCTTGATCCACAAATTAGCAATTATATGCTCACTTCAAAATTCAAAAGGCACCCATATCTCCTTCTGCTCCTTGGTGGTACATTTTGCTTATTTACCTTGACTTGTCTTGCTTTGACTCCATTTCCATGGGTCACTAGTCTCTAGCAGTGTTCACTGTGTTACAGATTACTCTTGCCTCTACATCTTTTTTCCTTTCTGGAAGGCTCATTAATGGCCACCATCCTTACAAAGGAGAAAGAACCTTTGGATCACAACATTATTGATCTTAAATTAAATCATTCTATTTCTCTTTTCATGAAAGCTCTTGTAGCATACACATTCTTTCTCTGTCTTCCCCCCACCTTTGTCTCTCTCTTAAAAGACAACATAATTTACCAAATGAGATAACAAATAAAAAGTTGCTTCCTCTCTTATATATTTTTTAAGTTTTATTCTTATATTTTAACTAACTTTTGTTTCATACTTTGCCTTTTCTAGTTGCTGATAAAAATATTATAAGTATGAAAATAAATATGAAAGATATTATATAATTGTGTTCCCTATTTAATATCAAAATAATATTTGAAAATTTTTGTTATTACTGAATAATGATTTTGCTTTAATGTCTTTATAGTATAAGACCATCCTTAGACATCAGATGCTTAAGAGGTAGATTAGTCATGTATCATTAAAGTATACCTTTAAGTTGATTTTCTATATATAGAAAAGATGTACAAACTTGCTGTAAAAGTCCTGGGGAAGAATTTGGGTTTTGACATCTGCCTGTTATATAACCCTGGCAATTTTTATTAGTCTCTTGTTGCAGAATCTCCACTTTTAAAGGGAGAATACATAAGGATTTTTATTTTTATCCTTCTGGTAAAATAACTAGATGAAATGATTTATCTTAGATCACTTTATAAATTATATATATTTACTATTGTTAGTTTTTCTTGTTAGAAAATTTAGACTATACCACATATTCACACACATAATTACTATTTTTAAAATGATAGAAATATACAGTTTATATTAAATCTATATTAAAAAACTAATAGTTTATAGCTGTAAACTATTGTGAACAGAAATGTTTTATATTAAAACAAGAAGAAGGTAAATGGAAAGATCATAGTTTCTTTCAAACTTATGTTGCAAGTATTTGTTAAAGACAAAGCTCTGTTAAGAAATATTACGTAGTAGTCAACTTTGAGAAAATTTTCTAACCAGATGAAAACATTTTTCTCCTTTGAGAAGTAAGATTTTTGAAATAAGAAACATTGTTAACATTTACATTTTTATTAATTCTGTGTTCCCCCACTACCTGTTAAAACTGCTATGTTCTAATAAACAATCAAAGAAAGCAGTGTAATCATTTATTTGAATCTTTGCTTCCAAAGGTAACTACTCAAAAGCTTAGAGTCCCAATTATCTTGGCTTGCATACAGTGGCGTAAGATAAATCCAAGTAATGCTCTCATTATCTTTCTGTATCCTTACTGGTAATGACATTTTCCATTGTAAGTAGAATTAAATAATTGACTTTCATAGAACGAATTCGATTTTTTGCTACATCCTTGTTCTGCAGCTGACAAAGGAGGCCCTGAGCAGGAGTCAGGAATCAACATGGTACTTTTATACCCATATGTGACCGATATATTCAATGTGTTTAAACATTCACAATGTACCTACCCATATGCCGGATGTTCTTACTCCTTAACTGGTAGTTCCCTTAAAAACAAAACCATGCCATTGTGTCTTAAATGACATGGTATGTATTTTAATCTCTGAATTTAATGGGACTACAAATTATATTTCCACAATTAGTTACTCATCAGCCTTCGAACCTGTCACTCATGCCTTTTGCTTACCTCTTCTATAGTTTCTATGTCCTTTGTCCATACAAATCCTGCCGCTCTCTTTCCTTGTATTATCTTACTTTGAAGAACCAGCACCGATCCTATGACCATGTGGACTTTACTCATTACTTCAACTACGACCTTTATCTCTTCACAATTCATAGCCTTTGTTTTCCGTTTTTCTGTATCATACAATGAAATACTACCTAGTGAAATTTATTTTATTCTATTTTGCATACTCCTATTGTTTAAGTTAGACACAATCTTGTTTTTACCACACACTTGCAAGTCCCTTAGCGGTATGGAGTCTCTGATTTAAGGAGGTATTAAAGAACCAGGTAAAGGAATAACAAAGGAGCAGACCATGTCCCACTTCCATCACTGCCATTTTAAATCTGAGCCAGGGAGAACAAAAGACATATTAAACCAGATAGGGGATCAAACTTTTTATTTAATGGGACTGGATTTCTTTTCATCCTTGAAAATTAAACTAACACTGAAAAGTGAACAAGAAAGTTATGAGTTATACCTGAGATGTCATTGGGGGGGATAGAGAAACAAGACCCAATAGAGAGAGAATGATGACATTGCGGGGGAAATACTAGTTATATTGGCTACAGTTGCTTAATCGTTCCTTACAGAGTACGGTATCAAGATTTCTAAACATCCTTGAAAACCTTTTCTGAATTATCTATCTTATCTATCCTTTCTCCATTAATATGTGAGATCCAGCACTTGCCTTATTTATAGTCCTGTCCTCAAAAGAACATGACACAGCTTTGTACTCTTCCCTACTAACATACTCTTCACTTCATCTTAAACACATCTTCTGACTTTTGCGATCTTTGGAAACCTCTCCACCCAACTGAATTTATTTTCCTTACCTTGCTTTAAAATTTTCATTGCAATTATTCACCAATGTAGAATCAGAATTATATTTTTAGCATCCTCCATTCATCTCCTTTGAGTTGCTCTTTAATGTCTCTGACCATGAGATAACAATAAAATGTTTCTATTTTATTATTTTTTTCTCAAAAGCCTGACTCCTCTGTCAGAATTCCCTTCTTTCTCTATTAAACAATGCAGGATGACGTGGTTACTATGACTTAAAGTTTCTGTCAAGATGACATTAAAAATAAGCATTTTTGTGGAGGGCAGAATTAAATTCAAGCTAGCAGTTTCTCTTGTTATGTCTTCCTTCTAAGTAAGACAGTCGTCTACAAATTCCATTAAAAGTTTATTAGATGGTCAGCATTAACAGAATAAAAATTACATAATGCATTCATATTATGCATTCAAATGCATTTGAAATGCATTCAAACTTATTCTGAGTTTATCAAAACATTATGCCCCACTCCTAACTACAAACTTCCCCCCATGTTCTCTGCAATGCTCTTTTGATTGTGAATTATCTTTCCTACCTTCTCAACCTTTCCACAAAAGGCTTTTATCTTATCTTGCCTTTAATGAAAACTGGAACTCTTAGGGACATTCCTTTCTCTGTGGCCCTTTCTGTAACTAAAAATATACTGCCCTAGCAGAGAAGTATGGCATTCTCCTGATGCTCTACTGCTGCTTCAAAAATCACTCCTCAACCCTGATGAACATTTGGATTGTTTGTATTTCCTGGTTGGAGCATCAGACCAATTGGCCACACGGACCTCAACCTGTTCCACTGTCATCTAACAACCTCCTAATCATAGACTGAAAACTTAAGTTCTCATAGTCTTCCTCTCCATCCCAATTCCCTCCTCCATCCTAGATTTCAACCTAGAAGTCAACTTCCAAGTGAGGCCTGCCCCTAAGCCTCTGTTGTCACAGAGGATAGTACTAAGACCAATCCAATGAGTTACCTAAGGAGAGAAGAAAGATATCGCCAGACCCAGTCTGGACTTATTGAGACAGTATCTTCATAGATGGTTTTAAAATATTAGCACTTTTAATTCTTTTAGTCATTCTTATGCTTAAATGTGTTCAAGAACCACTACCTTAAGATCTCAGTTCTCTGTCCACACCAGTTTTAATACCTTCATGTCCACTCTCCTGCTACCTCCTCCTAAAGCCATCATCTGAAACTTTTCAACCTCAGAGACAGATTGCACTGTCAACTCTCTGACCAAAACCTTTTTTCCATTTAGCTTTCCCATACCCTCACCTAGTACATCTGCTTTGTTTGTCTTGTAGGAATTTTTAGCCCATGATCCCTATGTTTCTTCTGTCACGCATATATAACGAAACCCTGAATTGAATCAGTATTAAAATCTGTGTTCTCTACCATTATGAATAATAAGTTTTATGAGTAAATAATTTGTTTTGAGTTTTCTTTTTGTGAGTTTATCTACTCATTAATGAGTAAATAAGTTCTTCTGAGAAAATCATAACACTGAGAAAGTGGTAGAAGGTACCTGACCCCCCGGTTGAGCCTTTATGTATTTGCTTGTCATTCCACTTACTCGTTCTTCTCAAAGATCGTAGAAAACACGCTTCACGGTGCCCCCTACTCAACAGCCTTCCCCCTTAGTAGTTTTATCCTCCAATTTATAAAGAAAATAAAGGCCACCCTAATATAATGTTTCTCATACATGAAACATATCTCCATATGCATGTATTCTTCTTTCTTTTTTTCTGAAATATCAGATGGAGAAGTGCCCTCTTCCTGTTTAATACCAATTCCTTAATCTGTGTCCCTGATCCCATCTCATTCTCCCCTGGAATCTTAATTTATGAATGAATAACTCTATTCCCTATATTTTCAACCTCTCCTCCTCGAAGGCATTCTTCGTTACAGCCTATTAACATGCTCAACGCTTGCTTATCCTAAAAACGTTTCTTTGAACTCTCATGCCTTTCTGGTTGCAGCTGATTTTTTTTTTCTTTTCCTTCTCACTGACACGTTTTTAAACAGTAGCCTGCTCTCGATGTTAACACTTGCTTTTACCACATTTGTGCTGGGTATCTTACATGTGCCTCTCCAGATCTGGGCTGACCTATATGGGTTACATCAATGAACTGCCTTGTTCTACAGCTTCCAATTGAGTTTTGCCAATATGAAACACACATAGAAGCTTGGCAGAAGGAAAGTGAGATAAAAATATCCATTTACCTGTGGGGTTGCAGCACTCTGGCTGAGTGTCTTGACTGAAACTCTTACCTCTCTCAGATGGCCCTCTACATAGAATTCTTTTTCTCTTAGCCCTCATGATCTCATGACCCATAAGGTTTGGAAGTGGTAATGGAGCCTTGTGTTTAGGTTCTAAGATATTATATTATCCTTTGTGTTTTTTCTACTCCCAATCCTCATTTTTATAAATCACTCCTTTATAAAATTCTCCTCTAGTCACCTTAATTTTAATGAGGTGTGCTTTCTGCAAGCATCTTGACTAATAAACACTATATTCAATTCTCACCTAATGTACTCTGGATTTACCACATGTCTGTAATACAGCTTTTCTTACTGAGTGTTCTAAGTACCTCCTACTTTTTATTTCTAGTTAGTCTATTTCAATTCTTATTTTAGTGACATTAACACTACATATAATGTTACTCTCCTGCAACTCACTACCTTCACAAATTCAGGCATATGATAGTCTTCTTGTGTTCCTTGTAGCTTCCTATCTCTTCTTCTTTGACTCTTTTTTTGTCTGGTTCTAATATCTTCTCTTGGAATGTTGTTGCTCCCAGTGGTTCCAGCTCAGTCCATTGTTATTTTTATTCTGCACCTTCAGATTTGCAAGTTTGATCAATAGAGTTTCAGCACACATGTACACTAATGTCTTTCAAATCTGTACTTGTACCCACATCTCTTTCCTGAGATTCAGATTTTAATACTGAACCACCTGTTAAGCACCAACCCTTGGCAGTTCCTGTCCAAAGTATAGCCACAAACTCTACCCTTTATAAAGAGTTTTCATCCTACACTTTTTAAACACATTATTCTTTGATAGCAAGTTCATCCAACCAGATGTTCCTGCTAAGAGTCCAGAGAGCCATAACTGATCTTCTCTATCACCTCTAACCTCTAATCAAGACTTACTGCTGATTATATCCCCTAAATATCTCCTGGAATTTATGCCCTCCTATCTTTCTCCACTATAAGTACATTCATAGGAATCACTGAGATGATGATTTATTCGACTCAGGGTTATTGTGAGGTGTCAGTGGGCTGATATATGTGAAGCTCTTATAACAGTGCCTGCCAAAAATGTTAAATGCTCAAAAATAGTGCTTTAACATGATGCTGAAATTTAAGTTTCCAACAAGATATAATAGACATGAAATCATAAAATCAGATCAGGATATGAAGGGTTTACGAAGAAAAGAGTCAAAAACTGTATCCACGATACTTGAAACTTCACTTACTATGAGACTGTAAAAAAGATCAAGAGATCAGTTTGAGAAAAATTCTTCAAAAAGGTCTGGTGAAGACTCATTCTTCTCCCCAGGTGAAGGTAGGATGTAGGTTACTCTCTTTTCCATATCAAACATACAGAGATTGCACCTTAAGGAGAAAACTCCGAAAGCTTAATACGTTTTACCTACAGTTTTGAGGCATATTGCTCTCACCCAGAAATCTAGAAATCAATACATGGCCTGACAAACTGCTTTGGTGGAGAAGTTTGGAGTGAGAGCAGGGTTTCATTTCCCATCACAGCTGTGTGTTTCAAAAGGAGCAAATGTAAGACTCGGGGGCAGAAAGGGGAGTCAGTTGATATTAAGTCCTGTCCAAGAGGAACTTCTGGGGACATATGTAGACTACAGCATATGTGTGGAGCTGCCCACCTGTGAAACTCACTGAAAAGGAGTGGTCAACAGGGAAATTAAATACCACACCTACACAGCATGCAGAAATGCAATCTGAGAATTCATAGGATTCACAGTACTGTGAACATTCAAAGAACTTGTGAAAACACCCCAACAGAGAAAGGGTCAGCCAGGTTGCCTCTTTTCCCTACTATCCTTCCTTTGAACCAAGCTGGGAGTTAAAGAGCAGCTAAACTTCAGGAAAGTGTGGGAGTGGTGAAAGCAGAGGCTGATTATACCTTCTTTTCAAAGGCAGGTTGGAGTGAGGAAGGGAGAGAAGGGAGAAGTCTTATCTGAAATAACGATTGATTTGTGTTTAATGTGATTAACATTTTTGTCTGCCTACTTTTAATTTCTGAGTGAATGAACCTGTGAGGAAGCAGTACTGATGACTATTTAAGACTGAGCAGAAAAGTCAGAAGCCTGCTCAAGTTTTCTTTGTAGTGCAGTGTAACACTACACCTTATTGGATGAATTCAACAGGATAGTGGAAGACAAAATAAAGTCAAGTTTGGGTTATGCCACAAACTGTGCACTCCAACTCTCTGGGTACATTAGCTCCTATGATTGTTTCTACTATTATTAATAATGATAATGATGATGGTTACTATCTTCTCTTTTGTAAAATTATAACACCTTCCCAACTCTTTTGCTGATACTACTTTCGTTCTTTTTAAGCTCATCTTCCACAAAATTACAAGAAGAATCTATCTGAAACATGAGTCAATCAAGTCCTATATAAACTCCTACAAACACTTCAATGACTCCTTTTTCTATAAACTTCTGTGCCTTACCATACCCTCCACGATGCTGTGCCTGCACATCTCTCTAGTGGCACAGAGATATTTGAGATGATAATCTGAGTCAAGGCCAAAAAAAATTAAAAAGCATGATGAATGAGGAATTATAAATCTCTTCTATCTGAACTTTAACGTGGCTGACCTAGAGTAGCAGGAGTGTAAACCAGAGAGGTGGGTGAGAGTGAAAACCAAATTCTGCACGTGTGTGTATGTGTGTGTGTGTGTGTGTGTGTGTGTGTGTCTGTGTGTATAAAATACTTTCTTTCCTTCAATAATGAAACTATAAGAAAATGTGTGTCAGTATGCATGTATACATATATATGAGTGTGTATATGTGTGTGTGAGTTTGTGTATGTACATGAGTGTTTTGGAGAACAAATATGCAGAAACTATAGTTCAAATGTATTTCACTGAGAAGTTAACCTCCATCATATTTTCTAATATAGAGTGTAACGATTATGATTCCTTCTTATAACATCTCTTTCTTTGAGAGTCCTAAGCTGACTCAAACCAATGTGTTTCAATAAACACAATAAACTTCAATAAAGTCAATGATACAAGATGTTTTTTATAGGAAATTAACTTCAGGTTTATCTATAGGCAATCAAATGGAAAATG
This sequence comes from Balaenoptera borealis, assembly GCF_965194805.1. NCBI lineage: Eukaryota > Metazoa > Chordata > Mammalia > Artiodactyla > Balaenopteridae > Balaenoptera > Balaenoptera borealis. The sequence goes on along the minus strand of NC_138861.1, from coordinate 125,201,292 downwards.
GGCTATCCCAAAAAGAGTTGAAAGGTAAATAAAGCTTTATTATTCTAGACCTAGAGCAAGGAATTTTGGAAGGAAAAGTACTCTGTATAACATTCAATGACATAAGTAGAAAATCATAGATATTAATTTTTAAGACTATAAAACCAGTTAAATGGAAATATGAGTATTATTTCACTAACCTAAGTGACACTTTAATAAAAAGGAACAGATATTATTTGAGAAACTGGTCCAGTCTATAAGAAATGTTTATAGAATTTACAGAAATTCTCATCAACAAAGTCATACTGTATAAGTATATACCTTGGGTAAACATGTTTTTAGAACTATATCCAGGACTGGTAGGCTTTAAAGTAAATACTTCAGGCATCACTTTAAATTATGTCTCTGTACACTAAACTCTATTCATCTATGGTGATAAATATATACCACGGGATGTATGAACTCTAGAAATGTAATACATGCTATTCATGTGATAGCAAGCCAATAGGATTTTTATGGAATACTTCTGCTTTGATTATGGCCTTTATGAAGAACAAATAACAGAGATAGAAACTTACTAATAAATTTTTTTTAATTAATTAATTAATTTATTTATTTATTTATTTTTGGCTGTGTTGGGTCTTCGTTTCTGTGCGAGGGCTTTCTCTAGTTGCGGCAAGCGGGGGCCACTCTTCATCGCGGTGCGCGGGTCTCTCACTATCGCGGCCTCTCTTGTTGCGGAGCACGGGCTCCAGACGCGCAGGCTCAGTAATTGTGGCTCAGGGGCCCAGGTGCTCCACGGCATGTGGGGTCTTCCCAGACCAGGGCTCGAACCCGTGTCCCCTAGCATTGGCAGGCAGATTCTCAACCACTGCGCCACCAGGGAAGCCCTTACTAATAAATTTAAATTATCCCTGAAGGTTAAATTCTGTTGAGAGCTCTCAAAAATATCTCTAAATTTTAAGTTTGTTTTTGAGTGTACATTTTGTTTCTTCATATTCACAGGGTAAGTATTATCAGGAAGTAACCTATCTTTGCCTCATCAAAGACATTTATTCTCCAGGGAAGGTACTGAGCTGACAAACAGGATCAGATTGTCAAATCAGACTAACACGGAAGCTCAGGGGAAGCAGAAAATGTTCTAGGGTATCAAGGCTGTTCTCTAGGTCCCCTCTTCTCATGTTGGATCTGCCACTCTGGCTCAAGAGAGTGAGCTACCTGAGGGAGGTTTTGGGGGTCCTTAAAACAGTGGGGAAAACTTCAATTATAAAATTTGTTCATTTTATAACCTGAGGGTTTCATAACTTATGTAATATTCTCCCTGAGACCAGGCCTTATAGGTGCACAGTTTTATTTATTATAAATAATCTTAATTCTCAGGGCATTTCAGAAATCAGGTCTCTTCCTTCAAGCAAATCTAATCATTTTTTTTACCCAAAGATTCAGATGACAATAAGATTAGACTGGGTTTCCTGCTTTCTTTTCTTTTTTCTGGGGATGTCTTTAATAAAGGGAAAGATTAGATCATAGGTCATTACTCTAACTCCTTTTCCCAAGTAATATAGTCTATAAAAGTCTATATATTATGTATAATCCTAATTGAAAGAAATTTATATTTTTATGGAAGTTTAAAAAAAATGTTTTCCATACTAGTATATTTTGTTTTGAGGGGAAACATAAGAAGCCCATTGGACAAGGTTAGTAATTTATTCACAATTATATATTTGGCACAAAATGTCTGGAAATCTTTTTTTTAAAACAGTTAAATGAAAGCTGGGTATTATATGGGTGAGGAATCTTTGTTTATCCCAAGTTATTTGACAACCACATTGCTGATAATGCAGGATCCAGGAGAAATAGTCAGTGAGAACAAGAATTTGTGTGGTTAAATGAATATTTAGACAAAAAAAAAAGAAAGAAAAGAGGAAATGGTTTTGAAGGGAGAGCTTCACCTTCCGGTACCTTATTTTTTATTGTATTGATTGATATATTTTTACTGAGCATGAACAGTAAGCCTAATAATAATTTATAAGTACTTTATTATCTTAGCTCCACGATTTATTTTATAAATATTCTAAATTTTGCAATCTTAAAAAAATAAAATAATGCACATCTGCCACATACACCACTTAAATTTTGTTCCTGGTGTTTATGTAAAACTCTGCTCAGGGTACTAATTGATAATAGAAGATTTGTAGTCCATCTTGCAATCATTGACAAATCACTTATTGGAAGAGAATAATATGGAAACACACTTTAGTAATTTTGATTGAGTTCTTTCATTCTTATCTTTTCAAAATTATTTGTGAAAAAATAATTTAAAGTCAAAATAGTGAAGCTGAGATTGCTTGCAAAGAAGAATTTAAATATATGTAGTTAAAAACTCATCAGTCCCCATATTATTTATACTGGAAAAGAGATTTCATATAGAAAATTTAAATTAACATATTTCCATATCGTACTGAGGATTTTAACTCTGTTTTCTATGAAGAAATCTGCTACACATCATACTAGTTAATATGGCAAAATTTCTGCTGCACATGCACAAATGCAAATATTGCAATTTGGATTAAAGATACTTGTAACTAAGTACATGGGGAGTGGGGTTAGTCATTCCTCCCACGGCTATCATTTTTCTATTGTTGAAAGTAAATTACTATTAGCTTAATTTCCTTTATAGTTATCCATTTTAAGTATTTTGAGTACAGTAGTGTTCAGTGACAGGCATATGCATGCTCCAACAGCATTTTAACTTGTAAAAATAACTAGATCTTGAGAAAAATATATAATTGTTTTTCAAACACATATATCCAATCCCCTATTACTGACCCACAATATCATACCCTTATTAATATAGTAGGTATATATTAAGTTTTTCTTCTCCAATTTTTTTGTGGAAAAAAGGTCTCTAATTACTATAACCAAACAAATATATGATACTCTCCACTCCCCTCTCTCCCTAAAAAATTAGGAATGGGCTATGAAGTTGGGCACTGGGGGCCTTTGCTTTGCTTCTGGATGATCTCTAGTCCAAAAAGTTTGAGAAGCACTGTTCTAGATAATACCTTTATAAACTATTGCTTTCTTTTTCCTCAGTAATCAAGACATTCTCTGATATAGCTAGCACATTTTTACACTGGATTCACCTCTTGTCATCTGAATGTTTTACTACACATTCCTTTAGAAAATAAAATGGCTTCCTTTCAAGGGAGTGAATTAGGTGGCAAGGGAAAATCAGATCCACACCCATATCCGTTGTTGCCCAAACTAACCTTGTGTGTAAGGATTCACGGAATGGAGTAAGATGATACTCCATTGGCTAAGGAAGGAGTGCTCTGGAGAAAAGAGTATTGTACGTAGCAATGTTCCGTGAAGAAAGAATATCTATTATGTGGCTCTTTATTTGGATGATGTGCTTGGTGGATAAAACAAAGAAGAAAAATATACGTGTTGAATTAAAATGGCCATGAAGTGTAATTGAATTTCATAGAATTCAAAAGTGACATTAAGCAAAAGAAAATACTTCGTATTATATCCTTGCTTTTTTGGTAATAACATGCTGAAGTTTTAAAAAGCCAATTTGCTTTATTAAATAGTAATAACAATTAGTAATATTTGACAACTTTTAAGTGCTTGTTCTGTTTGAGTGACTTGATTGTAATTGAAACCATTTTACAGTTAAGCATCAAGTAACTGAGCAATAAAATTTTTTTCAAAAGCACAATAAATAGCTAGTTTCTGATAAAGAAAAACTATTTCCTAATTTTAAGATCTCTCAGTTTTTTCCAAAATTGCTCTGAAGTATGATTCTGACAGTTAACAATACTGTATTGTATATTAGAAAGTTGCTAAGAGAGTAGATCCTAAAAGTTCTTACCACAAGAAAGAAAAATTGTAACGATGTGAGATGATACTATTAACTAAACATATCGTGGTAATCACTGCAATATATACATATATCAAATAATTATGCTGTACACCTTAAGCTAACACAGTGTTATATGTCAATTTTATCTCAATAAAACTGGAAAAAAGTAATATATGAATGTATTAGTCAGAGTTCTCCAAAGAAACAGATCAATAAGACAGAGAGATAGAGATAGGGAGATTGATTTATTATAAGGAATTGGGGCACATGATTATGGAGGCTGAAAAATGTCATTATCTGAAGACCCCAGAGGGCTGATGGTGTAAGATCCAGTCTGAAAGCCGGCAGGCTCAAGATCCAGAAAGTGCTGCCTTTTCCTTTTAGTCTAGAGGCAAGAAAAGACTGATACCCCAGATCAAATAGTCAGGCAGGAGGAATTCCCTCTTACTCAGCTTTTTTTCCTATTCAAGTCTTCAACTGATTAAATAAGGTCAACCCATATTAGGGAAGGCAATCTACTTTACTCTGTCTACCAATACAAAAATTAATCTCATCCAGAAACAAACACCCTCACAGGCACACCTGGGATAATGTCTGAACAAATGTCTGGGTACCCTGTGGCCCAGTGAAGTTGACACATAAAATTAACACAAGGAATTTCAGTTAACTGAGTTATTCATTCAATAAATATTTGAAACCCCACACTAAGTGTGGTAAGTTGTGAGCAGATACAAATATTATGGGCTATTCTTAAGTCCAACTGGAAATATAATGCATCAATAATATACTATGGCAGAATGTCATTAAGCGGTCTAAATAACATATTCAAGGCAGATTGCCTTTAAGTATAGTCCACATGATAATACTATTAGTTCAAGCTGGTGGGTTAAGGAGGTAAAAAGTGGCATCACTTAGGCATAGAGGAGGAAACAATATTTGTCCTAGGCCTTGAATTATAGATTCAACTTGAATATGTGAAAATGAAGGATAAGCAGAATGTCATTTCCCAAGGACGATGGAATACAGATAATGTACATAGAAACATTTCCTCATTTGAACGTCATGTAATTATTTGGACTTGGGTTGCATAAAGAAAACTCTGGGAGATAGGCTGGGAAAATAATGTGGGAGACACATTTTAGAGGATTTTGCCTGCCACACAATAACATTTGTAAGCTTTGGTAGATAATATGTAGCTACTGAATGTTTTTTGAATGGGCTAACATCGACAGTGATCTAGTTTTGGGTTGATAAGACTTTGAAGTAGTTAAAGGTAATGAAAAGATTTAAAAAATGGATCATGAGAGGAAAACTGTTAAGACAGAGTAGGCAGATGTTGAGAGACTGGAGCATGACCTTGATTCTTTTAGCCTTGGGTAAAGCATTAGAAATTACTGTAGCATTAGAGGAAATCAGGAAACTGGAAGGAGTATGATTTTGAAATGGAGATAAATTAAATTTTAGTTATATTAAACTTGAGGTGATGAAAGGCGTTTGACTTGAGAGGTTCCTTAGGCAACTGGCAAGCAGACTGTGACTCAGGAAAGAGCTCTGGGCTGGTTGTGTATTTAATGGACGGATGTAATGTGGTGATTATTTAAATAATTTTATTTTTTAAAGTATTTAAATTTTATAGGAGTGAAAGTAGTGAGTGTGAGGCTTGGGGATTATTCTACATTGAAAATTAAGGAAAGGCTCTGCAATAGAAAAAAGCAAGAGTAATAAAAGAGAACTACCCTATTCAATACCATACAAAGATAGGGAAAGAATTTTTAAAATGTTATCAAAGGAAATGAAGTATGAGAAAAAGATCTATTCTGCAGCTAGATTTTATTAATAGCAATTGTGTTGAATTTCTGATAGTGCTAATTTGAGCTAAATTATTAGAAGAAAAGGAGTAAATGTAGCTTATTTTTAAAAGAAGTTTGCTAGTAAAAAGACAGATGGAATAATACTGAGAGAGCAAGATAGTTTTGGTTCTTTTGTCCAGGGTAGAAAAGTTCTTTCTATTCTTTATACATTTAAGAATAGTTTTTAAAAAGACAAAACACAAGTTAGATGTAGGAAATTCCATTAACTGAATTATTCACGAAGTGCTCGATAACTTCACAAAACTAATATCGGTAATAAAATTAACGGTTTTGAAAATATATTTCAATCAACCTTTGTATTATAGGAATAATATTATATTTTGTTTTATATTATATTCTTTATATTAAGAATCACAGGGCAAGCACTCACTCTAATATAAAAAGTTTATTTTACTTAATATCGGTGAAAAAATTCCAATAAGAAAAGAGAGCAAGTGAGGTCACAAACTACGGTGTTGGGTTGATAGTTTTATTTTGTAAACATCAACAACACCATTGATTTAGAGTGACATTGAGCCATAACATCAGGTAGTGAAAATTTAAGATGCTGGTTCAATTTTCCATCAGATAACCCAGACATTTATAAGTGAAAGCTCCCATGTATCAGTGATAAACGTAAAAAGAAGACATTTTGCTGGTTGTAAAAAGTGGTCTCAGGAATACCTGGCTTTAATAGGCATAATATCTAGATTGTAAAACTGATAAATTATCATTTTTTTATGATGGTAGCATTGACGGTTAGAATCAATAGTTGCTTGCTTATTGGTTTGTATTTTTTTGTTTTATTTTGTTCTCTGAAATGATGGATTAGCTCTAAGACTCTAGTACTCATTCTACGTGGTCATTAAATCCCCCTTTCACTTTATCCACTTCACCTCTGCCACACACGCATGCACACACAAACTTTTTCTCTCTCCTTCATTTTACCATTTTTGTATCCTATTTGTAAAGTCTTTTATGAATTAATGCAATTCTTCTATTACAATTAACAACCTATATGTTTTTTTTGTTTTTTTTTTTTTTTTTTTTTTTGTTTTCCAAAAATGTCTTTATTTTACCTTCACTTTTTTTTTTTTAAACATCTTTATTGAAGTATAATTGCCTTACAATGGTGTGTTAGCTTCTGCTTTATAACAAAGTTAATCAGTTATACATATACAATATGTTCCCATATCTCTTCCCTCTTGCATCTCCCTCCCTCCCACCCTCCCCATCCCACCCCTCTAGGTGGTCACAAAGCACCGAGCTGATCTCCCTGTGCTATGCGGCTGCTTCCCACTAGCTATCTATTTTACATTTGGTAGTGTATATATGTCCATGACACTCTCTCACCCTGTCACATCTCACCCCACCCCCTCCCCATATCCTCAAGTCCATTCTCTAGTAGGTCTGTGTCTTTATTTCCGTCTTGCCACTAGGTTCTTCATGGCCTTTTTTTTTTTTTTTTCCTTAGATTCCGTATATATGTGTTAGCATACTGTATTTGTTTTTCTCTTTCTGACTTACTTCACTCTGTATGACAGACTCTAACTCCATCCACCTCATTACAAATACCTCCATTTCATTTCTTTTTATGGCTGAGTAATATTCCATTGTATATATGTGCCACATCTTCTTTATCCATTCATCTGTCGATGGAAATTTAGGTTGCTTCCATGTCCTGGCTATTGTAAATAGAGCTGCAATGAACATTTTGGTACATGACTCTTTTTGAACTATGGTTTTCTCAGGGTATATGCCCAGTAGTGGGATTGCTGGATCGTATGGTAGTTCTATTTGTAGTTTTTTAAGGAACCTCCATACTGTTCTCCATAGTGGCTGTATCAATTTACATTCCCACCAACAGTGCAAGAGAGTTCCCTTTCCTCCACACCCTCTCCAGCATTTATTGTTTCTAGATTTTTTGATGATGGCCATTCTGACTGGTGTGAGATGATATCTCATTGTAGTTTTGATTTGCATTTCTCTAATGATTAATGATGTTGAGCATTCGTTCATGTGTCTGTAGGCCATCTGTATATCTTCTTTGGAGAAATGTCTATTTAGGTCTTCTGCCCATTTTTGGATTAGGTTGTTTGTTTTTTTGTTATTGAGCTGCATGAGCTGCTTGTAAATCTTGGAGATTAATCCTTTGTCAGTTGCTTCATTTGCAAATATTTTCTCCCATTCTGAGGGTTGTCTTTTGGTCTTGTTTATGGTTTCCTTTGCTGTGCAAAAGCTTTTAAGTTTCATTAGGTCCCATTTGTTTATTTGTGTTCTTATTTCCATTTCTCTGGGAGCTGGGTCAAAAAGAATCTTGCTGTGATGTATGTCATAGAGTGTTCTGCCTATGTTTTCCTCTAAGAGTTTGATAGTGTCTGGTCTTACACTTAGGTCTCTAATCCATTTTGAGTTTATTTTTGTGCATGGTGTCAGGGAGTGTTCTAATTTCATACTTTTACATGTATCTGTCCAATTTTCCCAGCACCACTTATTGAAGAGGCTGTCTTTTCTCCACTGTATATGCTTGCCTCCTTTATCACAGATAAGGTGACCATATGTGCGTGGGTTTATCTCTGGGCTTTCTATCCTGTTCCATTGATCTATATTTCTGTTTTTGTGCCAGTACCAAACTGTCTTGATTACTGTAGCTTTGTAATATAGTCTGAAGTCAGGGAGCCTGATTCCCCCAGCTCCATTTTTCGTTCTCAAGATTGCTTTGGCTATTCGGGGTCTTTTGTGTTTCCATACAAATTGTGAAATTTTTTGTTCTAGTTCTGTGAAAAATGCCAGTGGTAGTTTGATAGGGATTGCATTGAATCTGTAGATTGCTTTGGGTAGTAGAGTCATTTTCACAATGTTGATTCTTCCAATCCAGGAACATGATATATCTTTCCATCTATTTGTATCATCTTTAATTTCTTTCATCAGTGTCTTATAATTTTCTGCATACAGGTCTTTTGTCTCCTTAGGTAGGTTTATTCCTAGATATTTTATTCTTTTTGTTGCAATGGTAAACGGGAGTGTTTTCTTAATTTCACTTTCAGATTTTTCGTCATTAGTGTAGAGAAATGCAAGAGATTTCTGTGCATTAATTTTGTATCCTGCTACTTTACCAAATTCATTGATTAGCTCTAGGAGTTTTCTGGTAGCATCTTTAGGATTCTCTATGTATAGTATCATGTCATCTGCAAACAGTGACAGCTTTACTTCTTCTTTTCCGATTTGGATTCCTTTTATTTCTTTGTCTTCTCTGATTGCTGTGGCTAACACTTCCAAAACTATGTTGAATAATAGTGGTGAGAGTGGGCAACCTTGTCTTGTTCCTGATCTTAGTGGAAATGGTTTCAGTTTTTCACCATTGAGGACAATGTTGGCTGTGGGTTTGTCATATATGGCCTTTATTATGTTGAGGAAAGTTCCCTCTATGCCTACTTTCTGCAGGGCTTTTATCATAAATGGGTGTTGAATTTTGTTGAAAGCTTTCTCTGCATCTATTGAGATGATCATATGGTTTTTCTCCTTCAATTTGTTAATATGGTGTATCACATTGATTGATTTGCATATATTGAAGAATCCTTGCATTCCTGGGATAAACCCCACTTGATCATGGTGTATGATCCTTTTAATGTGCTGTTGGATTCTGTTTGCTAGTATTTTGTTGAGGATTTTTGCATCTATGTTCATCAGTGATATTGGCCTGTAGTTTTCTTTCTTTGTGACATCTTTGTCTGGTTTTGGTATCAGGGTGATGGTGGCCTCGTAGAATGAGTTTGGGAGTGTTCCTCCCTCTGCAATATTTTGGAAGAGTTTGAGAAGGATAGGTGTTAGCTCTTCTCTAAATGTTTGATAGAATTCACCTGTGAAGCCATCTGGTCCTGGGCTTTTGTTTGTTGGAAGGTTTTTAATCACATTTTCAATTTCAGTGCTTGTGATTGGTCTGTTCATATTTTCTATTTCTTCCTGGTTCAGTCTCGGCAGTTTGTGCATTTCTAAGAATCTGTCCATTTCTTCCAGGTTGTCCATTTTATTGGCGTAAAGTTGCTTGTAGTAATCTCTCATGATCGTTTGTATTTCTGCAGTGTCAGTGGTTAGTTCTCCTTTTTCATTTCTAATTCTATTGATTTCAGTCTTCTCCCTTTTTCTCTTGATGAGTCTGGCTAATGGTTTATCAATTTTGTTTATCTTCTCAAAGAATCAGCTTTTAGTTTTATTGATTTTTGCTATTGTTTCCTTCATTTCTTTTTCATTTATTTCTGACCTGATCTTTATGATTTCTTTCCTTCTGCTAGCTTTGGGGTTTTTTTGTTCTTCTTTCTCTAATTGCTTTAGGTGCAAGGTTAGGTTGTTTATTCGAGATGTTTCCTGTTTCTTGAGGTAGGCTTGTATTGCTATAAACTTCCCTCTTAGCACTGCTTTTGCTGCGTCCCATAGGTTTTGGGTCGTCGTATCTCCATTGTCATTTGTTTCTAGGTATTTTTTGATTTCCCCTTTGATTTCTTCAGTGATCACTTCGTTATTAAGTAGTGTATTGTGTAGCCTCCATGTGTTTGTATTTTTTACAGAACTTTTCCTGCTATTGATATCTAGTCTCATAGCGTTGTGGTCGGAAAAGATACTTGATACGATTTCAATTTTCTTAAATTTACCAAGGCTTGATTTGTGACCCAAGATATGATCTATCCTGGAGAATGTTCCATGCGCACTTGAGAAAAATGTGTATTCTGTTGTTTTTGGGTGGAATGTCCTATAAATATCAATTAAGTCCATCTTGTTTAATGTATCATTTAAAGCTTGTGTTTCCTTATTTATTTTCATTTTGGATGATCTGTCCATTGGTGAAAGTGGGGTGTTAAAGTCCCCTACTATGATTGTGTTGCTGTCGATTTCCCCTTTTATGGCTGTTAGTATTTGCCTTATGTATTGAGGTGCTCCTATGTTGGGTGCATAAATATTTACAATTGTTATACCTTCCTCTTGGATCGATCCCTTGATCATTATATAGTGTCCTTCTTTGTCTCTTATAATATTCTTTATTTTAAAGTCTATTTTGTCTGATATGAGAATTGCTACTCCAGCTTTCTTTTGATTTCCATTTGCATGGAACATCTTTTTCCATCCCCTCACTTTCAGTCTGTATGTGTCTCTAGGTCTGAAGTGGGTCTCTTGTAGACAGCATATATATGGGTCTTGTTTTTGTATCCATTCAGCCAGTCTGTGTCTTTTGGTGGGAGCATTTAATCCATTTACATTCAAGGTAATTATCGATATGTATGTTCCTATTCCCATTTTCTTAAATGTTTTGGGTTTGTTATTGTAGGTGTTTTCCTTCTCTTGTGTTTCTTGCCTAGAGAAGTTCCTTTAGCATTTGTTGTAAAGCTGGTTTGGTGGTGCTGAACTCTCTCAGCTTTTGCTTGCCTGTAAAGGTTTTAATTTCTCCATCACATCTGAATGAGATCCTTGCTGGGTAGAGTAATCTTGGTTGTAGGTTTTTCTCCTTCATCACTTTAAGTATATCCTGCCACTCCCTTCTGGCTTGCAGAGTTTCTGCTGAAAGATCAGCTGTTAACCTTATGGGGATTCCCTTGTGTGTTATTTGTTGTTTTTCCCTTGCTGCTTTTAATATGTTTTCTTTATATTTAATTTTTGACAGTTTGATTAATATGTGTCTTGGCGTGTTTCTCCTTGGGTTTATCCTGTATGGGACTCTCTGTGCTTCCTGGACTTGATTAACTATTTCCTTTCCCATATTAGGGAAGTTTTCAACTATAATCTCTTCAAATATTTTCTCAGTCCCTTTCTTTTTCTCTTCTTCTTCTGGGACCCCTATAATTCGAATGTTGGTGCATTTAATGTTGTCCCAGAGGTCTCTGAGACTGTCCTCAGTTCTTTTCATTCTTTTTTCTTTATCCTGCTCTGCAGTAGTTATTTCCACCATTTTATCTTCCAGGTCACTTATCCTTTCTTCTGCCTCAGTTATTCTGCTATTGATCCCATCTAGAGTATTTTTAATTTCATTTATTGTGTTTTTCATCGTTGCTTGGTTCCTCTTTAGTTCTTCTACGTCCTTGTTAAATGTGTCTTGCATTTTGTCTATTCTATTTCCAAGATTTTGGATCATCCTTACTATCATTATTCTGAATTCTTTTTCAGGTAGACTACCTATTTCCTCTTCATTTGTTAGGTCTGGTGTGTTTTGACCCTGCTCCTTCATCTGCTGTGTGTTTTTCTGTCGTCTCATTTTGCTTATCTTACTGTGTTTGGGGTCTCCTTTTCACAGGCTGCAGGTTCGTAGCTCCCGTTGTTTTTGGTATCTGTCCCCAGTGGGTAAGGTTGGTTCAGTGGGTTGTGTAGGCTTCCTGGTGGAGGGGACTAGTGCCTGTGTTCTGGTGGATGAGGTTGAATCTTGTCTTTCTGGTGGGCACGTTCACGTCTGGTGGTGTGTTTTGGGGTGTCTGTGGCCTTATGATTTTAGGCAGCCTCCCTGCTAATGGATGGGGCTGTGTTCCTGTCTTGCTAGTTGTTTGGCATAGGGTGTCCAGCACTGTAGCTTGCTGGTCGTTGAGTGAAGCTGGGTCTTGATGTTGAGATGGAGATCTCTGAGAGATTATTGCCGTTTGGTATTACGTGGAGCTGGTAGGTCTCTTGTGGACCAGTGTCCTGAAGTTGGCTCTCCCACCTCAGAGGCCCAGCCCTGATGCCTGGCTGGAGCACCAAGAGCCTTTCATCCACACAGCTCAGAATATAAAGGAGAAAAAAAATAGAAAGAAAGAAAGAGGATAAAATAAAATAAAATAAAGCTATTATAATAAAAAATAAGAAAAAAAATTATTAAGAGTAAATGTATTCCGAAAAATTTTTTTTTAATTTTTAAAAATAGATTTATTAATTTTTTATAGTAAAAAATAAGAAAAAAATTTTTAAGAAAAAAAATTTATTAAGAAAAAAAAATTTTAGTTTTTTAAAATAAAAAATATGAAAAAACTTATTAAAAAATTTTTAATTTCTAAAAATAGAAAATATGGAAAAAATTATTAAGAAAACATATATCAGGAAAAAAAATTTTTTTAAGTAAAAAAAAAAAAAAAAAAATGGATGGACCTAACCCTAGGTCTAATGGTGAAAGCAAAGCTATACAGACAAAATCTCACCCAGAAGCATACACATATACACTCACAAAAAAAAGGAAAAGGGGAAATTAATATATCCTGCTCCTAAAGTCCACCTTTTGAATTTGGGATGATTCGTTGTCTATTCAGGTATTCAATAGATGCAGGCACATCAAGTTGTTTGTGGAGCTTTAATCCGCTGCTTCTGAGGCTGCTGGGAGAGATTTCCCTTTCTCTTCTTTGTTCGTACAGCTCCCAGCGTTCAGCTTTGGATTTGGACCCGCCTCTTCATGTACATCGCCTGAGAGCGTCCGTTCCCCGCCCAGACAGAACGGGGTTAAAGGAGCAGCTGCTTAAGGGGCTCTGGCTCACTCAGGCCGGGGGAGGGAACGGTACGGAGGAGGCGGGGCGAGCCTGCGGCGTCAGAGGCGTCGTGACGTTGCAGCAGCCTGAGGCGAGCCGTGTGTTCTCCCGGGGAAGTTGTCCCCGGATCACGGGAGCCTGGCAGTGGTGAGCTGCACCGGCTCCCAGGAGGGGCGGTGTGGAGAGTGACCTGTGCTCGCACACAGGCTTCTTGGTGGCGGCAGCAGCAGCCTTAGCGTCTCCTACCAGTCTCTGGGGTCCGCGCTGATGGCCGCAGCTCGCGCCCGTCTCTGGGGTCCGCGCTGTTAGCCGCGGCTCGCGCCCGCCTCTGGAGTTCGTCTAGGCGGCGCTGTGAACCCCCTCTCCTTGCGCACCGCGAAACAAAGAGGCAAGAAAAAGTCTCTTGCCTCTTCGGCGGCTGCAGACCTCCTCTCTGGCTCCCTCCCGGCTCGCCGCGGCACGCCAACCCCTTCAGGCTGTGTTCACGCCGCCAACCCCAGTCCTCTCCCTGCGATCCGACCGAAGCCCACGCCTCAGCTCCCAGCCCTGCCTGCCCCGGCGGGTGAGCAGACAAGCCTCTCGGGCTGGTGAGCGCTGCTCGGCGCTGAGCCTCTGTGCGGGAATCTCTCCGTTTTTCCCTCTGCGCCCCTATTGCTGTGGGATCCGCGCTGATAGCCGCGGCTCGCACCCGTCTCTGGATTTCGTTTAGGCAGCGCTCTGAATCCCCTCTCCTTGCGCACCGCGAAACAAAGAGGCAAGAAAAAGTCTCTTGCCTCTTCGGCAGCTGCAGACTTTTTCCTGGACTCCCTCCCAGCTAGCACCAAAGCCCGAGCCTCAGCTCCCAGCCCCCGCCCGCCCCGGCGGGTGAGCAGACAAGCCTCTCGGGCTGGTGAGTGCTGGTTGGCGCTGAGCCTCTGTGCGGGAGTCTCTCCGCTTTGCCCTCCGCACCCCTGTGGCTGCGCTCTCCTCCGCGGCTCCGAAGCTTCCCCCCTCTGCCACCCGCAGTCTCTGCCCGCAAAGGGGCTTCCTAGTGCCTGGAAACCTTTCCTCCTTCACGGCTCCCTCCCACTGGCGCAGGTCCCGTCCCTATTCTTTTGTCTCTGTTATTTCTTTTTTCTTTTACCCTACCCAAGTACGTGGGGATTTTCTTGCCTTTTGGGAGGTCTGACGTCTTCTGCCAGCGTTCAGTGGGTGTTCTGTAGGAGCAGTTCCACGTGTAGATGTATTTCTACTGTATCTGTGGGAAGGAAGGTGATCTCCGCGTCTTACTCTTCCGCCATCTTGCCAACCTATATGTTTTTGATTGTAGACATGAAAAATTTACACTGGCCAATGTATCTGCAACACTATTCATGTAGGATCATGTAACTATTATATGTTAAATATGTTATTTCTTACTTCTGTTCTTAATGATTGTGTTCCATGTGAAATAGAGTTCTTTTGCCTCAGGGAGACATACTGGAATATAAAATAAAGTAAGTTCTGCAATTCTTCAGAGAGATAAAATATTTTGAAATATTTTAATTGATACTATATTATTTATGATTCTGAGATGAGTAGACCTTAACAAAATAGATTTTTATTGTTTATTATTACCTGTATTGCTATTTCTCTAATACATTAAATACCTCACTTTAAAAAGGGTTGTATAAGTTGACAGCAATAGACCTTACAAGAAATGTCAGTTCATAAAGCTATCAATCATTTTAAAAAAACAAGTATATACATGGAAATTGTAGCATTAAAAAAAAAGTGATGCCTTAATGTTGGTCTATTATAAAAGTAGAAAGTTTGATGGTGCATGAAGTATAATGAAAGGTTAAGATATAGCCTTGAATGGAATAGCTGAAGAGATAAGTGATAAGACTTTTCTCAGAGTGTAGAAATATAGATAAGTACCAGAATGACATGACAGCTGTGAGGTAAGGTTAAGGTAATTGTTTAGCATACAGTAGACACGTAACATAGAGATGAATAGAAAGTATTCAACAGACAAGTAAGTCATACAGTGGAATAAGATAAGCACATTGTGTCTGACTACTAAACTTCCAAAGGCAAACTAAACATAAATATTATAGATGGTTTTATCATTGTCCTTTTTTAATTCTTTTCAACTTATCAGTTGCCAGTTGCTTCATACTGTGGTGATTGTGGGAAAGGAAAGGCATTGCAATTAAATTGCATAAGAAAATTAAACTATCATCAATGGAAAAAAACCCTACAACATAGACTTCTTTGATTATCATTTTTGCATTATTTAGTTCTGAGTTAGTGATAAACTTCAGCATTTTATTTAATCAAAGGATTGCAGAACAGTTGCTACATTTTCTTAAGCAATGATTTATTTCTTGTTTTAATTGAGCAAAATGCCTAGCAGCTTCACTTTTAGAAATAGTTTAAAAGAAATTTGGATTGTGTTTGAAAGAATGAAATTTATATGGTAATTGTCTTTCACATCATCTGAAATTCCAAGTCTCTGTTCAGTCAACCATTTAAGATATTGAAGTCACAAGGAGCCATTTGACAAAATGAATGACAAATATAAACAGATATATCTTATGTCAATTGGAGTAACAAAAGAAAAGAATGTGAATGAGGAAGGCAAAATACTTTAAGGTATAATGACTGAGAATATTCCAAAATTGCTGAAAGATGTTAACTTCATATTCAGGAAATCAGGCAAAAAAAAAACAAAAACAAAAAAACAAGAAATAAATACCAAAAAAACAAAAGCAAAACAAAAGGGAAAAAACCTCACTCAGGTACATTGTGGCCAAGCTACTGAAAACCAAAGTAAAAGAGAAGATTCAAAAGAAGCATACCAATAGGGGACCAACTATACAAATCATGGCTAACTTATCAGAAACAAGAGGCTTGAGGACAATTGAAAGACATCTTTAAAATGCTTAAAGAAAAAAGTAAAACCTGTGTATTAGTCTATTTGGGCTGCTGTAACAAATTACTATAAATCGGTGGCTAAGGCAACAGAGATTATTTCTTACAGTTTTGAAGCTAGGAAGTCCAAGATCAAGGTGAAGGTTCATTCAATTCCTGGTGAGACTTTTCTTCCTGGCTTGCAGAAAGCTGCTTTCTTGCTATGTGCTCACGCGGC